>NC_134800.1:54904746-54917246 GCF_046742065.1 Oratosquilla oratoria
TATATGACCGATCTATGGGTAATGCTGTGACCTTACACGCACACACACACCCAACTCCCCGCCCATGAGAGTTGGAGTAACGACTTGCAGTGTGTGTATGTGTGTATGTATGAGTGTGTGTGTGTATGTGTGTGTACGCGTACATGTATGTGTGTGTGTATGCGTGTATGTGTATGCATGTGTGTGTTTGTGTGTGTGTGTGTGTGTGTGTGTGTGTACATGTATGTGTGTACGTATGCGTGTGTGTGTGTGTGTGTGTGTGTGTGTGTGTGTGTGTGTGTGTGTGTGTGTGTGTGTGTGTGTGTGTGTGTGTGTGTGTGTGTGTGTGTGTGTGTGTGTGTGTGTGTGTGTGTGTGGAGTGTGTGTGTGTGTGTCTTATTATCTGTGACATTATGTTATTGTTATGGCTTTTACCGGTGTTGATATTGATATTCGATATTGATATTCAGGTGTGTGTGTGTGTGTGTGTGTGTGTGTGTGTGTGTGTGTGTGTGTGTGTGTGTGTTAGTGTGTTAGTGTGTGTGTGTGTGTGTGCGCGCGCGCGCTCACTTGTTTTACTCCCTGTGTTACTGGCTCTGTCATTATTGGTTGGTTGTTATTATTTATATAATATTGTCATTTTTTTTTTTTTTATGGTTTGACACTACTGTTGTATAATTATTTTAGCAGATGCTCAGCGATGTCAATTGATTTGTATTTACACAGTTGAGCATGCTATATACTCCTTCACTTTAATGCTTACGAATATACACAAAGGAATGTTATTTTATATATGTTTTGTTTTTTTACTTGTCATAAAGGAAAATGTAGTAATGTATGGGAAGGAAGGGGTGGGAGTGGTTTCTATGCCTTTGTTTTTTGGCTATCTCCCATATAAGGGGGAAAAAGCCTTTGGTGTATGTGTATATCTATATATATATATATATATAATATATATATATACATATTATATATATATACATATATATACATATATATATATGACTACATACAGCCAAGTCATAAATTTCCTTTCTAACGAACATAAATCTATAATAAGGAATTTGGAAAATACCTATATGAAAATAATTAATGCAAAACTAGCCATCACTTTTAATGATATATATAAGTACATTATATATATATATATATATATAAATATATACATAAATATATACATATATATATATACATATATATACATATATATACACATATACATAAAGGAGAAATAGTGTATGGCCGATACTAAGAATGCCCAAGAGGAAAAATACAACTTAAATGCATATCCAGCCCACAGTAATGTTACTGAGATCAAGCAAAAACTCTAACAGAAAATGTAAAGTAACATTGAAATAATAATACGATATTTGTGTAAATGAGGAACTGGATTTTGCTGCGGTACAGTGGTAACGCGCGCGGCCGTCAATCTTTGAGATTAAGGACGCAGGTTCGATTCCTAGTCACGGGGTTAGGAAAGGTATCCCGTGGTTCACAAGCCAAAGTCCTTTCGTAAGGAGGCGCCGTACACGTGACCCTCAGCAATGGAAGTAGGTGACGTGAATTTTGTTTGTTTGTTTGTTTGTTTGTTTGTTTGTTTGTTTGTTTGAGAGAGAGAGAGAGAGAGAGAGAGAGAGAGAGAGAGAGAGAGAGAGAGAGAGAGAGAGAGAGAGAGAGAGAGAGAGAGAGAGAGAGAGAGGGAGGGAGAGAGGAAGGGAGAGAGGGAGAGGGAGATTGAGAGGGAGGGAGAGGGCGGGAGAGAGAGAGAGAGAGAGAGAGAGAGAGAGAGAGAGAGAGAGAGAGAGAGAGAGAGAGAGAGAGAGAGAGAGAGAGAGAGAGAGAGAGAGAGAGAGAGAGAGAGAGAGACTACTGGCAGCATTTAAAACAAAGATCTGAACCACCCACTGATTCCTGTCACGTACTTTCTCCTGCCCATCTCTGACAACAGTACACACTGTCTGTCATGTCAAGTAGGATCGTTGTGTTGTCAGTGCTCAATTGTACTTGTTGGTAATTACTGATTGCAACATTAAGGGTTTTGGATCCTTTCTAATGAGATTGGATCCTTCTTAAAGGGATTGGATTCTTCTTAAGGTAGTTAGATTCCTTTTAGTGAATTCATATTCTTCAGGTAGTTAGATTCCTTTTAGTGAATTCGCATTCTTTAAGAGGAATCCAACCCCATTAAAACGAATAAAAACCAATTACATACATACATACATACATACATACATACATACATACATACATACATACATACATACATACATACATACATACATATACCAAAGGCTTTTTTCCCCCTTATAAGGGAGGTAGCCAGAAAAAACAAAGGTATAGGAACCACTCCCACCCATTCCATCCCTATCACACTCCACTCCCCTCCACCCTCTTCCCTCCCTCTTATCTTGGCACCTAATTAAAAACATAGAACACCGTTAACATTATCTAACCCCATTTAAAATTATCCACTCCCAATTTGAGAATTCAATCCCTTTAAATGAATTTTCGGAGATGCGCGATACCACACGATATGGCGATATTTGCGATGCTGTGTAACTTCACATAAAACATGTAGATTACATATACGGCAGAGAAATCTACTGATGTTGGAAAATATGAAGAGACATATACTCACTCTCTCCATTATATATATATTTTATCTTTTCAAAGTATTTGTTTTGTTTGTAACCTCTACTGCATTGATGATCTTCTAATATTGAAAAATTGTCTGGCGTTTTTGATAATAAAATCTTTAAGGCTGAAATTATCTTGAGCTGACTGCTATTACATCGTGTCTATGTACATACATACATAGACCAAAGGCTTTTTTCCCCCCTTACACGGGAGGTAGCCAAAAGACAAAGGTATAGAAACCACTCCCACCCATTCCATCCCCTACATACTCCACTCCCCTCTACCCTCTTCCCTCCCTCTTATGTTGGCACCTCCTGGATGACGGGTCATCCCTGCATCTTGTCCACTGCCCTGGGTCAGAAGCAATGTCGCAAGAATATGTTAGCATGTATTTTCTATTTGTTGTTGCACAGACGCATTTTTTCGGTCATTGTTATTACAATCAGGGCACTACATGTAGAAATATATTAGGTAATTAGTGAATATTTCTTTTTTAATTTGGGGGTCAGGGTTTTGGATTCATAGTGGAACTAGAGGTACTTGCTCAGAGACGCGCATGCGAGGGTACTCGTTCGAAATCACACGAGGATTTGCGTGAAGAAAATACACATTGGTAAAACACAATTCGGTATTTGATATGAACAGGAACACCGTATCAGAAAAGAAATACTGTACATGGGGTATAAAGAACCAGAAATTATACGTTGGAGGTGAGATAAGAAACAAGTTTAGCAATATATTGTAATTAGTGTTGGCTGCATGTTATTGTGATAGAGTAGCATGCAGTTGATACTCTAGGGTTTATATGGGGCGCCCCTACGGACCAGAGCTACACATAATTTTGTCTGTGATAGAGGAAAACTCTGTTTGTAGAGAAATGATGACACATTTATACCACGACTGTCCCTCCGTTATGCTGTCCCCCAACCCCTTGTTACTGTCCTGTACCATTTCTCTAAATATTCATTTCCTTTTTCGCCTACCCTGTGGTGGGGCAAGAGAATGCTACCACCAAGTCTTTCCACTTAAGTCGTAAGAGGCGACAAAAAACGGGACGGGGGATGGGATTAGGAGTCCTGCTACCTGTAGCCCCAAAGGGGGCATTCCTAAAAAAAGTAAAGGCATAAGAGAGTCTGGGAGTTTTCCAACCAGTACCCTAAGGTTTGGGTCTTTTAATGTGCGTGGATGTGGTACAGGTGAGAGTAAAAGGGAAGAGATAGGCAGTATGTTTGCGAGAAGAAAGATGGATGTGCTGGCTTTGAGTGAAACTAAAATGAAAGGGAAGGGCGAGTGTGAGTTTGGGAGTGTAGCTGGGAGGTATTCAGGAGAGAAGAAGGGATGAGGGAGAGAAGGGGTGGCTATACTAGTAAGTGAAGAGATAGGTAAGCGGGTAGTGGAATGGAAGGAGGTTTCATCAAGGTTTCATCAAGGTTGATGTGGATGAAGGTGAAGCTGGGAAGGGAGATGTGGGTTTTTGTAAGTGCATATGGGCCTGGTAGTGAGAAGAACAAATACAGTGTTTAGGAAGAAAGTCAAGCATAAGTACACATGGGAGAGGGTGGTGGATGGAAGGGTGGCAGACAGAACGTTAATGGACTATATAGTGGTGACCAGGAGTATGGTAGGAAGAGTTAAGGATGTATATGTTCTAAGGGGAGAGAGTGGGGGAATATCAGATCATTTTCTGGTGGAAGGTAAATTGATGGTGGAGAATAGGTGGAGAAAGAGGAAAAGGGCAGAAGATAGGGAGGTACTTAGAGTGAACTGTTTAAATGAGAAAGAAAAGGAGAATGAGTATAAGAAGAAGCTAGGAGAGGAGTGGGAGGGAATGAAGGATAGAGTAGAACTGGGAGTGGAGGAGGAATGGGGATGGTTCAAGGAGGGAGCCACAAGGTGTGCAAAGATGGTGTGTGGAACAAGGAGGGCGGGAGGAAATAGAAGGAAGGGTAGCGAGTGGTAGGATGAAGAAGCAAAGAAGGGTGTAGAAGAGAAGAAGCAGGCATTCATAGATTGGCTACAAATTAGGACGAGGGAATCGTATGAGAGGTACAAAGTAAAGAGAAGGGAAGTTAAGCATAAGATAAAGGAAGCAAAGAGGTGAGCAGATGTGAAATGGGGTAAGATTATGACAGAAATTTTTGAAAATAATAAAAAATAATAAAAAGTAATAAAAAGATGATAATGGAAGAGAAGGCAGTGAGAGGAAGGTGGGCAGAGTATTTTAGAGAGTTGGTGAATGTGAAGGAGGATAGGGAGGGAAGGTAGTTGCAGTGGGAAGTGCTAAGAAAATGAGAGTGATGAGTGAGGAAAATGGAGGAGAAACGGGGAATGATGAAGTGAAAGCAACTTTTAAGATGATGAGACCAGGTAAGGCACCTGTGTTGGATAGATGCCATGCAGAATGTCTGAAGAAAGGAAGTACAGTTATGGTGGGCTGTCTGGTGAGGTTATTCAATGTTTTTTCTTTTAAGAGAGGGTAGAGTGCCGGAGGACTGCAGGAGTGCCTGTATAGTTCCGCTTCACAAGGGAAAGGGGACAAGTGTGAGAGTAATAGTTTCAGAGGGATCAGCTTGTTGAGTGTAATTGGGAAGGCTTATGGGAAGATATTGATTGAGAGGATTAGGAGAGGAACAGAGGGAGTAATTGGTGAGGAACAGTGTGGTTTTAGGACAGGTAGGGGTTGTGTAGATCAGATTTTTGTGGTAAGACAGATATGTGAGAAAACTATAGGAAAAGGTAAGGATGTTTTTTGGGCTTTTATGGATCTGAAAAAGGCTTACGACAGGGTAGAAATGAAGGCACTGTGGGAGGTTTTGCAGATATATGGGATAGGAGGAAAGCTGTTAAGAGCAGTCATGAGTTTTTGCGAGAGTAGTAGAGCTTGTGTTAGGATTAAAAATGGAGAGAGTGAATGGTTTGAGGTAAATGTGGGCCTTCGTCAGGGATGTGTTATGTCGCCTAAGCTGTTCAATCTATACATGGATGGGGTGGTGCGAGAAGTGAATGCAAGGGTAGTGGGTCAGGGATTGGAGATGGTTAAAGAAAATGGAGAAAAGTGGGAAATAAACCAGTTGTTGTTTGCTGACGACACTGCGCTTGTAGCAGGATCAGAGGAGGGATTTAGGAAGTTAGTGACAGAGTTTGGGAGAGTGTGTGAAAGAAGGAAGCTGAAGATAAATGTGGGTAAAAGTAAGGTGATGAGATGCACAAGGGGAGAAAGTGACAGCAGGCTGGAAATGAGCATTAAGGGTGAGAGACTGGATGAAGTGGATAGTTTTAGATACTTGGGTGTGGATGTGGCAGGAAAGGGAGGAGTGGAGGTGGAGGTAGAATGTAGATTGAGAGAAGCGAGTAAATGCCTTGGTGGATTAAAAAGTGTAATGAGAAATAGACATCTGGGAATGAATGCTACGAGAAGGTTATATGAAGGAGTGATTGTGCCAACAGCACTGTACGGGGGAGAAACATGGAACATAAGAGAGGAAGAGAGGATTTTGAATGTGTTTGAGATGAAATGTCTGAGAAGTATGATAGGGGTTACTAGGCCAGATAGAGTGAGAAATGAGGAGGTGAGGAGGAGAACAGGGGTGGAAAGGGAGCTGGGAGATAGGGTTGATGAAAAAGTATTAGGATGGTTTGGACACATGGAAAGAATGAGTAAAGAAATATAACTAAAAGAGGTGTGGAAAGCAGAGGTAGAGGGAGTGAATATGAGTGGGCGTCCTAGGATGAGATGGATGGAGTGAAAGGGGCATTACAAAAGAGAGGAATGTCTGTTGAAGAGGGACGGGAGAGGACAGAAGATAAGGGTAAATGGAGAAGGGTTATGTATGGATGATGCTGTGATGTATGAGGGGGAGTGGGTGGGAGATGGGGCGTGAAGAAGTATGTATGAGAAAAAATTTGACGCAGCCCGAAGGGATTTCTCCCCGTCTTCTCCTTTTCTGCATGAGGGGACGGAGAGGGGGGGGTCGCCGAACTTATGAAGCGGCCTTGCTGTGGATGTGCTGTGTCTTGCGACATTGCTTCTGACCCAGGGTAGTGGACAGGATGCAGGGATGACTCGTCATCCAGGAGGTGCCAAGATGAGAGGGAGGGAGGAGGGTGGAGGGGAGTGGAATATGTAGGGAATGAAATGGGTGGGAGTGGTTTTTATGCCTTTTTCTTTTTGGCTACCCCCCGTGTAAGAGGGAAAAAGCCTTTGGTATATGTATGTATGTATGTATGTATGTAGTGAGACTAAACCGAAAACGAACATTCACATGATAAGAGATATTGTTCTGAATTAGATCCAACAACCTGAAGAGGAAAAGCAGGGAAAGATACACAAGCAAAGTAACAACGTGCTATGCTATTTCCATTATCTCGTGACTCACAAGGTGTCTGCCGTGTTGTCACGTACTGAATCAAAACATTCAGCATATACCGGAAGCTGTCCACTACCCCGAGTATGTTAACATGGAATATTCTTAATACATATTGATTTTTTCATTAAATGGTAGGTGATACGAGTAATTGTTATACATATAAAGAAAAGAAGAGACTTGTTAAACGATGTGGCGTCTCAGGTCAGGCGACGTTGCCCCGGCTCCCGACTTAGGAATTTCGGTGGGGTTGGGGGGGGGGGTTCGCTGAGTCACAGGTGCACGGGTCACTCATTAAACTTTGATTATACCGGTCATACATGCAAATATAAAGAAAACGATGTTTCCCCCGTTTTCTTTGGAGATGGTTTAGACGTGGCAACGCTGCTGGTTTTGCCGGCCACATCCTATGGGTCACCAAATAATGGGAGAAGTATAGTGAGCGGGTCTCGTAAATGTGTGGGGATTTCGGCATGTGTTCGAAGCCTGGCCACGGAGCAAAGGTTAAAAAAGACATCCACTCTGAGGTATGGCTCCTGACAGCTGTTCACCTCGGACATGAGGTGACTTGGTGATATCACTGTGGTAGAAATCAGCTTCCTTCTGGTTTCGTCTCAGCAGTGGCATCATACCTTGGGTGCCGTCTCTCCTGTGTTCGTGTATGAACTGTAGAGTCCACAGTGGACCACCTGTAAGGCTGAGATCCGAGTGGATACCAGCCCCGCAAGCCACGAAAGGAAGAAAGAAAGAAAGAAAGAAAGAAGAAGAAGAAAAAGGAGAAGAAGGAGAAGAAGAAGGAGAAGAAGAAGAAGAAGAAGAAGAAGAAGAAGAAGAAGAAGAAGAAGATGAAGAAGAAGAGGGAGAAGAGGAAGAAGAAGAAAAAGAAGAAGAAGAAGCAGAAGAAGAGGGAGAAGAGGAAGAAGAAGAAGAAGAAGAAGAAGGAGAAGAGGAAGAAAAAGAAGAAGAAGAAAAAGAAGAAGAAGAAGAAGAAGAAGAAGAAGAGGAAGAGGAAGAAGAAGAAGATGAAGAAGAGGAGAAGAGAAGATAGAAGAAGAAGAAGAAGAAGAAGAATGGGAGGGAAGAAGAAAGAAGAAAAGGAAGAAAAAGAAGACAAAAAGTGAAGAAGTAAAAGAAGAAAGAAGAAGTATATAGTGTAAGACGATAAGAAGAAGAGAAAAAAGTAGTGAGAAGATGGAAGAATAATGGAAGTAAAAATGAATAAAGAAGGCAAAGTAAGAAGGAGAAGGAAATAAAGAGGAAAGAGAAAGAAAAAGAAGTGGAAGAAGAAGAACAAGAAGAGAAGATGGAAATGAAGAGAAGAAGAGAAAAAAGAGGAAGAGGAAGAAGAGGAAGAAGAAGAAGAAGAGAAGGGCAAAGAAGAAGGAGAGGAAAAAAAGAGGAAGAAGAAGAAAAAGAAGTGGAAGAAGAAGAACAAGAAGAGGAAGAAGAAGAGGAATAATAATAATAATAATGATAATGATAGTAATAATAATAATGATAATAATAAGAATGTGGTATAAAATTGATTAATGATGCATGATAATGATGATAATGATTGATGATGGATGATGATGATGATTGATGATGATGATGAATATGATAATAATTGGATGTTGATGAATGATGATTAATAGTAATAATGATAATTAAATAATAATAATAATGATAAAATAATAATAATTTGATAATAATGAGAATAATAATAATAAGTGTAATAATGAATAATAGATAATAATAATAATAATAATAACAATAAAAATAATGATAAAATAATTAATAATAATAATAATATAAATAATAATTATTACATTTAATAATAATAATAATAATTAAAACTTAATAATTAATAAATTTAATAATAATAAGATTATTATAATAATAAGTAATAATAATAATAATGTGATAGATAATTGTAAATAATAATAATAATAATATATTAATAAACAATATTAAATAATTAATAATTGAAATAGTACATGAATACTAATAATAATAATAGTAATAATAATAATGATTAATAATAGTAATAATAAATAATAAAAAATCATAATTAATAATAACTTATTAATAATAATAATAATAATAATAATAATAATGATTTAATAATAATAATAATAATAATAATAATACTAATAATAAATAATAATAATAATAATAATAATAATAATAATAATATTAATAAGATAATAATAATTATAAATAATAGATAATAATAATAATAATATGAGAAGAATGAAACAACAACAACAACAACAACAACATCAACAATCAAACAACAACAAGTAACAACGACAACAACAATAATAATAATAATAATAATAACAATAATAATAATAATAATAATGATGATAATAATAATGATGATAATAATAATAATAATAATAATAATAATAATGATAATTAATAATAATAATAATAATTAATAATGATAATAACAACAACAACAACAACAACAACAAGAACAACAACAATAACAACAACAATAATAATAGGAAGAAGAAGGAAGTTGCTGTCCCGTGTGGATAAAAATAGACAAAACGGAATCCTTTCCACGCCGACAGGGAGAAAGGTCAACGCCAAAATAGAGCCTAGGAAGACGCAAACGTCAGAGAAGGGGCCCATGGCAAAGGCAGCTTCCCTCCCAACGTGAGCGGATATGTAATGAATTGGAGTGTGCAATTGTCCGGGAGTTGTAGACAGGTGGTCAGGATATGTTAATGGCAGAGAACGAGGGAGGGAACGAGGGAGGAGAGGGAACGTGGGAATGAGGGAGGGAAGGAGGGAACGAGGGAGGGAGGGAGGGAACGAGGGAGGGAGGGAACGAGGGAATGAGGGAAGGGAGGGCACGAGGGAACGAGGGAGGGAGGGAGGGAACGAGGGAGGGAGGGAACGAGGGAATGACGGGAGGGAAAGGGCACGAGGGAACGAGGGGAGGGAGGGAGGGAACGCGGGAGGTGGAGGGAACGAGGGAATGTGCGAGGACGAGGGAATGCGTTGCGGCCAAATTCTATCTTCTTTTATTACCTTTCTTTGGTATTTTGCATTCTTTCTTGAGTGCACGATTTTCTTTCCTACTGCTTTCTTTCCTCTTCTTTTTTTTGATAGGTTTAGATTTCCCCCTCCAATCTTTCCCTTTTTTCACACCGGCCGCCCTACGGTACCGTGTCCAATGCCCACGCCCCCCGTGGCCTTTCCTACAATTTTGTTTTTTTTATATCCCTCTTTTTTGTTCATTTTATGTTTCTTTTTTCCGCTTGCACCATCTTTGCTTTCTACCGTTTTCCTTTTACCACGCCCATCCTTCCTTCTTTCTTGTGTTCATTTCCTTTTGGCTTTTTTTTTCGCCCATTTACATAAATATTATCCCATACAAATTCTTGCCCAAATAAAAATTATACCCTACTCTCACAACCAACTGATACACATAATACCAAAATTGTCCCAATAATTTTACGGGAAATGTCCAAAAGGAGCCTTTTGGCAAAATAAAAAAAATATGATTTTATAATTAATAATCAAAAAAAACAATATAAAGTTAATATTAAATAATTTACATAATAATTGGTAAATTAATCAAACATAAAATTCTGAATTGAATGGGGAGGGAATTACTGTTTTATGTATACAACGAAGCAAGAACTACAGGGTTTTGATCAGATAGGGAATTTAAAGGGCATGGTCCTTAAATTTAGCTACAACATTAGTAACCTTTCTATCCAATCATGTGATAATATCAAACTAAAATTTATAATAGAATTGGGACATAAAAATTAGATAAAGAAAAAATGTGTATATTATACTGAAAACTTTTTTTTGAAGGTAGAGGGTAATGGGTTGCTGGAGAGAGTGTGTGTGTAGGGGGGGGTAGGTGCAGTGCCAAGAATTTGTGCAGTGCCAAAAATTTCGGAGTAACAAAAAATATGAGACATCCTTGTTCTCCACCATAAGACAAAATGTCTCTTTTCGGGTCAACTATACCGCTGTACCTTCTTCGCCCGCCACGTTGTACACCAGTCGACCTCGAGGATGACATCTATTATGAGATCATTGCTTTGCTCTCACACTCCGAACGCGTTGCTCACGGTTGTCTCACACCCCCCCTCGCCACCACCCACACTGCCAGCCCAAAACTAGTTTTTTCTACACACTGATCCCCTGAATAACTGCGGAGAAGATGAATTAGTGCCTACCACATATAGACAACAGGCGGCCGACCTCCCCGCACCCTGAGATGGTGTTTTACGTGTCCTGAGATCAATTGGAGTACGTGGCGCATGTCTTTCCAAATTACGCACAAAAAAAAAAAAAAAAATTAGATAGAAATAAACAAAATAAATAAATAATAAATAAGTAAATAGATTAATAAAAGTAAAATAAAATGAAATTAAATCAAATTAAACAAAATAAAACAATTTGGAGGTTGTTGAATATTGGCGTAGATAGAAATCTAATTACTGTATTCACTGTATCAAACGCAAACCATTGCTGGTTCGTACAAAACAAAACGGGTCGTAGGGATGACTGCATACAAAGGGGCGAAAGGGTGGAGGGAACTTTTGTGAGTCCCACATGGATAAGACTCATGCATAACATTTCTATGAGCGAAGATTCATTTCCATTCAAAAATCAATGATGATACTTTACAACTTTTTCTTTCTCTCCGTTCTACTACCCTCCGTAAGTCCTTATCACACTGGTCTATTTTTACTTCGACTGTTTGAGAGGAAATGCAAACCACAGCTTCCGGGTAGAAGTCTGACATGCCGGAGCATATCGAATGACATTCTATATGTTTTCGTTGAGAAAAGAAAATAGTTTGTCATAGTGATCTTACGGCGGAAAAGTTCTGGAGATGGGTGGTACGGCCGATTAATCGGGGGTTGGAGTTAAAATAGCTCAGTGTGATAGCCCTTCTAAACCTCACTTTTACTACTGTGTAGAAATGCTAAGAACCTCATCTAAAGGCGTTTGCTCATGCGCAGAGTACTTGCTTTTTTTTGCCAGTGTCAAAATAAGAACTTAATTGGACCCTGGTCTTCTCGGTGACCTGAAAAGTGCGCGCGCACACACACACACACACACACACACACACACACACACACACACACACACACACACACACACAACACACACGGTAACAACACAACACAACACAACACAACACACACACACACACACACACACACACACCCACACCCACACTCTCAATCACACACACTCACACACCCCACACTCACTCACTCACACACACACACACACACACACACACACACACACACACACACACACACACACACACACACACACACACACACACACACACACACACACACACACACACACACACACACACAGGCAATTGATGCATGTTACTGGGAGCTGTATATCACTTAGCACTTCGTCTGTGTGATAACCAGCGCTTCTATCAACAAGGAAGACGTCGGAGCTGAGATGTGACGTCATAGAGGCGGTAAAAGAAGATTTTTTTTTTAATTTTATTTTTTTTTTATTTTTTTTTTT
>NC_134800.1:54942246-54947246 GCF_046742065.1 Oratosquilla oratoria
TTTATCCGGCATGCGGAACCCAGAGCTCAACTAAAGAAAAAAAAAAAAAAAAAAAAAAAAAAAAAAAAAAAAAAAAAAAAAAAAAAAAAAAAAAAAAAAAAAAAAAAAAAAAAAAACAGCCATTATTAACCTCATTTTGAGCCTATACTTACATGTAGGCCTATAGTTTTACTCCGTCAGCACGCAAGAAAATTGTTTATCTACACTTGAATAAGATTTTTCAGCCCTGGTCAAGTCGACGACACAATATACAGTGAAAATAACAACACGGTCATCACACGGTGAAAATAGAACATTACCTGGTCCGTTTTCTATGACTTCTGTAACCAGGGATTATATGATTCGATTTCTTTCTTTAGTTTATCGTTACAACTGCCGTAGATTTCTATCGGCTGTATTTATTTTTCTTTTCATAATTTAAATTTTTTGCCTAGATGTTCCATGGGTTATATATATATATATATATATATATATATATATATATATATATATATATATACAGTATATAAATATATATATATATACACATATAAATGTATACATGTATATGTACATATATATACATGTATATATACATATATATATACAGTATATATATACATATATATGTATATATATATATATATATATATATATATATATGTATATATATAAAGTAGTGAAGGCAGAATGAGTGGTAGGATGGTGAGTTTAAACGCCAAGAATCCGTTGAGGTTTTATTACTGACGTTTCGTCCAACTAGGACTTCTTCAGAGTGTACACATAAAAGACATTGACAACTTATATATTCACACAGATCACCCCGTTCCTCCCGGTCACTGTTGTTGTCATCTTCCTTTCGTGTAGCTTCGTGGAGAATTAGGCTCCTTGCTACCCTTGCTAACTTGACAAAAACGTCCCGATGATTGCTACACTGGAGTGAAGTAATATTCGCTGCCTCGATTGTCCTCCTTTCCTTTTTATCAAGTCCAATATGGAGCACCTCTGTTTTCTTCCAATCCGGTAGGTGAGCAAAGTTGTCGATATGTACCACTAATGAGTTGGAGGTCCCGTGGGTTTTGACGTCATTTTTATGCTCCATTGTCCGCTTGTGAATTCCCCTGTCTAGTTTCATAACTAACGGGGCAGGTTTTACTCGGTATTCTGTAAACTAAACAGTTATCTTCATTTTTTACTTTTTTACTGACTTTATTTCTCACAATATCACTCACACTCACTCACTCACTCACTCACTCCGCTGGATCTTGAACCTCATGTAGATTCTGGTCCGCCAACAGTAAGCCTCTCCATGTCCTTCGGTCCTGTGCTGCTTCCATCCAGGTTGCTTTATCTATTCCTCTTCTGTCCATCTCCGCATCCACACCATCCATCCATCTCATTCGAGGTCTCCCTCTGGGTCTTCTTCCATGCATTCCTCCCATCATAACTCGTTTTGGAATTCTATGGTCCTCCACACGCGCCACATGCCCAGCCCATCTTAATTTTGTTCTACTCATAATATCTGTTATTTTCTGTTGTTTAGTTATTTCTCACAATATCGCCTATATAGCACGGGAATAAAAATAGGCGATTTCTCACAATATCACATACTTTTATTCCCGTGCTATATAGCAGTTTTAGGCCTACCTTGGTGAGATTTTGTTCAATGACATTTGAACACTTGGAGTTGGGCACGGACAGATACCCACTGTTCTCATCACTAGCCTCTTTATTCTTGCCACCCCTGTTTCTTATTTGTAACGATTTTTCCTTGTTTCTATATAGAAAGCCTACTGGGTAACATGATTTCTTGAAAATATAAAAAATGTAATTAATTTCCTCCTGGAGAAATTCCTCTCAGGAAGAAATCTATAACGATTCCACTTTTTATTTTGTTGTGGTGTGTGAAATAGTAATGCAAGATGTCGTTTTTGTTTGTGCATTTTCTGTGGACTGAAAATGCTGTCCTGTTACCTCGTCTCCATATACGTTGCTGGAAAAAAAATCAACACCAAAGTCTTTACGAAAAAATTGAGAAATTGTATGAAAAAATAATAATAACAACGCAAAACTAAGAATCATCAGTTTCCTTTATTGAATGAACAAAATGTTACAATAAATAGATAAAAGAATACATAAAATAAATAGATATGTGAATAATTAAACAAACAAATGAATAAACAAATAGATAAGTAGATAAATAAGAAAAAATGAATGAATATGGAGACAAATAAATATTTGAATGAAGGAACAAATAAAAAATATATATATATTGTAGGAAAAAACAGAGTACAAGGACTTGATTAATAAATAATTATCATTTTATTTTTATCTATATTTTTTCTTTTATTAATTGATTAATTAATTAATCTATTTTTCAATATTTTTTATTTATTAATCATCTATTTTTAGAGTAATCTTTATAGTCTCTCAGGGCAGGGAGTCTAGCTTTATGAGGGGCTCAAACAATCTCTCCCCCCAGGGTTAGTTCCCTCCCCCAGGGGCGGTTTGCCCCCCCCCCTGGGTTGGTTCCACCCCACATTACCCCCAAAAACCCAGAGGGTAAATCCCAGTCTTTTTAAAGCTGAGAGGCGCCCAGCTGTGTTTATGGCAATTAGTTAGCAGAGATCACTCCAATAACCTTGGAATCGACAAATATTCGTAGTTACACAGGATCAATACACGCACACACACACACACACACACACACACACACACACACACACACACACACACACACACACACACACACACACACACACACACACACACACACACACACACACACACACACACACACACACACACACTGGATGTGGAGAGATACGAAAACGGGTCACTACGAGCATAGCTCCCGTCCCGTAAAATACAACTAGGTAAATACACACACACACACACACACACACACACACACACACACACACACACACACACACACACACACACACACACACACACACACACACACACACACACACACACACACACACACACACACACACACACACACACACACACACACACACACACACACACACACACACACACACACACACACACACACACACACACACACATATGATAATTTTTCTTTTCATTCCCCACCCTTCAGGTTCGGGCGGAAACCGGTCTTCCTGGCAGCGCTTCTGTTGATGGTGGTGGTGGGCGTGGGTCAGGCGGCCATCCCGGACTACTACGCCTTCACCACGGCCCGCTTCGTCCTCGGGGCCTCCCTCCAGGGTGTCTTCCTCGTCTCCTACGTCATGGGTACGTGAGGTCACCGGAATCGGGTTTACCAGTGGGGTCTTCCCGAAGTTTCCCTTCGCTCTCTCTTTCTCTTTCTCTCTCATTAGCTCTCTCTTTATATCTTTCTCTCTCTCTCTCTCTCTCTCTCTCTCTCTCTCTCTCTCTCTCTCTCTCTCTCTCTCTCTCTCTTCCCAACTCTCTTTTTCTTTTTTGCTTATGCCAGGATTGTCTCTCTTTCTCTCTTTTTTCACTTACGCCAAGTTTATGAATGTGCGTAAATACACGTATACACACACACACACACACACACACACACACACACACACACACACACACACACACACACACACACACACACACACACACACACACACACACACACACACACACACATATATATATATATGTATGTATGTATGTAAGTATGCATGTATATGTATATAAGAAGTGTGTATTTATGAAGTCAAAGAACACTGATATTGAAATCAGAATGATATCTGGAAGAATATTTAAGACCGTAAATGCATAAAGTGAAAGTTAGACGATTACTGATATGCCATAATGTCATAATGCTTTACAACCAATATTTGATTTTTGAGTCAAAAACGTGTTACCTGAGGCGCGCCTACTGAAGAAGTTTGTGGCCGACAGAGCTGCTGTGTTTTGATAACTATCCCTTGGTGAGGTGATCGGTTAGTATTAATTCCTTTTCTCCATTTTTTTTTAAACAGCGATGGAGCTTGTGGGCAAGAAGAGGCGTGTGTTGGTTGGAGTGCTGGCTCAGGCCTTTTACACACTTGGCTACTTCACGACGGCCATACTTGCCATGAACATCGGATCCTGGCGCTGGCTTCAGGTGGCCATGACACTCCCAGCCGTTCTCTTCCTTCCTTATTACTGGTAAGGAACCCCAAAACCTACCCTGGGGAGGATGTACAAGATGCGGTTTACCAATAAGTTTTCAGATTTTCTTTGTAGTCTAATGTTATTGGTTGGCTTCCCCAGCGTATATTTATTTCTCGTTTTAGTTTCAGTCCGTTCTCTTTCCTCTTTCTATTTTATTTGTCTTGGAGAATAAGCTCCTCCCCCTGCCTTTCCTTTACCCAATCACATTCCTTGGCAAGGGGGCAGGAGGCGGGTCTGTTACTGTCCAAGTTAATCAAAATTGGGCACTGCAGTAGTTTATTCTGCAAGAGATGTTGATACCAAAAGGTGTGAATTTAGTTCATCCATGACCAGGGAAAACAAAATTCAGGGAGGACCCATGGTCAAGAAGGACATAACAGCGTTTCGAACTCTTTTTTCAGAAATTTTCTTTGATTTTGGTTGAAGGTTCATTTGTTATATTTAGCTGAAGATCGGAAAGGGCGGAAACCTCAGAGTCTGGCTGACAAAGGCGTTAGGAAGGGGGCCGGGAATTAAGGGGTCATCATGTATGATTTTGTTGAATTTTTAAGTTATAGTATATCAGTGAATGACTGGTGAAAATCAAAATGTAACTCATGTAGATAATGTAAATATATGCCAATTCGGTCAATTTGAAGTGTGTACCCTTAACATAACCCTATGCTTTTAACCATATATGTGTAATATATCTAATGTTGCCCTCTTCCCTACAGAAATTCTTGCCTCTCCTACAAAAAAATCCTACGGGCGACCCTACTAACTGAGGCTCTAGAGACGCATTGGTAAGTTGTATAACTTCGGGTGAGGAATCAGACAGGTCGAGTCTCACCATATCCTCTTCTTTCAGGGTGATTCCTGAATCGTCCCGA
>NC_134800.1:54952246-54957246 GCF_046742065.1 Oratosquilla oratoria
TCCTCCTATTATTTAAATTTTTCTTATTAATTTTTTATGTGGTACCTTATCGAATGCCTTCTGCAAATCCAAGAAGGCGCAATCTACCCAGCCATCTCTTTCTTGTATTATCTCAATTAATCTCGAGTAAAAGCAAATGAGGTTTGTCGTACACGATCTCCCACTTCTAAAGCCAAATTGTTTAGGGTTTATTATTTTCTTTTCTTCCAAGTGTTTTGAGGTTTCCTCAAGGATAATGTGGATGAAGGTGAAACTGGGAAAGGAGATATGGGTCTTTGTAAGTGCATATGGGCCGGGCAGTGAGAAGAACATGGAAGAAAGGGAGGCCTTTTGGATAGATTTAAATGAGTGCATAGAGGGTTTAGGAAGAAATGTCAATGTAATAGTACTGGGAGACCTTAATGCTAGGGTGGGAAATGGTCCAATCGATGGAGTGGTTGGGAAGTGTGGAGTTCCAGGAAAGAATCGTAGTGGAGAGTTGATGGTGGAAATGTGTCTAGAAAGAGAGTTGATGATAGCAAATACAGTGTTTCGGAAGAAAGTCAAGCATAAGTACACATGGGAGAGGGTGGTGGAGGGAAGGGTGGTAGATAGAGCGCTAATGGATTATGTAGTGGTAAATAGGATTATGATAGGAAGAGTTAAGGATGTACATGTGCTAAGGGGAGAGGGTGGGGGAATATCAGATCATTTTTTGGTGGAAGGTAAGCTGAGAGTGGAGGATAGATGGAGAAGGAGGAAAGGGACAAAAGGTAGGGAGGTTCTTAGAGTGAACTCCTTGAATGAAAAGGAAAAGGAGAAGGAGTACGAAAAGAAGCTGAAGGAGGAGTGGGAGGGAGTAAAGGATAGAGCAGAGATGGGTGTGGAGGAGGAATGGGGATGGTTCAAGGAGGGAGTCTTAAAGTGTGCAAGGATGGTGTGTGGAACAAGAAGGACAGGGGGAAATAGAAGAAAGGGTAGTGAATGGTGGGATGAGGAAACAAAGAAGGCTGTAGAAGAGAAGAAGCGAGCATTCACAGATTGGTTACAAAAGAGGACAGGGGAGTCATATGAGACGTACAAAGAAAAGAAAAGAGAAGTAAAGCAAAAGGTAAAGGAGGCAAAGAGGAGAGCAGATGTGAAATGGGGTAGGAGTATGACAGAAAATTTTGAAAGTAATAAAAAGATGTTTTGGAAAGAAATTAAGAGAGGAAGAGGAGGCGAATCAAGTAGGGAAGAAAAGGTAAAAGGTACAGATGGAGAGTTGATAATGGAAGAGATGGCAGTGAGGGGAAGATGGGCAGAATATTTTAGGGAGTTGCTGAATGTGAAGGAGGATAGGGAAGGAAAGATAGCTGCAGTGGGAAATGCGAAGAAAATGAGAGTGATGAGTGAGGAGAATGGAGGAGAAATAAGGAAGGATGAGGTGAAGGCAGCTGTAAAGATGATGAAAGCAGGTAAGGCACCTGGTCTGGATGGATGTCATGCAGAATGTCTGAAAAAGGGAGGTGCAGTGATGGTGGACTGGTTGGTGAGGTTATTTGATGTTTGCTGGAGAGAGGGTAGAGTACCGGAGGACTGGAGTAGTGCCTGTATAGTTCCTCTTTACAAGGGAAAAGGGGACAAGTGTGAATGTAGTAATTTCAGAGGGATTAGCCTGTTGAGTGTAGTAGGGAAGGCTTATGGGAGGATCTTAATTGAGAGGATTAGGAGAGGAACAGAGGGAGTAATTGGTGAGGAACAGTGTGGATTTAGGACGGGTAGAGGTTGTGTAGATCAGATCTTTGTGGTAAGACAGATATGTGAGAAAGCTATAGGAAAGGGGAAGGATGTTTTTTGGGCTTTCATGGATCTGGAAAAGGCTTATGATAGGGTAGACAGAAAGGCACTGTGGGAGGTTATGCAGATTTATGGGATAGGAGGAAAGCTTTTGGGAGCTGTCAAGAGTTTTTATGAGAGTAGTAGAGCATGTGTTAGGATTAGAAATGGAGAAAGTGAGTGGTTTGAAGTAAAGGTGGGACTTCGTCAAGGATGCGTTATGTCGCCCTGGCTGTTCAACTTATACATGGATGGGGTGGTGCGAGAGGTGAATGCTAGGGTAGTGAGTCAGGGATTGGAGATGGTTAAAGAAAATGGAGAAAAGTGGGAGGTGAGCCAGCTGTTGTTTGCGGACGACACTGCGCTTGTGGCAGGGTCAGAGGAGGGATTGAGGAAGCTGGTGGCAGAGTTTGGGAGAGTATGTGATAGAAGAAAGCTAAAGATAAATGTGGGTAAAAGTAAGGTGATGAGATGTACAAGGGGTGAAAGTGGCAGTAGACTGGAAGTGAACATTAAGGAAGAGCGACTGGAGGAAGTGGATAGTTTTAGATACTTGGGTGCAAGTGTAGCAGGAAAAGGTGGAGTGAAGGTGGAGGTAGAATGTAGATTGAGAGAAGCGAGTAAATGCCTTGGTGGTTTAAAGAGTGTAATGAGGAATAGACATTTGGGAATGGATGCGAAGAGGAGACTGTATGAAGGAGTGATTGTGCCAACAGCACTGTATGGGGCAGAAACGTGGAACATAAGAGAAGAAGAGAGAAGGAGTTTGAATGTGTTTGAGATGAGGTGTCTGAGAAGTATGGTGGGGGTTACTAGGCTAGATAGAGTGAGAAATGAGGAGGTGAGGAGGAGAACAGGGGTGAAAAAGGATTTGGGAGATAGGGTTGATGAAAGAATATTAGGATGGTTTGGACACATGGAAAGAATGAGTGAAGAAAGACTAGTAAAAGAGGTATGGAAGGCAGATGTGGAGGGAGTGAACATGAGGGGACGTCCTAGGATGAGGTGGATGGATGGGGTGAAGGGGGCTTTGGGGAAGAGGGGAATGTCTGTTGAGGAAGGAAGGGAGAGGACGGAAGACAGAGGTGAGTGGAGAATGGTTGTATATGGATGATGTTGTGACTGCATGAGGAGGAATGGGCGGGGAAGTTGGGGGTGGGGTAGTATGTGTAAGTAAATTTTGACGCAGCCCGAAGGGATTTCTCCCCGTCCTCGCCTTATATGCAAAGGGGGACGGAGAGGGGGGGTCGCCGATTAAATGAAGCGGCCTCGCTGTGGATGTACTGTGTCTTGCGACACTGCTTCTGACCCAGGGCGGTGGGCAGGGTGCAGGGATGACCCGTCATCCAGGAGGTGCTCAGATGAGAGGAAGGGTGGGAGGGGTGTGGAGTGTATTTAGGGATGAAATGGGTGGGAGTGTTTTTATGCCTTTCCCTTTTTGGCTACCTCCCTTGGAAGGGGGAAAAAGCCTTGGTATATGTATGTATGTATGTATGTTTTGTCCATTTATTTCTGATGACTTTTTCATATATTTTTGCTACTGTGCTTGTAAAGGATACCGGTCTGAAATTTGTAGGATCTTCCCTATTTCCTCTTTTGTTTATTGGTACTATGTTTGCATCTTTCCAATCTTGCGGTACCTTTCCTTCTTTGAGTGAGGAGTCCATTATCTTGTATATTTTGTCTGTCAGTTCGTCTATACGCTCTTTCAGTATCCAATTTGCAATTCCGTCTGGTCCTTGCGATTTCTTGACAAGGTTTTTTTTTTATTTGATCTCTTATTTCTTTTTGTGCTACCTTTATTTCTTTCATTTTGGGTAATCTTTCTTGTTTTCCATCTTCCCAAAATTGTGAGCTCTCAATTGTAAAAACTGACCTGAAATGTCTGATCATGACTTCTACCATTTCTGTATCATCTATATATTCTTTATCTCATTCACGCAATTTCACTATTTCGTGTTTATCTTTTAGTTTTTCATTTATATATCTGTAAAAGAGTTTAGGTTGATCCTTAAATTTGTCTACAATATCTTTTTCCTAATTTCTTTTTTCTTTCCTGCGTATATTCATATATTCGCTCCTAAGCTTTATATATGTTTGTCATTTGGATTTTTTTTCTTTTTTAATTTTTTCCAGGCTTTGTCCCTTCTGTCTCTAGCCTCACTGCACCTTTTGTTATACCAACACTTTATATAAATATCTTTTTATTTCTTTTTTGGTACATTCCTTCCTCGTATTTTTCTTTGATATGTTCCATTTGTCTTCCATCTTTGTTTCCTCTTTAGAGAATTTGTCCCAGTTAGTGTTTAGGAATTTTTTTCTTAGTTTTTCAAAATCAGTTTTGTTGTACATCAATCTCCCTTCTCTATGCTTATCGTTCCTACCTACATTGTTCTGTTCTTTTAATTCAAACTCTATTAGTATATGGTCACTCTTTAAATTGGTGTTTTGTACTCCATTTTGTTCACAATATCTGGTTCAGAAGTTAATATTAAGTCTAGTTTCGACGGTTCCTCATTGTTTCTGTATCTAGTATTTTCCTTAACCCATTGTGTTAGGGTGTATTCGATGGTCATATCTAGTAGGATGTTGCTCCAATGATCTTCTCCCCCTTTTACTATCATTTCTTCCCAGATTATATCCTTTGCATTAAAATCGCCCATGATTACTATGTTTCCATCCTCTTTTAGTAACTCATTTAGCACATTCATTGTGTCTTCCAGTAATTTAGAATGTTCGCTATCCGACCAAGCCTGTGTTTTGGTGGTACATACATTGCTACAAATTTTCTGCCTTTCATCCTTTTGTTTACAATTTTGATCATAATTAATTCTACATTGCCTTGGCCTTCATTTATCTTTGTCACATTTAGACCCTTTTTGGTCAATATCATGACACCTCCTCCCTGCTTGTCTGTTCTATTTTTCACCCAGTGGTTGTATAGACCTTGTCCCACTATGCTTGTTGATATATTTCCTTTCATTTTTGTCTCCACAATTGCTATGATGTCAGGTTTTTCCATTTCTAGATAGTCATTTAGTTCATTGATTCCAGAGATCATGCCGTCGATATTTGTGTATGCCACCTTTAGTTTCACATTATCCTTCCTTTTTTTTTGTCTAAGTTTCCATTTTTGATGTACAATTTTTTCAGGCTCAAGTTCAGCACTTTCCAAAAAACTCGTTTTCGCCCGTCTCTGTTCT
>NC_134800.1:54962246-54964746 GCF_046742065.1 Oratosquilla oratoria
TTGCAAATTCTCGAGGCCCCTCTTATTAAAGAGAAGTCTCCAAAATTAGATCTGGAATCAAGAGACCTTGCCATAATTCCGTCCATGAAGTCCACTACTGTACGGAATTCCACCTCTCCACGGAGTTCCACCATTCCACAGAATTCCACCATCCCACGGAGTTCCACCACCATTCCTCCCCTTGATCATTTTTACGTGACCTCACCCCGCGACATGAACCCTATTATTTCAATATATAAACATGTCTTTTTATTGTAATCGATATCACTTGAAAATGTCCAAAGTGTACGAAACGTCGTGAATACATTAAGAACGCTCCACTGTGTTTTACAATGCCTTTTGGCAGTAATATTTGTGCTCAACTCTACGCATAAATCTGCAGTTCGCAAAGTAGAATGTACCAACAAGATCATGAATACAGAAGTCGCTGTATTTTTAACCATATATGTATATATATATATATATATATATATATATATATATTATATATTATATATATACATATATATATATATTATATATATATATATACATATATATATATACAGTACACATATATATATATATATATATATATATATATATATATATATATATATATATATATATATATATTACAACAAAGGATTACAAAGGCGGAGCATGCCGACAGGAGACCTTTTGATCCATATCTAGGTCGGATGCGAAAAAAAATCATATTAATAATAAAATAATAAATAAAAACTATGATAAATAAACTTAAATAAAATACATAAATAAATGCATAGGTATAGTTAAATAATAAACAAACAGGTAAATAGTAAATAATAATAAATTGACATATAACTAATAATAAATGGAAATCAGACAGACAAATGATAACAAAACAAAAACAAATAATATAAGATAAATCATAATCATTACAGCATCTTACTTAGGTATTTATCTAAATGATTCTTAAAGCTTCGAACTGAACTACATTGCACTACCTGTGCAGGAAGTTTATTCCATTCATTAACTACACGGTTGGCAAAGTTGTTTCTACCTACTTCCAAATTGAATCTATTTCCGGACAGTTTGAGACCATTGTTTCTTGTCTGATTCTCATTCAATGTAAAAATTTTGTCACTTTTGATGTTGTCAATTCCCTTTAGAATTTTAAAGACCTGTATCAAGTCACCTCTGAGTCTACGCTTTTTTAGGGAAAACAGATTCATATGTTTTAGTCGATTTTCTTATGATTTATTTTTGATATTTGGAATCAGTTTTGTGGCTCGCCGTTGTACTTTTTCCAGTCTGTCAATGTCTTTAATGAGATTCGGTGACCATACGGAAACAGCATATTCCAAATGGACTTTTGAAATCAAAAGATCGCGCAATCAGTCCTAGAATCTTATTTGCTTTCTCAGAGGCTGAAATACACTGCTTGGATGATTTGAGGTCGTTACTGATAATTACGCCGAGATCTTTTTCACTATCCACTTTTGTTAACGAATTTCCAAATAACTTGTAATCGTACTTACTGTTATTTTTACCTATGTGCATTACCTTGCATTTACTTGTGTTAAATTTCATTAGCCACTTTTCAGACCATTGCTGTAATTGATCTAAATCTTCTTGAATATCTAATTGGTTTGAGTGATCATTTGCCACTCCGCACAGTTTTGTATCATCAGCAAATTTGGAAACAGTAGATTTTAGTCCATGGTCTATATCATTTATATATACTATGAATAGAAGTGGCCCAAGAACGGAACCCTGAGGAACTCCACTTGCAACACTTTTCCATCCAGAAGTTTTTCCATTTAAAACAACTCTCTGTTTTCGACCATTCAACCAATTACTAGTCCAACCTAATAGGCTACCACTTATTCTATGCAAAGCTAATTTAGTAAGTAGTCTTTCGTGTGGGACGGTATCAAAAGCTTTTGCAAAGTCTAGATATACTAAATCTATATTGTTTCTTTTGTCATAATTCGAGATAACTGTGTTGTAGAATTCGAGTAAGTTAGTCACGCAAGAACGTTTCCGTCTGAAACCATGCTGTCTATCATTTATCAAACGGTTACTTTCTAAATGATGTTAGATAGCATCTCTGATGATAGTTTCCATTATTTTTCCTACGATTGAAGTCAAACTTATAGGCCTATAGTTATTTGGTTTCTTTTTGTCACCTTTTTTGAATATGGGAGTAACGTTAGCTAGCTTCCATTCTCTTGGGACATCTCCGGATATGATGGATTTCTTGAAAATAATTTCTAATGGAACAACAATCTCATTTTTCATTTCCTTTAAGATTCTTGGATGCCAACCGTCAGGCCCTGGTGTTTTATTAACTTTGAGTTTGTCTATACACCTTTTAATTTTTTCTTTTGTTATATTTACCGTAGTGAGTAAGTTTACCCTAGACTTTTCACAGGTTTCAGTTTGGAATTCACCTTGAGGTGTTTCGTTTACGAATACCGAGCTAAAATAATTGTTTAAGATATTACACATTCCTTCATTTGAATATTCAAGTTGA
>NC_134800.1:54974746-54987246 GCF_046742065.1 Oratosquilla oratoria
AAAAAGAAGAAGAAGAAGTAGAAGAAAAAGAAGAAGAAAAAGAAGAAGAAAAAGAAGAAGAAAAAGAAGAAGAAAAAGAAGAAAAGAAGAAGAAAACAAAGATGATGATGAATGTGACGACGACGATAATGTTGTTGTTGTTGTTGTTATTATTGTTGTTGTTGTTGTTGTTGCTGTTGTTGTTGTTCCTGTTGTTGATGTTGTGCTTCTGCTACTGATGATGATAATGATGAAAAAGAAGAAGAACTAGGGAGGAGCTAGACTGCTTGAGGAATAAGAATGAGACAGAAAAAAAGCGACAAAGAAATGAAATTGAAAAATAGGAACTTTTTCTAAAGAGAAAATATAAAAAAAAAAATATATATATATATATACAGTAGAGTAATGTGTCAGTAAGATATATTTGCCATGGTCGATCACGTGTTTTGCTTGTGATCGACAGCTATCACCTTTCTAGATGAGAGCTTTCCAGTTCATCTTCCAATCTGCTGGTAATGCAGTAACCTCACTCACACCACTTACCACCCATCCTTTTGGTCAAGGGTGACAGTAACGGCTTGTATTTGCAAAGTGAAAGCAAAGGGATTACTTGGAGGTTTGTGAGCTGGCTAAAGTGCTGCATGAGGAATATAAAATCGATCTCGAAGAGAACATAAAGAACAAATTAAAAAATAAAGAAGTCAAGAGAAAACAGAGACACGGGCGAGGAAATTATCCGAAACATACAAAGTGAGAAAAAGAGAAAAAGAGATGTTTTGCTCATAGGGTAGAGGAGAGAAGAGGAAAGGGGACGGAGAGAAGGAGGAAGGAGGGAGGTGTTAAGGAGAGGTAAGGAGGTAAGGAGGTAAGGAAATGAGCGAAGGAGCCTTAGAGGAAATATGTAAAGGTAATAGTATCCTGTATGCCAGTCATTGTCATGCATTCTACCAGACATCCATACCTCACCTATGTCACAGGAAAACAATGCAAATACATAAAAACCTAAATAAAGGAGACTGCAAGAGACCAGAAGGCTTTCGCTAGGCAGTTCCATGTCCCTTACCAACTCCAATCTCTATCCATACAGTTATCTGATGTTCTCTTGAAATAACCAATGTTTTCAGCCCTTACTATGTGGTTATTTAGTCTATCACACTCGTTAACCATTCTGTTGGTAAACCAGATCTTGACTATTTCGTTCTTAGACCTAAATTCGTCCACATTAATACATAATCTTGTTGAAAACATTGCTTTTATTAAAAAAGAACTGGTGTATACAGATATTAAGTACTCAGCTGTTGAATGTCATTTTAGGTGTTTTTCTATAAAACATTCTAACATCACTTTCTGCGTTTCCATGACAATCCACAGGAATCAATTTTGAGGCGAAGTCTCTACGAATACACTGTGCTTCACCTCCTAGATTACCTTGAAATAAATCGTTCTATTTTTTCCTAGATTAGACGATAACTGTCACTGAGGTGTAGGTCAAGTGAATACACTGTTGACGTCGCATCTATAGAATTTTGTTTGAAGATATGGTCATAATTGTTTTTATGTGACTTAAAGTAATTATGATCTGATACCTCGCGCAGTCTTTCTTGTTTTTTTTTATGTGGATTCTTTTTTATACATATTTCTTTGTGTGACCCTTTGCTATTCCATTACTTCTCATGTGGCCTCTAATGACCTGCTCTCTCTCTCTCTCTCTTTCTCTCTTTTCCAGGAAAACATCTGGTTTGAGAGAAGACAAAGAAGACAACATGTTGGAAAACCTGACAGAGAAGGACAATAACTGATGCTATTACTTTTTTTTTCGGGTGGAGGGTGTTTTTTTTTCGTGCGAAATTTTGAAAAATGTAGCAGTGATTTGCAACGACAAGCTTTCGGGATGGTGGGAATTTGTGTGACGTGAAGCTGAAGTGATATTTTATTCTTCAATTACTGTGACGTGCCATCCAGGTAGATTTATGGCCTAACTGGACCAGGAGGCTCGCGTTTAGTAGTCGTGGGTGGTTGGTTACCGGAAATGAGACACATGGGAGAAGTTCCAACAATGACACCTGCGCGTGCACGAGCGTTTTTTGTTCCAGCGAGCGCAGGGACTTTAGAAGAACAATCGTAAGTCTTATTTCCTAACCACCCACGGCACTCCTTGCGGTCTCAGCGACCACTAAAGTTACCTGTGTGAGTCTAGCCGAAGTCAGCCGAGTTCTCCTTCAGGCTTAGTGCAAATTGAGACGCAGGCGACACAGGCGACACAGGCAACGCAGGCGACACAGGCGACGCAGGCGACGCAGGCGACGCAGGCGACGCAGGCGACACAGGCGACGCAGGCGACACAGGCGACGCAG
The DNA here is from genome assembly GCF_046742065.1 of Oratosquilla oratoria. Lineage (NCBI taxonomy): Eukaryota > Metazoa > Arthropoda > Malacostraca > Stomatopoda > Squillidae > Oratosquilla > Oratosquilla oratoria. Next base: position 54,977,080 of record NC_134800.1, read on the forward strand.
GCGACGCAGGCGACGCAGGCGACGCAGGCGACGCAGGCGACGCAGGCGACGCAGGCGACGCAGGCGACGTAGGCGACACAGGCGACGCAAGCGACACAGGCGACGCAGGCGACGCAGGCGACACAGGCGACAAAGGCGACGCAGGCGACACAGACGACGCAGGCGACACAGACGACGCAGGCGACGCAGGCGACACAGGCGACGCAGGACAGTGCAAAGGCAGACTTCCTGTTGCTGATTTGAAGTACGGTTTGAACTTCTCTTTCACCTGAAATGCTGAGGTAGTACATCTTGAAGCATTTCAAATGAGAGAACAGTTCAAACTTTACTTCAGTTTAGCAACAGAGAGCCTGTCTTTGTTCGATTTTCTTTTCTACGCCTTTAGAGAGGTTTATTATAATTATTTTTGTATTGCATGAAAGCCTTTTATACCTTATATAGCTGTACCTTCATGCAATTCTTCATCACTTTTCATTCATGCATTTGTCCAGGTATCCATGGACTAAGGCCGAGTACCGGCAATTGTGGCCCTGCAAGAGGGACATCAGATTGGATCATGTCCCAGCGGCCCATTTTCAAAACCCAAAGAGACTCTCACCTCTATCTGAAGGTGTAGCACAGAGGGGCTGGCATTAGGTTTCCGGACTGGGCCCAAGACTTCTCTCCATCTACAGGGTGGTCCGAATGTCTTGTTACACCTACCAATAGAGTTACAAGTATTACAGTAATACAAAATGTATGTCCTGGATTCAGTTTATCCATTGTAAGAACAAAAGAAAAAGAAAATAAGAACATTGGAACAAAATGTTTCCATCGCAGTATTGTCATCTTCGGAGGAGCTTGTTTGCCGAATCTTTGAGTGACGTCATGTCGCACAACCCCCGTTATGCTCTTGCCTGAATGCTGCCCATACACTTACAAGCAGCCTGAATCCAGGACATGTATTTTGTATTACTTTAATACTTGTACCTCTATTGGTAAAGGTAACAAGACATTCGGACCACACTGTACTTCGACAGTCTTTTCTCCGCCTTTTCACATGAGGCGAGCTGACAAACGGTGACTGTGGGAGAGTCTGGGGACCGTTGCCGGCCACTGTAGGGCCGCGGGTTTCCAGTCAATGAAACTTGAGGCAACTAGTATCATTATTTTCACCATTCAACTTGGAACTCTTCAACATTCATACATTTGTACATTTTTCTGTTAGTGCAATATTTTAGGAGTGTGCATAATTGTGAATTAGTTTCTTGTTGGTATGCGGTCTCGAATCAGTGTGTTTTGCCTGATCTAGTAGTAGTGAGCCTAAGCCTTAGCCTTTTACTGAGTGTTTGAGTAAGATGTATTGGCTGTCTCAGCGACATAGTGTAGAAAATGAAAGTTTGAATTTGTGATCTTTGTAAAAAGTAGTGATGGGACGATACAAAAAAAATTAACGATTCCGATTCGAGTCCCGATTCTGCTCTAAACTTCCGATTCCGATACGATTCCGTTTCTGATACGATTCCGATACCTACAATGGTTATTATGATTCATGGTTATCTCCATACCCTGCATCTGGTTCGGGAAAACAAAAACCCTTTGAGCAAAGTACGTTTATTAATCATTTATTGGGATCGGAAATTTAGAGCAGTATCGAAACTCGTATCGGAATCGTTGAAAACTTTGGTATTGCCCTATCACTAGTAAGAAGGTTGAGTGTGCTAGGTTGATTCAGTATTGCTTCAACTGATGTTCTTTTGTTTATGTTTGATGTCTAAGTTGAGGAAGCTCAATGTGCGTTTATTATGAAATAGACGTGTCTGGTAATGAATGGATTAAGTCAATTGCGCGTTGATCCGATGAGTATTCTTCTGCTGTGTGTTTGGTGATCGGGACAAGAATGTTGAACTTCGGTTCTGTTCACACTAGCGGTAAGAACCGCGCGGAAACCGCGGCGATACCACATAGTCAAGGAAAAAATGCGTGGTTGTGTGTGAACGATTCCATTAACATATATTGCAACTGAACCGCCGGTATTCATGGGCTGGTGCTCCGATTTAACTTTTGCAGTATTCTCAAAATATTATACGTCTGTGTGAGAAAAGATATAGCTTTTTTCAATTGAATGAATATATTTTAGGTAATTTCACTTTTACAGTATATATTCTACTTGACAACATTTCTAAATAAAAACCAATAAAAATCAAAACAAAGTGAATGTCAGTGGTGTTATTTCCCTTGGGCCCTGTTCACATTAGCGGTTTGAACCGCGTGGAAGCAGCAAGCAGCGGCGTGGCGGTACCACGTAGTCGAGGAAAAACTGCGCAGTTGTGTGTGGATGCCTCCGTGAGCAAGGCCTTAGTGACTGACGTGTGGTCCAGACGGGTCTTCGGTTATTGGCATGTCGACATGAAACTATCCAATGCACATTTACAGATACACACAACATAGTCCACCCAACTAACGTATGTGAATTAAATCACCTGGAACCAAAAGATAGCACACATCTGAAGTGGTAGAACACATCCAAGGGGTTTAAGTCCCCTTTGCACTAAACTTTAGTTAGATATTTACTGATGATAATTTTCAACTTCTACAATCCCATCCTGATTTACTTGAGTCTCAGTTCATCAAGGAAAGAAACACTGGACTTTGCGTATGAATAGCTATCTGCCTTGGCTATCTACGTATTGTTAGTTCAACTTAAAGTGTGAAACTTTCAAAGCTCCAACGACGAAATCGATAAAGGGGCATTTAGACGGTCAAACGGTTTGACAAACCCGGTTTGTCAGACAAGTGTTTGAAGTGATGTTTGACCGTGTGAATGGGGTATTTGGTTGTCAAACACGTTCGACAAACGTGTTTGACGACCAAATACCCCATTCACACGGTCAAACATCACTTCTAACACTTGTCTGACAAACCGGGTTTGTCAAACTGTTTGACCGTGTAAATGGCCCTTAAGGTGTTGGTTAGGCAGTACGTCAGACCTCGGTTCGATCCCGGGAGTGGCGGTCAGAGAAAATAAGTTATGTAGATACATAAATAGATTAAGCAAATAAACAGGTACATTAATATGAGGCTACAGCCGCGGACGGAGAGCAACCTTCAAATTTGTCGGTTTTGAGTTCGAGGCGCCAACCTGTTGTTCAAGGGTGTAAAAGTCTTGTGGAAGCTTCAGCCAAAGGAGATTCGACCATTCTGATGGTTAGAATAAGGGATACAATCGCGTGATTTAATGTGAAGCGTGGGACACAGGGGTTGCTGGCGGTGCAGGATGCTGGGGACGTGGACTCTGATAACCTCGATCAGAGAGAAGGTGACATCCTGGACTACTAGAGTTCATCAGAGTGTCACAGTAAATTCTATCGCTACTGTGACCGCTACCTTTGTTCATGGGTGGTAGGATGGGGAATGGGTTGGTAAATTCGCTAAGGGGATTGTCATGAACATCAAGTATTGCCTCTGACAATGAACTTAACTGTCTCAAAACGGTATAAAGGATGAGAGTCGACCATAACACATAAAAATAAAAATAAAATGAAATAACATACTACCTCTTATACCATATACTCTAAAAAATTATGGAGTAGTGGTGAATAAAATGCGGCCGTAAAAAAAAAAAAAAAAAAAAAAAATCAATATTTATATCAAAAACCACATGACATAACAGAAATATCCTAGAACTTTTTTGAGGAATAATAGTTACGCATTTAGAACGTTTTCCTTGTAGTAATCAGCGATAAATTTTACGCTCGATTATCTCAAAAGTAGGTGCGTGTGGGTTGCCCACCTTCCGCGTCCATAGCCTCATAGAACGGAACCTCTTGCTTATACTAAATGCTCAACAATAAAATATTACAAAGGCGGAGCATGCCGACAGGAGACCTTTTGGTCCTTAACTAGGTTGGATGCGAAAAAATTATAAATAATGATAAATAAATAAAAAGAATAAATAAGAATTATAATACTATAAATAATAATGGATTAAACAAATAAATGCATAGGTATAGTTGAATAATAAACAAATAGGTAAATAGTAAATAGTAATAAATTGACAGATAACTAATAGTAAATCAAAATCAAGCAAATAATAATAAACAGTCAAATAATAAACAAATAAACAAATAACATAAAATAAATAGCAGTCATTACAGCCTCTTGCTTAGGTGTTTAAACGAATTTTAAAGCTTCGAGCTGAACTACATTGCACTGCCTCTGCAGGAAGTTTATTCCATTTATTAACTACACGACTTGCGAAGTTGTTTCTACCCTCTTTCAAATTAGATCTATTTCCTGAGAGTTTGAGACCATTATTTCTTGTCGGATTCTCATTCAGTGTGAATTTTTTTTTTCACTTTTGATGTCAATTCCCTTTAGAATCTTAAAGACTTGTATTAAGTCACCTCTGAGTCTACGCTTTTTTAGATACACTTATACAGATGAGATATATCATGGGTCAGATTTGGCTGTCAAACGGGGGAGACTGTAAGAGACCCTAAGGCCTGCACCAAGTAGTTCCATGTCCATTAACACCTATCATTCCTATCCAGAAATTTATCTAATCTTCTATTAAAACGACCAATTGCTTCAGTGCTCACTACCTGGTTACTAAGTCCATTACACTTGTTAATCATTCTGTTGGTAAACCAGTTCTTGCCTATATCTATCTGAAACCTAGATTTGTCCAATCTAAATCCATTACTACGAATATTGCCCTGTTGTCATAATATGATGACCTTGCCTGAATCATCCTTGCTATAGCCCTTAAGCTATTTGTATATATATATATATATATATATATATATATATATATATATATATATGCAATAAGAACACTAGGAACGTGTGTTTTATAAATGTAAGGTAACCACCTAAGAAAATAAACAAACGGAGCTCCGTTTGTTTATTTTCCTAAGTGGTTACCTTACATATATATATATATATATATAATATATATATATATATATATATATATATATATATATATATATATATATATATTCATATATATATATATATATATATATATATATATATATATATATATATATATATATATATATAGAGAGAGAGAGAGAGAGAGAAAGAGACGCAGGAGGTACCTGTTGCAGATCTTGAAGACTCTAGCGAGACTTTGAAATATCGGAAATGAAAACAGCTTCACACTAAGTGCTAACCAGACGAGAAACCAAGGTTAAAGCTGTCAGGATGTAGAAACTGTTTCTTCCACTGCGTGGTCAAAGGACGGATGAATCTTCCTCCAGAAAATGCTTGAAGACTTAAAAATTGAGTTGGATAAACACCGATTCACTATGACTTGAAGTCTGTATGTTTTTCTCTTTTTTTTTGCTATTTTGGGTGTTTATTTACTGTTCTATATATTCATGCTTTGAATCAAACCTCGTTATGGACAGAAAGGTCGTCGTTCATGTGATCATTGTACATACATACATACATACATACATACATACATACATACATACATACATACATACATACATACATACATACATACATACATACATACATACATACATACATACATACATACATACATACATACATACATACATACATACATACATACATACATACATACATACATACATACATACACATACCAAAGACTTTTTCCCCTTTACAAAGGAGGTAGCAAAAAATGACGGGTCATTCCTGCGTCTCGCCTACTGCCCTGGGTCAGAAGCAGTGTCGCAAGACACAGCACATCCACAGCAAAGCCGCCTCATTAAATCATCGACTCCACCATAAACCCCAGCCACTTTAAGGCGCCTAGAGTGCAGGAAAGTATGTCAAAAGCTTAGTTGTAAAAACGTGTTTCAATGATATTTGTGTCATCAGAAAATGAAGATCTGTCAGGTGGTGAGTGTATTAGTATGTCATGAGCAATAACCAGCGTTTCTATCCTTGTAGACAATATCGCATCGGCAACGTGGTGTCTAAGAGATTTAAGCCTATTGCGCCCAGGACCTACACATGTACGTCGTGGCGGTACACAGCAGGCAGGGCTGTACAGTACATGCCATACGCACGTGAATCGTCTCATATTTTCCTCGTTGTGGGAGCTGCTTATCGTTTAACATGTCCGTCACCTCCGTAACTACTGGTTCACTTCTGTTTACTGTTCCCTTCTATGGTTTTGTATTTCTTCTTTCACTTCCAACATTCTTTTCATCACTATCTTAAGTAATAATGTCTTTCACCATATATTTCTGTAGGAGGTAATGTTTCTTTATGGGGTGAATTAAACGGAGGTAGAATTTTTCTTCTTTTCTTCCCGAATAATATTACACTTGGCTTGTCAATTTACACCAAGGGGCTCCCTCCTGGGGTCCTCAATTTACTTCCTACGCCACCTCTGCACCGACGTCACGACTTTCTTAGTCCAATGATCTTTACTGTTACATTTAAGTGCCTTCTCTAAGGGCGTGACTTTACTATCGTAAACCAATAAAATTTTCTCCTCCTCTACCCTTTCTCCAACCAGAAAGACTGTTACAACGTCTTAAGCAATACTGCTTACTCAAGCAATCACGATATCGATGCATGAATGGCTTAGTTTACATATTGTTACGTCAGCATTAAAATAAGAATATAAGAACATAAGAATGAAGGAGACTGCAAGAGACCATAAGGCCTACACTAGGCAGCTCCGTATTCATCACCACCTGTCATCCTCATCCATAAAGTTGTCTAATCGTTTCATAACACAACTGATAGTTTCAGCGCTTACTACTTAGTTACTAAGTTTATTCCATTCGTCGACCACCCTATTAGTAAACTAATTCTTGCCTATTTACTTTTTAAAACGAAATTTGTCCAGTTTATAACCATTACTGTGAGTCCCGCCCTGTTGTTTTAATATGATGACCTTGTTTGCATCACCCTTGTTAAAGCCTTTGATCTACTTGAACACCTCTATTAGATCACCCCGCACTCTGCGTCTTTCCAGAGTGTAAGTTAAGGTGCCTAAGCCTCTCTTCGTAAGGTAAATTTCTTAGTCCATTTATCATTTTGGTCATTCTTCTCTGTACTGATTCTAGTGGATTGATGTCCATTTTGTAGGACGGAGACCAAAGCTGTACCGCATAGTCAAGGATGGGTCTAACTATCGCTAGATAATTTAATAATTACCTCTGCACTTCTATTCGTTACCGTCCTAGTAATGAAACCTTATGCTCTGTTAACTTTATTCCTGGCGCTAATGCACTGTTTCCTGGTTTTAAGGTCCGGACTCACTAGAACTCCCAAGTCTCTCTCGCACTCAGTTTTCTCTAAAAACGTGTTATCTAAGCTGTATGTATTATCGGAGTTATGTAGCCCTACGTTTAACACGCTACACTTAGAGATATTGAAGTTCATTTGCCATTTCACCGACCATGTGAACAATTTGTTAAGATCATCCTGCAGAATCTCTGCGTCGTCTCCTGACCTAATTAGGCGTCCTATTTTAGTGTCGTCCGCAAACTTACTAACATCACTATTTATCCCGTCGTCTAAGTCGTTTATGTACACAATGAACAACAAGGGACCTGAATCTGGTCCCTAGCGGTTGTTTATAAACTTTAGACAAGGGGCGACATTATGCAACTCCTTCGCGGCTATTGTTTACCAAACATCCAACTCATAAAAATGAAATTCTCGCCACCTAACCCCTCTATCTACCTTACTTGTCTACCTTTATCTACCAGCCTCTTACATATCACAACTGAGCGGAAGGATAATTGAAATAAAAATTAATCATCATTCTTCACTCTGTGGAGATTTGTTCTAAATAATAAAAAAAATGCTGTGTTATTCTGGTCCGTAGGGGCACCACTGTAGTCACTTAGATATTTAATTTTGAAATCCTCGATGAGACGCAACTCCAATTGGTCATTTTGAACACCTGTGATGTTTGTTGCCATTCACCATTGCAGGTGTCCGGCATGACATGTAACGACATCTGACATCCAAACCAAATAGCCAAATCATTTGGGGGGGTTTATCAAGGTGTAATAAATCAGAGCTGCTTGATATATGGCTTGATAGCAACCTTTAGGTATATAATTACACCAAAATGTAGTATTAGTGACGAATAAGGTGCATGATATATGAAATCGACCTTCGGAGGTCTGGTATTGAGACAGGGAAAATCCAATGATCTTTCACTTTCTCAGTGCCGTGATCGGGGAACGATCCACCACCAAATCGGGATATCAACACTGAGTTCGAAAACCGTGGCCTCTTTGTCGTGTCCAAACCACTCAGTCAAAATCACTGTGTCGAGTAACGTTGAACCAGCTGGAGAAAAACGGATAGTGCAACATTACAAAGAAGACTTGCAAAGCGGCTCCTAACAAAGCGTACTCAATCAGGTAAGGCTGCAAAGACCATGTTAGTGTATGCATTACCATGCAACTCGTGTCTACTTTTTAATAACACGGTCGTTAACAAAATCATCAAAATTGTGTTGGTTGCGGCGAATCAGTTATCTATTTGAACAAGTCCCGTGACCAGTGCTTAATTAGGCCGTCAAGCACTCTAGTATTGCCACTAACATTCACCAATTTAGAATAATTGAGCAATGCGTCGTCGAATTGAGTTTACTGAATAAGATTGAAAAAATACTTTCTTGATATATATTTTCTTTTGTGATTTGGATGCCGATTTGTAGCTTTTAAACGAGACCCTTCAAGCGGGAATTTCTGAAAAAGTAAGCACGTGGAACTTAATGAGCATTATGTTTTTTGACAAGGCCAGTTTAAAACTTAAAACAAGAAAGTGTCCACTTCACACTAAACAAATGAGAGTTGATTCATTACACTGATCACACTCAAACATTTACTTTTCTTCCTTGTTTTTCTTGCATTGTCCAGCACTGGAGTATTAATTGTATGGCATCACAGAATCAGTACTATAGGGACTGTTTTGCGGTACCTCCTGCAGTCGAAAGCCATACACCATTTTGTCTAAATCAGATAATTCAGTATTTTGTCAGAAATGCCAAGAGCCTCTATCCTTTGGGGTTATTATTACAACGAAGTTAAGATGCAAAAGTACATACATACATATACATGTACCAAGGCTTTTTTCCCCTTGCAAGGGAGGTAGCCAAAAAGAAAAAGGCATAAAATCATTCCCACCCATTCCATCCCTAAATACACTCCACTCCCCTCCACCCTCCCTCTTATCTTTGCATCTTTTACATCTTTTAAAAGTAAAAGATGCAAAAGTAACAAAGGAAATATTTAAGGAGAGCAGGAGACCAGAAGGATAGTGGAAGTTGAAAGTGATAAGTGCTCCAGTTTGAATAGATATTGGTATCTCTAAATTGAAAAGTCTCTATTCATAGAAGAATAATAACACTGTACTATAGTTCCTTTATGTTGTTCACTTGAACCTGTCCTTTACTACTTCTGTGACTTTGCCTTACTCTAGATCTCCCTTTGATGGGGGTGAAGGATACTGCCAACGTGTTTCCCATGTGTGTTTAAAATGTGATTAAACAGGACAAAGTTATAGAAATAGGAATCCTCCACTTTGTATGTTCCTCCTGTGAAAAGTCAAGAGACAAAAGGGTTTGTGAAGGACAAAGCGATGAGGCAAAAGGAGAAGAATGGGGGAAGTAGGAAGGAGAAGCAGCGAATGGTGAAATGGAGTGTTTGCATAGTTCCTGTATGCAAAGGAATTTGGGGCAAAAAGGATTGTAGTAGCTTTAGAGGGACCAGTCTGTTGAGTGCAATTGGAACACAAATCCGACAGCGTTACGTATTTTTGGATAAAGTTTAATTGTAACTAATTTTGAAAAAATTATGAGTTCCTATGTTATACTTGCTGATGAACTTTTGGTCCATGGATGTTGTCCATTAAAGGCTAACTTTAATCAAGAAATGACGGCGAAATTTTCGTTAAAAAAAAAAAAAAAAAAAAAAAAAAAAAAAAATATATATATATATATATATATATATATATATATATATATATATATATATATATATATATATATATATATATATATATACACTCCCACGAAGTGAGAAGTGAGAAACCCCTGATAGGGCAGACCCTTTCAGTTGCGACAAGCCGCTGGGTTCTTAGGCCGATGTTTGGGTCGCCTCCCCGCCTGGCCAGGGCTGTCGTGAACCAACTCAATAACTGGGTCCCGGGAATCGAACTCACGACTAC
>NC_134800.1:54997246-55002246 GCF_046742065.1 Oratosquilla oratoria
TTTTTTCCTCCTCCTCTTCTTTATCCTCTTCCTCCTACTCTTCCTCTTTATTTTTTCTTCCTTCTCCTCCTCCTCCTCCTCCTCCTCCTCCTCCTCCCTTTCCTCCTCTTTCTTCTCCTCTTCCTCCTCTTTCTCTTTTTCTCCTCCTTTTCCTCCTCTTTCTTCCCTTCTACTTCTCTTCCTCTTTCTTCCCTTCTCCTTCTCTTCCTCCTCCTCTCTTTGTTCCTCCTCCTTTTTCCTCCTCCTTTCTCTTCTTCCTTCTTCCCCTCCTCCTCCTCCTCCTCCTTTTTCGTCTCTTTTTCCCCCCTTTTCCTCCTTCTTCTCTTCCTCTTTCTTATCTTCCTCCTCCTCCTCCTCCTCCTCCTCTTTCTTTACTTCTTCCTCCCCTTCTCCTCCCCCTCCTCCTCCTACTCCTTCTTCTTCTTTTCTTCTTCCTCCTCCTCCTTCTTCTCTTCTTCCTCCTCTTTCTTCTCTTCTTCCTCCTTCTCCTCCTCCTCCTCCTTCTTCTGTTCTTCTTCCTCTTGCTCCTCCTCCATTTCTTTCTTCTCCTTGTCCTCCTCTTTCTCCTCCCTCTCCTTCTCCTTCTTTTTTTTCTTCTCCTCTTCCTCCTCCTTCATCTCTTTCTTCTCCTCTTCCTCCTTCTCCTCGTCCTCCTTTTCCTTCTCTTCTTCCTCCTCCTCCTCCTCCTTCTCTCTCCCTTCCCCCTCCCCTCCCCTTCCTTCCGTCTTCCCTCTCCTTACCCTCCCTCCCTCTCCCCATGAAAGAACGATCGGACTTCAGTTAGGATCAAGCGTCGCATTTGCTGGCAGTTTCCACCACCACCACCACCACCACCACCACCACCACCACCACCAGAAACACCACCATCAGTGTGGCTATCATTGCTGTGCTTATTCTGGCTACCGTCAGGCAATTTTATTCACTCAAGGAGAAACGACATCCTCAACGAAATTGTCCGCCGCATAAGCAAAAGTAACTGACTGACTTCGCTAGACCACAACTATCGCTGCATCAACAATCCATTTGATTGTTTTTTATTTGTGAACGTTTGCAAACTCGTCATATAATGAGGAAAGGAGGAGGAGGAGGAGGAGGAGGAGGAGGAGGAGGAGGAGGAGGAGGAGGAGGAGGAGGAGGAGGAGGAGGAGGAGGAGGAGGAGGAGGAGGGGTTGGTTGGTTTTGAAGGGGAGAAACGAAGAGAGAAATAAAGAGACCAAAAAACGACCTCTTAAAGTGAGAAAGAGCGTTGTTGAACTGGGCAAGGCACTCAGAGGCGACACCATAGAAAACGGAAACTGTAAAGGGAAGGCTTTAGAATCGGGAGAAAAAAACAAATATATAAACAAATAGGTAAATAAATTAATAAGTAAAGAAAGAAACAAATAGATAAACAAATGAATGAATAAATTAATAGGTAAGTGAATAAACTAATAAACAGATGAATATTTACATAAATAATCAAATAGATGAATAAATCAATTAATAAATGTTAATGAATAAATAAATAAGTGAATATGAAAAAGAAAGGGATCGATGAACTTCACTTGTGCCGTTAGGTGATTTTATTAACTTGAATGATCACTCTCCAGCAGCAAGGGAGGTATGGAGTTAATGAATGGACAGAATCAAGTTTTAAAAAAAAAAAAAAAAAAAAACTGCCATGTGATGTCCAGGAATGAAAGACATAAGCGTGTTTGGAAAAAAAAAAGGACAGAATCTCGCTGGACACGAGAATAGACAAAGGAATTGACAACAACTCAGAGGGACGTTCGTGGTGGTGGAAGAGAGGATGGAAGGGAGGGGGAGGATGGAGGGAGAGAAGAGAAGGGAGGGAGGGAGGGTAAGGGAGGCGTAAGGAGGATGAGGGAGGGGGTGGGGGGAGGGAGGGAGGGAGAGAGGGATATAGGATAGGTGAGGGAGGGATAGGATGGAGGGAGAGGAGGGAGGGAATGGAGGTTATTGCATTCATGGCGTCCAGAAATAAGAAAAGAGAAGAGAGAAGAGAGAGAGGGTGAGGGGGGAAAGGAGAGGATAAAGAGAAGTGTGGGGGGGGGGGAGAAATCCAAAAAGAATTAGAAATGTGGCTTCCGGCACCACAGAATCGGAAGCTAGAAAAATAAAATTTAGAATCTAGAAGCAGAAGAAGTGAGATGTACAGGTGGGTAGCCAGAGATGTAACTAGAGGGGAGTTGAGGGGAGTTGAGGGGAGTTGAGGGGAGTTGAGGGGGATGGATGGGGGGTTTAAATGACGTGTACGAGGGAAAACGAGGGAGGAAAATCAAATTGACACTCGGCTAGACAGGGGGAGGGGGAGATGGGGATGGGAGGTGGGGAAGGAGAGGGGAGGGGGAGAGGGAGAGGGGAGGGGAAGAGGGGAGGGGGAGAGGGGGAGAGGGGAGGGGAGAGAGGAGAGGGGAGAGGGAGAGGGAGAGGGAAAGGGGAGGGGGAGAGGAGAGGGAAGAGGGAGGGGGAAAGGGGAGGGGAGAGGAGAGGGGAGAGGGGAAGAGGGGAGGGGGAGAGGGGGAGAGGGGAGGGGGAGAGGAGAGGGGAGAGGGAGAGGGAGAGGGAAAGGGGAGGGGGAGAGGAGAGGGAAGAGGGAGGGGTTAAGGGGAGGGGGAGAGGAGAGGGGGAGAGGAGAGGGAGGGGGAGGGTAGGGTAGGAGGGAAACGAGGAGGGGAAGCGGGGAGGGAAGCGAGGGGGGAAGAGAGGAGGGAGGAGGTATGCCGTGCCACTGTCGTTGCCTCCGAAGGGAGAAGGACTTCCAAGTGTCAGGCCGCTGTAGGATGACCATTGGGCTTTCACAGATGAGAACTCAAGGTGTGATCATGGTCTAAGTGAGAAGGAAAGAGAGAGAGAGAGAGAGAGAGAGAGAGAGAGAGAGAGAGAGAGAGAGAGAGAGAGAGAGAGAGAGAGAGAGAGAGAGAGAGAGAGAGAGAGAGGAGAGAGAGAGAGAGAGAGAGAGAGAGAGAGAGAGAGAGAGAGAGAGAGAGAGAGAGAGAGAGAGAGAGAGAGAGAAATAGGCAGACAGACAGGGAGACAGACAGACAGGGAGACGGACAAACATATTAGTAGACAGATAGACAGACAGGCAGACAAAGAGGCAAAGAGGCAAAGAATATGTGTACGAGGAATAGGTGGAAAGAGAGGAAAAGGAGTAGGAAGAAAGAGAGAAGGGAAGAAGGAATAGGAAGAGGAGAGGGAAGAAGAGGAGGAAGAGGAGGAGGAGAAAGAGGAGGGGGAGGAAGATGAAGGAGGAGGAAGAGGAAGAGGAGGAAGAGGAGGAGGAGGGGGAGATGGAGGAGGAAGAGGAGGAGGAGGAAGAGGAGAAGGAGGAAGAGGAGGAGGAAGAGGAGGAGGAGGAAGAGGAGGAGGAGGAAGAGGAGGAGGAGGAAGAGGAGGAAGAGGAAGAGGAGAAGGAGGAAGAGGAGGAGGAGGAGGAAGAGGAGGAGGAGGGGAGGAGGAGGAGGAGGAATAGTAAGAGGAGGAGCAAAGAGCTTAAATGGAGCATCTCCAGGACCTCCGCTTTTGGCGAAGAAAAACGCAACGAAAGGCGAAGACGGTCGAACTCGGAGTTCGAGAAAGCTGAGTTAACAATGCCGAAGAAAAGCTGTTCCGGGGACTCAGTGGCCTTCGCGCCGCGCCTTCCTGCGTCTCCGTGAAGTCCCGTCCCTCGAATCATGGACCCGATGACGTAGAACCATTTTTGCGTCTTTCGCGGGCAATAAGCAGAGGTTGTCTCCTTAAGGTCATTATTGCACAGAAGACGTGGAGTCACCGTGGTGGTTTCAAAAAAAAAAAAAAAAAAAAAAAAAAAAAAAAAAAAAAAAAAAAAAAAAAAAAAAAAAAAAAAAAAAAAAAAAAAAAAAAAGTGGTCAACACTTTGAGTGGTCGAAAAAGTGGTCAACACTTTGAGTGGTCGTTACTCCGTAATCTTCGAAGATTGATACGTGTCTCGGATCCATAAGGGTGTCACTGAAGTCACCTTATTGTTGACAGAAGTTGATTTGACCTGAGCTGACCTCATCTGACCTCATCTATCTTTGACTACACATGATCTGACCTATTCTTACCTGGCATGACTTGATCTGACCCTATCTGAGCTGACCTGAAATTAATTTATATTATCTCGTTAGTCTGCTATGACTTGACACGATTGATACGTGTCTCGGATCCGTGAGGGTGTCACTGAAGTCACCTTATTGTTGACAGAAGTTGATTTGACCTGAGCTGACCTCATCTGACCTCATTTGATTTGACATGATCTGACCTATTCTTACCTGGCATGACTTGATCTGACCCTATCTGAGCTGACCTGAAATTAATTTATATTATCTCGTTAGTCTGCTATGACTTGACCTGACCTCATCTGACCTCATCTAGCCTGATCTGACTTATCTAATTTAATCTGGAATGACCTAATCTGACCCTAAGTTGACCTGGAATGAATTGACACGACTTCCTTCGTTTGCCCTGCCCTAACCTCATCAAGCTCCACATGACTTGACATCGCGTGGCCTGACCTGACCTGATCTGATCTGGCCTGAACTGACCTAATCTGACCCGACCTGATCTTGCCTGACCTGACCTGTGTTTAAATTTTTCGATTAATCATTCGGAAGCCGCCAGGACAGGTTCTATCAATATATAAACTCCAAAATGTGCTTATTGTGCAAAAATGCCATCTCTCTACAAACCTTAACCAAATTGGCACAAATGTCCACAGGGATGCTACTAAGCTCTTCTTGGGGCTGCACGGGACTTCTTTTACTGTAGTAAGAGATATGCTCTTATCTCAGAAGTCTTATCACATAAAACTCAGCTTCTTGGACGTTGACAGTCATCAATACTCACCGACTGTGAGGTTATGTTTGTAAATGGGGCGAGATTGAATGTTAACGTTCCGCATTTGGTACTCGGTGTGAGCAGGGGTGGGCAACCTTTTCAAACGTGGGGGCCAAAATCAGCCAAATCTTTGATACAGCACTTTCTAGCGGGCCAAA
>NC_134800.1:55007246-55012246 GCF_046742065.1 Oratosquilla oratoria
ACACACACACACACACACACACACACACACACACACACACACACACAGGTGGTATGTGTAAATTTACAGCACAACCCATACATTGTACCACACAAACTTAAGTCTCTCTTCCTGGAGAGTAACAGCTGTCTACCACCAGCCTAACACGTGATTCAGGACCTCCGTGAACCATATATATGAATGTACGTTGAAGGAAAACAACACACAGTGATCGACAGTTTGGCCAATAAAATTGTCAAGGGCAATAGGGTCGTACGATTGCTATATAATGAGAGAACGGAGGGAGGTGGAGGAGAAGGAGGAGGGGGAGGAGGAGGAGGAGGAGAAGGAGGAGGAGGAGAAGGAGAATAAGGAAGAGGAGGAGGAGGGGGAAGTGCTGGAGGAGGAGGAGGAGTAGGAGGGGAAGGAGTGAAAGAGGAGGAGGAGGAGGAAGAGGAGGAGGAAAAGGAGGAAGAGGAGGAGGAGGAGGAGGAAGAGGAGGAGGAGCAGGAGGAGGAGGAGGGGAAGGAGCGGAAGAGGAGGAGAAGGAGGAAAATGAGAGGAAGGAGAATAAAGAAGAGGAGGAGGAGAAGGAAGTGCAGGAGGAGGAGGAGAAAGAAGTGCAGGAAGAGGAGGAGGAGCAGTAGGAGGGGAAGGAGCGGAAGAGGAGGAGGAGGAGGAGGAGGAAGAGGAGGAGGAGGAGGAAGAGGAGGAGGAGGAGAAGGAGGAAGAGGAGGAGGAGGAAGAGAAGGAGGAGGAAGGGCTAATTAATGATGAGGAGAAGGCTGAGGCCACTTTAAGTGGCTCATCTATGATTAGTGACTGGGTGATAAAGGTGAACTCCAGGATTATGAATTGATGATCACATGTACATTTAAGTATCGTCTCTTCATATATATATATATATATATATATATATATATATATGTATATTATATATATATATATTATATGTGTGTGTTGTATCATTATTATCTTCTTTTCCACTCAATGATTCATCAAAATTCAAGTGATGGTTATTTACGTTGTGGTAGGCAACACATCCATAATTCTTTAACAAGACTGACGCAGACAAGGTCTCCGTATTAAGACAACATAGCAGGACTCGCAGTAATGTATTTAAACTGGACAAATTTAGATTTAAGAAGGAAATAGGCAAGAATTAGTTTACTAATAGGGTGGTCAACGAATGGAATAGACTTAGTAATCATGTAGTGAGCGCTAAAACTATTGGTCGCTTTAAGAAACGGTTAGACAACTTTATGGATGGGGATGACAGGTGGTCATGGGTATGGAACTGCCTAGTATAGGCCTTATGGTCTCTTGCAGTCTCCTTCATTCTTATGTTCTTAGGTAATTCAGGTCATCTGCTTGACAAGCAAGCCTGTGTCTCTGTAGTACAGAATACAAAGGATTACAAAGGAAGAACATGAGTAGACTTGTGTTGTTCTACATTGGTTGGAGGCGTTGAAGATATACTAATTTTTGCTTCTTCTCTTTATTGCGTCGCCTCCGTGACTGTGATTTCTATTAGCGGAGTTGACAAGAAAATGGTGGCTGTTGCCAACAATATATTTTACAATTATTATTGTAACATCTTCTGTAAGATTATTTACATTTATTTACATTAGGGAACTAAGTATGGGCATTCAGTATTTACTTTAACTCTGTATTGGTTTATATATAAAAGAAGTGATGAATTATAATAACTAATATTATTTATATGATTGAATGTCCCAGTTTGAGAATGCAGGTGTTCTCGGTCGTTGAATCTCAGGTCAAGCCAAACTGACGGAGGGTCGGGTCAGACGATGAATGGTTTGTTGAAGCTTGTAGATACCATCAAGATCTGATGTCGTGTAGCTAATGCATGCGCGTGTGCGCGTGCACGCTAGTATAAAATGAATCAATGACAATCGATCTACATACCGACAGGAGACATTTTGTTCCATAACTATGTCGGATGCGAAATGAATAATAATAATAATAGTGATAAATGAATGAATAAATAAATACAGTAAACGTAATTTGTTTACTTTTGGTAGCAAAGAAAAATCCACTTTTTTCCACAGTTCTATTTTGTGTTGACTGTTGGCTCAATTTCTTGATTGCTTCGAACGTCCGGCATGCTGTTTTTAAACACGAGAGAGGCAGAAGGAGAGGGAGGGAGAGAGAAAGAGAGAGAGAAAGAGAGAGAGAGAGAGAGAGAGAGAGAGAGAGAGAGAGAGAGAGAGAGAGAGAGAGAGAGAGAGAGAGAGAGAGAGAGAGAGAGAGAGAGAGAGAGAGAGAGAGAGAGAGAGGGAAGAGGATGAGGAGGAGGTGATGAGTAAAGGCGAATTTGTCCTTCATCCGACAGCTGCGCAATTTTAAGTTCCGAGGGACTCCACGGTTCGCAATGAAAAAAAACAAATAAATGATCTCTTTAGAAAACAATTTTAGTCTCACAAAACCAAAAAGAAACATGTAGAGGACCGAGTATGGAAAAAATGTATATTATTTATATCGTATGGCTATGTTGGTTGGATGCGCAGTCCTTGTGGAGACTGAATATTACGACCTTGAGGCGGGAAGTGAAAATAATGTCGTGTACTCTTTTATCACGAACAGTATGCAGAAGATACGTTATCTTATACGATGCCTAGTGCAGTTTTTGACTTCGAGAAGAGAAGATCGGGGGAATATTTATTTTATTTATTATTATTTATATTATTATAATTTTTATTTAATTTTATATTATCTTTTATTTTTTTTACTTATTTATTTATTTATCATTATTATATTTTTTTCGCATCCGAACTAGTCATGGACCAAAAGGTCTCCTGTCGGCATGCTCCGTATTTGTAATTCTTTGTTTTTGTAAGCTTGGCTTCTAGTAATCTTTACCGCATAATCTTTCGTGATTTTGTCGGTGACAAATGCTAGATAGAGAAAAATTCTCACTTCCATGGTGTTGACCAGCTGGTTTCACCTGTCAAGTTTTGAAGACAATGGGACTAGTTTGTGAGGACAATTGTGGTGAAGAATGATTGATGTCAGAACTTTAGTGTTTGCTGAAATGGACAAAGTCTCGAACAGGAAGAGGATGAAGCCAATTTACACCATCTGTGTGTCAAAGGGAAAGAAGATTGTAAATATGCTAATAGAAATAACGAGAGGACACATATCTAAACCAACAGAAGACCCCAAAGAAAGTACGTTCTTAACGAACACTGATTTCCAAATAGATCGAGTGAGAGTATAAAGAGGCTCAAGCCATGGAAGATTCTAAGATTATTAAAGAAATGGTAAATGAAAAAGAAGGAAAATCATAATCTACCTATCTATTTATCTACCTATATGCCAGAGGATTCTTCCTTGTATTAAGGGCAGGGCCCATTGGTATATTGATATATCAAGATATTGATATTTGGAATTTGTACAGACAGGTACGGGTAAACGAAGGAAGGGGAACATAGGACTTTGAAAATGCCTTTATTGGCATTGTAACTCTCAAAGACATTAATATTAAAGGACAAATTCAGGTAAAATATAGGAGGCAGGGAAGGAAAAGCATAAACAGAAAATATACAGGATAAAGAAAAAGAAATACACTGGTGCCTACACACTAAAGAGGCAGAAGTTCCTGTGTGTGATTCCAATCGATTAGTCAATTGCCTCAGATATCCGCGGCCCCAATAGTTTGGCAACGGTAACTTGTGACTACTAAGGCTTCCACTACTGGATTCATGTGTATTCACAAGGACCGTGATGGCAAACCTACATAGGGGTTATGCGTGTATTTAGGCACAAGATCTGTACAAGGACAAATTTAAGTTTAAGAAATAGTCAAGAACTAGTTTGCCAATAGAGTGGTTAACGAATGAAATAGACTTAGTAAACATGTAGTGAACGCTGAAACAATCGGTTGTTTTAAGAGAAAATTGGGTTATTTTATGGATAGGGATGGCAGGTGGTAAGGGACAAGGAACTGCCTAGTATAGGCCCTATGGTTTCTTGCAGTCACCTCCAGTCTTCTGTTCTTATGTTCTCCTTTCTCAAGGATGGGAAATACTGTTCTTCTTTTCTTCTTCCTTCCACCTCCTGAATACACACACACACACACACACACACGCGCAAACACACACACACACACACACACACACACACACACACACACACACACACACACACACACACACACACACACACACACACACACACACACACACACACACACACACACACACACACACACACACACACACACACACACACACACACACACACACACACACACACGCACGCACACACAGTATATTTCTGGGTTTTTGTAAACATGTATAGATGCTTAGGTGCGCCCAATCTTCCGTCTCCTCCTCCTCTGCCTCCTTTACCTTCTTTTTCTCATCTCATCTCAGGCAAAAGCAGTGAGAAAAATCGCCTCGTAATCAAGTGCCTCAAAAATTAAATTTTACAATGACGTTGAGATTAGCAATTCCCCCCCGAATTTCGAAAAAAAAAAGAAAAAATAATGTTCGTTGTATGAGCTGACTTGGTTGGGTACGAAAAATACTTCTACCCTCTGCTGGCGGATGGCATCACGGGAGAGACTAAAATTACACGGTGGCAGCCAGAATAATAGAAAAAGGACCATCCAATACGAAAGGATTATCACACTCCTGGGGTTCCTGAATGCCCACAGCATGTTCCAAGGTCATCACGTTGTATATTAGGAGCAATTAGTGGATGCAGGGCCATTATATTTAGTGTCGAAATGATCTCGTTGATGGTGGTAAACAGTACTCCAGAAGATTGGGGATCTATAAGTAAAAGGCTCCTTCATCACCTCTGTGACTATATCCCTATGCCCTCTAAGAAGACCACAAGACCAGAGGTAGTGTATGCAAGATGATTCTAATGAGCGTTGAAATGATCTTGTTGATGTTGATAAACAGTACTCCATAATCTTTGCGATCTACGAGCAAAAGGCTCCTTCATCACATCTGTGACTATATCCTTATACTATCTAAGAAGGTCACTAG
>NC_134800.1:55017246-55027246 GCF_046742065.1 Oratosquilla oratoria
AAAGGGAAGAAAGGGAGGGAAGGAGAGGGAAGAGAGGGAGGAAAATAGAAAGGGAAGAAAGGGAGGGAAGGAGAGGGAAGAAAGAGAGGAAAATAGAAAGGTGAGAAAGGGAGGGAAGGAGAGGGAAGAAAGGGAGGAAAATAGAAAGAGAGAAAGGGAGGGAAGGAGGTGGAAGAAAGAGAGGAAAATAGAAAGAGAGAAAGGGAGGGAAGGAGAGGGAAGAAAGGGAGGAAAATAAAAAGGGAAGAAAGGGAGGAAAGGAGAGGGAAGAAAGGGAGGAAAATAGAAAGGGAAGAAAGGCAATGTGTGAAAAGTATCTCAGTTCCAGTACACACTTTACTTATATCATAAAGGTAAACGTCAAACGCTCTGCTCCAACCATAATCTACTAAGCTATCCATCAATCTATCTATCTCTATCTGTCATTGTATCCCTTTCTCTCTCTCTCTCTCTCTCTCTCTCTCTCTCTCTCTCTCTCTCTCTCTCTCTCTCTCTCTCTGCCCCACTCTCTCTCTCTCTCTCTCTCTCTCTCTCTCTCTCTGCCCCCACTCTCTCTCTCTCTCTCTCTCTCTCTCTCTCTCTCTCTCTCTCTCTCTCTCTCTCTCTCTCTCTCTCTCTCTCTCTCTCCCCCCTGAGGTGAATCTTAAGCACTGCACGGCCAGACTGCCTCTAATCGAGGCCAACAAGAGCAATTATTATTATTTTTTTTTTATCATTTACGTAATCTCAATGATGTCTAGGTGAGAGATTCGAACCTAGTCTTCTCAGGGCAACAGCTGAGATGTGGTTGATCACGTGGTTGATCACTGGCCCCCGTATGGCTGTGTTAGGATGTGTTAGATGGCTGTGTTAGGATGTGTTAGATGGCTGTGTTAGGAAATATTCGGAATACAGAAACTTTAATCTTATCTGAGGAGGACTGCAAGAGACCATAAGGCCTACAGTAGGTAGTTCTATGTCTTTTACCACCTGT
The DNA here is from genome assembly GCF_046742065.1 of Oratosquilla oratoria. NCBI lineage: Eukaryota > Metazoa > Arthropoda > Malacostraca > Stomatopoda > Squillidae > Oratosquilla > Oratosquilla oratoria. Next base: position 55,018,220 of record NC_134800.1, read on the forward strand.
CATTCCTATCCATAAATCTCTTATCTTCTCTTAAACCAAACAATTGTTTCAGCGCTTACTACATGTTGGTAAATCAGGTCTTGCCTATTTCCTTCTTAAAACTAAAATTATCTAATTTACATGCGAAGAATTGCAAGGTCTGCTATAGTAAATGTAATGTGATCTTCCAGTGTATATTCCGAGATAAGGCGTGATGTCCTGTTGAGTCTAATCTAACACAAATCCTCTTCTGTTAGGCGATTTTATTCAGCTACCTGTGCACTGCCGAGAAGATTTCTGTTAAATGAATAAAATCTCCTATCGACAGCACGGTGGAGACCTGCTTTGGAATGGTCCGGGGGCCGGTTCCCGATCTCCGGCCTGAGGAGGTCATCGGGCCTCTGAGGCAACTCGGCTTGGATAGGCTAGTATGGTTTCGGATAGGTTAGGTTAGATTATGTTAGGTGAGTTCGGTTAGGTTAGTTTAGGTTAGGTTAGGTTAGGTTAAGTTAGGTTAGGTTAGGTTAAGTTAGGTCAGGTTAGGTTAGGTTAGGTTAGGTTAGGATAGCTTGGGTGAGAATAGTTTAGGTTAGATTACGTTAGGTTAGGTTAAGTTAGATTAGGTTAGGTTAGGTTAGGATAGCTTGGGTGAGAATAGTTTAGGTTAGATTACGTTAGGTTAGGTTAAGTTAGGTAGGATATGGCCAAGTTAGGCTAGTTTAAGATAGGCTAGTCAAATCTAAGTTAGGTTAGGCTAGGCTAGGCTAGGCCAAGCTAAGCTAAACGAGGTTAGGCTAGGGTAGATCTAGCTTCGGCTAGATTAGACTAGGTAGGAAAGTTTAGTTTAGAATAGGTAATATCAGATTGTTCTAGGCTAAGTTAGGTTAGGCTAGGTCGGGTTAGGAAAAACGATATTGAGTTAAGTTAGGCTAGGCTTGGTTAGTCTAGAGTAGCTACTCTAGGCTAGACTATGCCACGTTAGGTTAGGTTAGGTTAGGTTAGGTTAGGTTAGGTTAGGTTAGGTTAGGTTAGGTTAGGTTAGGTTAGGTTAGGTTCAGTTGTGCTTCGTTAGTTTGGATATGAGTAGCATTTACCTGTCCTCCTACTTCGGGAGTTTTGTGAGGAGCGACTCTGAGGCAGAAGGTACTGTCGTCGTCTCCTTCGGCGACCCAGAAAGTCTAGGAAGTCTCCAGCGCTGAAGAGGCTGGAGCTGTGTCGTACTTATCTTTATAGCGACTTTCGAATGACGAAGCAAGGGTGTGTGGCTGTCACCCCGACCCTATCTCGAACTCCGATACAAGACGATCAACAAACGGAAACAAGCGCCAACCCCAGCCCCCTCTCCCGGGGAATCTTATTTCGGGAAGTGACACAGCTAGAGGGAAGGTGAAGATATCTTCGACTAAAGAAAAGAATCTCTTCTCTTTTATTTTCTATATTTGGGGGAAGCAAAGCTGGAGAAAGAGGCGGAGTAGGAGTCTCTGGGATGCAGTGGTGCCGTGGTGGCATAGTGGTGATAGCGGTGGTGGTTGTGGTGGTGGTGGTGCTGCTGCTGCTGTTAGGATGCCAGATACAAGATGACCGAACTCTTGTGCCGACGTTACCCGTCGACAACGCTGGCGTCGCTGCGGATCAATATTACCGCGCTGGCGGACGTACGACAACGAACCCGGATTTTCACGTAAATGGCCGCTACGGGGCAAGAAATCACGCCTAGGAACCTGGGAACTTTGTTTTCATGCAGGGTGTCCCACAGTGGAGCCAAGACAAGCCCAGGGGAGCGGGAATTAAGCAACCCCGTGGGGCATACACGCGGGGAAAGACTGTTTCCTCTTCGGTTCCATCAGGCAGTCGACCAAATAGAGAGTGAGTGCGAGGGACAGGATTCATGTGCTTGGAGATCCGGTGACTCGACTAGACGCGTTGTGGGCGGGTGTGTGTGACAACTCGCGTAGCCGCACTTCCCCCTCTCCCTGACCCTGGACGAAGGAGGCGGGCTGGAGGGGGTCAAGGCAATCACCATGAAGGATTACAGAGGTCTTCCTCCAACACTGTGACGAGTTGCCAAGGAGGACCAGCAGCACTAGGGCCGACCACGCTGGGCTGCATAAACCATGCAAGGAAACATTGGGTAGGTTGTTCCAGGCCTCAATTCCATTTTCTGTTCCCCCACCCCCCAGGGGGTTACACTCGGGGGGGGGGAGGTGTCGGGCGTTGGGTATGTCCTCGCCTATCTCGCCTGCTTGTTCTCGACGTGCACGGAGACCTTGTTCTCCACATCAGTTTATGTCTCCACCTACTCCCCCCTCCCCCGATCTCCCCCCCTCCCCCGATCTCCCCTCCCCCTCCCCTCCCCCGGCGTATGCTTGCGTTCCTCTCTGCACACACCCTCCTAACCTCAACGATTGCAATTGTCCTATCCCTCCACTTCTATCCCTCACTCCCTCCATCTATCCTGTAGACTTGTCCTCTGCGTATTGGCCAGCCCTCATCCAGCTGAGAAACTGGGATGGCATGACGCATGGAACATTGTTTGAGCTGGAAAGCGTTGAGCGATGGCGTTCAGATGAACGGACTCACGATGTTAACAAAAGCTTCAGGCGTCTTCAGAAGGAGAAGCTGGTCTGGGCTTTGCTTTTACAGGCTTCAGGATCTCATTTTTTTTTTGGAAAAGAAAGAAAGAAAGGAATATATCGTACTTATGGTTGAGTCTCTCTCTCTCTCTCTCTCTCTCTCTCTCTCTCTCTCTCTCTCTCTCTCTCTCTCTCTCTCTCTCTCTCCTTTAGGCTTTCTACTGCGTAACGTTTTAATTGTGAATGTTTTTCTTTTCCCGTGATAATTTCCTTCCGCGTTTTCCTCTTGTTTCATCTTTTGCATTTGTCTTTGCTCTTGATTATCATTTTCCTGTTCTTTTTCTCAAATTCTTTTTTTCTATTTTCTTCCTCCTGGCTCTCCCCCTTCCCATCCTCTTGGTCCCCCGATCGTCTCTCCTCCCCAGAAACTTTAGATTTTTTTTTGTCACACCTGTAAATACACCCCCCTTTCCCCCCATCCCCCATCTCCCCATCCCCCCATGATTCCAGACTTGACCAAACGCAATTTTTTTTTTCTTCAGACCTCCAGCCAGTTCTCTTTAGGACTCTTCATCTCCCCTGCCCCTCCCCTCCCTCTCTTCTTCCTTTCCCTCACTCCCCTCTCTTCTTCCTCTCCCTCTCTCCCTCCCCTACCCCTCCCTCTCTCCCTCCCCTACCCCTCCCTCTCCCCCCGCCTCCCTCTCTCCCGCCTCCCTCTCCCCCGCCTCCCTCTCTCCCGCCTCCCTCTCCCCCGCCTCCCTTCCTTCACTCCCTCTTTCTCATCGTTATGCACTCCCTCCCTCCCTCCCTCCTTCCTCTCTTTTCTCTCTCCCTCCCCACTCCTTCAATCCTACCCTCCCTCTCTCACTCATTCCCTTCCTTCCCTCCCTCTGTCCCGTCCTCACGCATTCCATTTTTCCCTTCCTCCCTCCCTCCCTCCCTCCCTCCCTCCTTCCTTCCCTCCCTCCCTCCCTCCCTCCTTCCCTCCCCCCTCCTTCCCTCCCCCTCCTTCCCTCCCCTCTCCTTCCCTCCCCTCTCCTTCCCTCCCTCTTCTCCTTCCCTCCCTTTTCTCCTTCCCTCCCTTTCTCCATCCATCCCTCTTCTCCTTCCCTCCCTTCCTCTCTCCCTCTTCTCCTTCCCTCCCTTTCTCCCTTCCTCTCTTCCTCCATCCCTCCTTCTTCTCCTTTCCTCCCTTCCTCTATCCCTCCCTCTTCTCCTTCCCTCCCTTCCTCCCTTCCTCTTCTCCTTCCCTCCCTTTCTCCCGTCCTTCCTCACTCCCTCACCCCCTTCTCTCCTCTGTCTTCCTCACTCCTCCCTCCCCTTTCCTGCCTCTTCCCTCCCTCCCTCCCTCCTTCCCTCCCTCCCTCTTCTCCTTCCCTCCCTGCCTCCCTCCCTTCCTCCCTCATCGTAATCTCTCTCGCGTTGGAGCCTTACCTCATTTTTAATTAAAACCTACCTACCTCTCTGGACCTTCTCTCCATCCCCCCTCCCATCCCCACTTCACATATGGGCGTCTATGGGGGGGTAGGGGGGATGGTGGGGGGGTGAAAATGAGTATATCCTTCCTCTCCCCAGTGCTCCCTCATCTTGTGTACCCAGACCATATCGTCTTCTCTCTCCCTCTCTCCATCTCTCCCTCTCTCCCTTTCTTCCTTCTTCACTCCTTCCTTCTCTCCCTCTCTCCCTCTCTCCTATTCCTTACTCTATCCCTCTCTCCCTCTCTCTTTCTCCCCTCCTCCCTTCCTCCTTCCCTCCTTCCCTCCCTCCTTCCCTCCTTTCCTCCCCCTCTCCCTCCCTCCACTTCCTCCTTCATTCCCTCCCTCCCCTCCGTCCTTCTCTCCCTCCCTCCTTCTCTCCCTCACTCTCTCCTCTTCCTTCTTCCTTCCCCCCTCTTTCTTTCCCTACTTCCTTAAGTCCCTCCTTCCTGCCCTCCTTCCCGCTCACCTTCCCGCCCTCCTTCCTTCCCTCCTTTCCTTCCTCTTTTTTTTCTACCATCCTTCACTCCCTCCCTTCCTCCTTCCCTCTTTCTCTCCCGCCTTCCCTCTTTCTCTCCCATACCTCCTTCCCTCCCCCCCATTGCTTTCGTTCGTCATCTCAGAGCACCAACGAATGGTACAGGAGACGTCAGATAATTTTCTTCACACACACACACACACACACACACACACACACACACACACACACACACACACACACACACACACACACACACACACACACACACACACACACACACACGTAATATATACACGTACATCATACGTACATACATACACAAATACATATTATATATTATATATATATATATATATATATGTATATATTTGTATATGTATTCATACATATATATACACATACATACATGAATACTTATAGCCATCCATACATACGTATATATATATATATATACATACACGCATGTGCATATATACAGTACATACATAGATACATACATATGTACATACATAAATACATACATAAATACATACATAAATACATACATACATACATACATACATACATACATACATACATACATACATACAATATTTACATACATAATACATGCATACAGTATATGCATTCATACATATATACACATACATGAATACTCATATCAGTCCATACATACGTACACACATACATACACACATGTGCATATATACATACATACATATACATACACATGTGCACATATACATACATTTCACACAGAGAACCCACTGTCGGAGTGAGAGAATAACTTAAGAGAACGCTAACTTCTACTCTTTGGCTGCCAACTGCAACCCTTTTCGTGAAAATGCAAATCAGGCCAAGTGGCTGGACAAATATATTCTCTTCTGTTGCCAGGTGACCTGGATCAGGTACCATGACTTGGGTCAGGTGCCATGACCTGGGTCAGGAGCCATGACCTGGGTCAGGAGGAAGAGATACTCGTAATAGCTGAGAAGGAGACGTTTCGCCAAACGTGAAATAATGTCCGCAGGTGTTAAAAATGAGACATTCTCACCTCGCCGTTCCTTCCTCTTTCCCCATCACCCTCCCCCGTCCCCTTCCTTCTCTCCATTCCCTTCCCTCTCCCCTTTCCCGTCTCCCCTCTCCCCTCTCCCCTCTCCCCTCTCCCCTCTCCCCATCCCTTTCCCTCTCCCCTCTCCCTATCCCTTTCCCCTCTCCCTATCCCTTTCCCTTTCCCTCTCCCCTCTCCCCATCCCTTTCCCTCTCTCCTCTCCCCATCCCCTTCCCTCTCTCCTCTCCCCATTCCCTTCACTCTCCCCTCTCCCCATCCCCTTCCCTCTCTTCTCTACCCATCTCCTTCCCTCTCTTCTCTACCCATCTCCTTCCCTCTCCCCTCTCCCCTCTCCACTCTCCCCGTCCTCTTCCCTCTCCCTGCTTCCTCTCCCCTCTCCCTATCTTCCCCCCTCCCCCACCACTTTCGCCTTCCCTTCTCCTCCCCTTCCCCTACTCCCTCTCCCTCCAGCTCCCCTTCCCCTCACTCTATCCCACTGCGTTCCCTTTCCCCTCTCTCCTCTCCCCTCTCCCCTCTCCCCTCTCCCCTACCCCCGCCCCTCTCTCCCCTCCACTCTTTTAGAGCCTTGATTGAAGAATCAAAGAAGAATGTTGATCCCTTTACCCCCCACCCCCACCCCACCCCACGCGCACCTTTCCGCTGATACTGTTCGTGATGAAACGGAATCAACTTCCTGCAGAGGCAGTGCAATGTAGTTCAGTTCGAAGCTTTAAGAATCGTTTAGATAAACACCTAAGCAAGATGCTGTGATAACTATAACTTATTGTATATTATTTGTTTATTTGTTTTGTTATCATTTGTCTGTATTTTTATTTGCTCGATTCTCATTTATTATTAGTTATAAGTCAATTTATCATTTTTACTATTTACCTGTTTGCTTATCATTTAACTATACCTATGCATTTATTTATGTATTCTATCTATTACATTATTATAGTTTCTATTTATTCATTCATTTATTTATTTATCATTATTATGATTTTTTCGCATCCGACCTAGATATGGACCAAAAGGTCTCCTGTCGGCATGCTCCGCCTTTGTAATCCCTTTGTAAATATCTCCGGGAGGGTGCTGTCTGTAGGGCGCGGTATCGTCCACATAGAAGCGCTGGGTTATCGAAGTACTAAACCCTTTTTCGAAGTCTTGTCTGTAAGAAGCTCTTCAGGAGGACTAGCATGGCGATCTTAAGAAGCCCGGTCAAAAAAAGAGAGAAAAAAAAATAATTGGGAGGTCATGTTAGGTCGTCATTGTTCCAGGAGGGGAAAAGAGGGGGAAGGGTAGGGTATATGTATGCGTATATTACGCGTGGGTACCCCCCTCTATTTCCACATGAGACTGGGATGGGGAGAAGGGAGGTAAGGTGGGTTGGAATTACTCCCCAATTGATTTTTCTGTTGCAATATTTGTTTGACAAGGTTGCATACATGATACACTTTTATCCTGGTTGATAGAAGATGGTTTCTTCAGCCATCAGAGACTTCTGGCCCTTTACCAGGGTCGGGTATCATGAATATTAACAGAGAGAGAGAGAGCGAGAGAGAAAGAGCGAAAGAGAGAGGGAGAGAGAAAGAGAAAGAGAAAGAAAGAGAGAGAGGGATAGAGAGAGAGACAAAGAGAGAGAGAGAGAGGGAGAGACACAGAGAGAAACAGATAGACAGAGAGAGAGAGAGAGATAAAGATTTTCCAGCGTGTTACTTGTATGGAACTGCCTACCCTTCCCCCTCCTCCTCCCCCTCCCCCTCCCTCTCCCCCTCCCCCTCCCCCTCCCCCTCACCTTTTTCAACCTCCTTCCTGCTGCTACCACGGACAAGGGGTGTAACGGATATGAATATAATGAAGTGTCATCCGGCACATAGAGGTCCCACTTACTCCGCGTCCAATATCAATTCCATAAGACTCTTCGCCCTCCTTAACTCTCGGAAACTCATTGTAAATACAGGGTGGTCCAAAAGTCTTGTTACCACTACCAATAGAGGTACAAGTATTACATTAATACAAAATACACGTCCTGGGTTCAGGCTGTTTGTATGGGCACATGAGCGTGTGTATTATTCAGGCAAGAGCATTTGAGTTGTGCGACATGACGTCACTGAAAGGCCGGACACACACGTGCAGTTTAAACTGACAGTTACAACTGTTCAGTTATAACTATCAGTTGAAACTGCACGTGTGTGGGTATCTCAGTATCCCTGAGATACCCACACACGGGCAGTTTCAACTGACAGTTATAACTGAACAGTTACTGAGATACCCACACACGTGCAGTTTCAACTGACAGTTATAACTGAACAGTTGTAACTGTCAGTTTAAACTGCATGTATGTGGCCGGCAAAAGATTCGGCAAACCAGCTTCTCCGAAGATGACAATACTGGGTGGGAACATTTTGTTCCAGTGCTCTTATTTTGTTCCATTGTTCTTACAGTAAATAAAGTGAATCCAGGACATGTATTTTGTATTACAGTAATGCTTGTACCTCTATTGGTAGGGGTAACAAGACATCTGGACCAGCATGTACATGAATCACATATATTGGGTCCCCTTACATACCTGTTGGTCCTTTTCATTTCATCCTAGCTGTCGCTAGGTAATTTTATTCATGCATGGGGGGGGTAGTCTCTACCCCCGAAAACGGTGATTCAGTTAATGTTTTCCCATTCACTCGACAGGCTTTGCATGCCTCGCGCGGAGCTTTCTCTGCCTCTAGGTAGATTCTCTCCCCTCCTCCTCCTCCTCCTCCCCTCCTCCACCTCCTCCTGATCCCTTCTTCCCCCTCCTCCCCCTTGATCCCCTCCCCTCCCTTCCCCCCCTCTTCGGGTCCCAAGTGATCGAAAACTGCGGTACAGATTATCTAGACTGGACGCCACCGTTTCCAGTTCACTCCCAACGTACCAATCAAACTATCCCTCTCCTTCCACTCCTTCTTTCCTCTCCTCTTCCTCCCTCCCCTCCTTTCCTCTCCTCTTCCCCATCCACCCTCCTTCCCACCCGTTCCATCCCTCCATCTTTCCTTCCTTTCCTTTCATCCTCATCCGTCTCCTGGGTAGTTTTCGATGATGAGGACGATGTCGATACTCGTTAGATCAGCGTTTCTCAACCAGGGTTCCCCGGAACTCTAAGGTTCCGCAAAAGGTCCCTAAGGGTTCCGCGAGAACAAGTGAGATAAGCTAATGCACTTTTGATATTCTATTTAGTTTCATACACGTAATATAATTAAACACGCACGACATATTCTTGGTTATTGTAATAATGTAATATAGACATCATCCTATCTAACCTATTGTTACGATGAAAATAAAATGAGAAAGATATGGTATATGTGTTTTTTTTTTGTTTTTGTTTTTTTTTGCGCAGGGGTTCCTTGAGACATGCAATTTATTTTAAAGGTTACGAAAGGGTAAAAAGGTTGAGAAACGCTGAATTTCTAGATCCTTCGTGACTGAATCCTC
>NC_134800.1:55052246-55059746 GCF_046742065.1 Oratosquilla oratoria
ACATAAAGAGAGGAGAGAGAAGGAACGTGGAAAACATAAGCTTATTAGAAGGAAGGAGAGAGAGAGAGGGGGGGAAGGAGAGAGAGAGGGGGAAAAGGAGAGAGAGAGAGGGGAGAAAGGAGAGAGAGAGGGGGGAAGGAGAGAGAAAGAGGGGGAAAGGAGAGAGAGAGAGAGGGGAAAGAGAGAGAGGGGAAAGGAGAGAGAGAGAGAGGGGAAGAGAGAGAGAGAGAGAGAGAGAGAGAGAGAGAGAGAGAGAGAGAGAGAGAGAGAGAGAGAGAGAGAGAGAGAGAGAGAGAGAGAGAGAGAGAGAGAGAGAGAGAGAGAGAGAGAGAGAGAGAGAGAGAGGTGAGAGAGAGAGAGAGGTGAGAGAGAGGGGAGAAGGAGGGAAAGAGAGAAAGGGAGAGAGAGGGGGTAGTGAGACAGAGAGAGAGGGGGAGTGAGAGAGAAATGGGAGAGTGAGAGAGAGATGGGAGAGTGAGAGATGGGAGAGTGAGAGAGGGAGTGGGAGGGGGAGTGGGAGAGGGAGTAATAGAGAGAGAGTAATAGAGAGAGAGTGATAGAGAGAAAGTGATAGAGAGAAAGTGATAGAGAGAAAGTGATAGAAAGTGATAGAGAGAAAGTGATAGAGAGAAAGTGATAGAGAGAAAGTGATAGAGAGAGAGAGATAGAGAGAGAGAGAGAGAGAGAGAGAGAGTGAGAGAGAGAGAGAGAGAGAGAGAGAGAGAGAGAGAGAGAGAGAGAGAGAGAGAGAGAGAGAGAGAGAGAGAGAGAGAGAGAGAGAGAGAGAGAGAGAGAGAGAGGGAGAGAGAGAGAGAGAGAGGGAGGGAGCAAAAGAAAACGAAAGTGAGAAGAGGAAAATTTCTCTCCGTGTGAGTTGAGTGAAAGAGAGAATTGATGCGCCTGTCTCGTGGTATTGGGGCTTTCGACCTAACTAATAGCCAACGCCGGGCTCGCATTTAGGAAGACTTAGAACCACTTTCACCATCACCAACACAACCCTTACCACCACCACCAACGCCGCAGTCACCAACAACATCAAGACCGGCTTAAAGATAAGTACCAACACCCACAACATCACGAATATCGACGACAACGAAGACGGCGGGAACGTTAGAAATAAGACGCCAACGGTAAAACAACCACAGGGGCTTTGGGAGAAGGACCAACAAAAACACCGACATCATTTTCACCGTTTTCTTTGCCGACGTCGTCCGTAAGCGGGGAGCTTCTGGGGGTCTGCTCTTGGATGGTGTGCCGTCGGGTAAGACATTTCAAATATCTCAGGAGGTGGAGGAGGAGGAGAAACGGGCAGAGGAGGAGGGAAAGAGGAGGGGGAGGATGGCCTCCGATGTGAAGGCGGCGTCTGAGGTTCAGGTTGAGGGTAATAGAAGAGACGGGGAACGGAAAAGAAAAGGAAGCGGAGAAAGATGAGAAAAGTGGATGATGAGTAGGAATAGGATGAAGAAGTGGATAGGTTGATGGATGAATAAGACGATAAAACTGAGAGAGGGGACATGATGAGAAAGCTAATGACGTGAAAGATGAAGAAGAGGATGAAGAAGAGGGTGAAGAAGAAGAGAAGGAAAGAGAAGACAAAAAGAAGACAAAAAGATAAAGAAAAAGACAGAGTAATACAAAGAGAAAGACAAAAAGGAAGACAAGAAGACAAAGAAAAAACAAAGACGAAGAAGAAGAAGAAGACGAAGAAGAGGAAGAAGAAGAGAATAACAGAGGAATATGAAAGAGATGAAAATAAAGAAAAAGAGGAGAAGGAGTAAGGATAGGAGAAAGAGAAGTCGAAGGATCGAAAGGAGGATGAGGGTCAGGATGAGGGTAAGGAGACACAGAACGAAGAGCAACACAACCTCTGAGTTCGGTGTCCACTTCGGCAGGATGGTGATCGTGGGAGATCGTGGTGGTGGTCTCTAATTGAAGGATCTTGTCTACACGATTTAGTAGACTGACACCCCCTCCTCCTTCCCCTCCCCCTCCCCCTCCTCCTCCTCCTCACCTCCTCCTTCCCCTCCTCCTCCCCTCCTCCTCCCCTCCTCCTTCCCCTCCTCCTCCCCTCCTCCCCTCCTCCTCCCCTCCTCCTCCCCTCCTCCTCCCCTCCTCCTCCCCCTCCTCCTCCCCTCCTCCTCCCCTCCTCCTCCCCTCCTCCTCCCCTCCTCCTCCCCTCCTCTTCCCCTCCTCCTCCCCTCCTCTTCCCCTCCTCCTCCCCTCCTCCTCCCCTCCTCCTCCCTCTCCTTGTCCCCCTTCTCCCTCTCCACCTCCCCTCCTCCTCCCCCTCCTCCCCCCTCCTCCTCCCCCTCCTTCTTCCCTTCCTCCTCCCCCTCCTCCCTCCTCCTCCCCTCCTTCTTCCCGTCCTCCTCCCCCTCCTCCTCCCCCACTTTATTCCCCTCCTCCCTCTCCTCCTCCTCCTCCTCCCCTCCTCTCTCTCTCTCTCTCTCTCTCTCTCTCTCTCTCTCTCTCTCTCTCTCTCTCTCTCTCTCTCTCTCTCTCTCTCTCTCTCTCTCTCTCTCTCTCTCTCTCTCTCTCTCTCTTTCTCTATCCCCACTATACGTTGGAGAATGGAGGTTGTCCTAATGTACGGAATCGCCTCTCCCGTCTCTCCCCCTCATCTCAGAAATAAATCAAAAAGGGATTATACAAGTACCTAATTGGAATGATAGAGTACATCACAAATATATCAATAAATGAATGAATAGATGAGTGAATATGAAACATCTATAAAGTAGATTGGTAAATATGAATTAGAGAAACGAAAATGTTTGAGGTTGATTAGAATTGATGTCACTGATATTAAATCACAATGGCGGTTGAAAGAGTTGATTTGGTTAAGCCTCACTTCCCCCTCAACAAAAATTTCTGACAAATGACAAGCCCACAAATCTTCAGAAACGTGATTCATTCATGGGCACAGAAAAACACTTCAAAGGAAAAGCCTAGAACAAGTTTAAGAAATCTCGGAAATCCATTCAGGAATGAAATGCACTTCAGACATAAACTACTTCAGACATTAACTAGAACACATCGCGGAGTGCTGGGGTGAGAGTTGCTGAGTAATTCTCATTTTCCTTTATATCAATCTTCATGACACGGGCATGTTGTCCAAACTGAGGTCAGTGAGGATAAAAGCTCCAAGGGTGAGGTGGATGGGTGGGTTGGTAGGTGTGTGTGTGTAGTGGGGAGGGGGGAAGGTCACGGATATTTTCGAATTTTAGTCTCTTTGTCGGGCTTGATGCTTTCCTTCCGCGTCGCTAGAGTCATTTCCTTGTTTGGATTCCACGGCCTCGAGTCCTACATTCCACGGCCTCCTCTGCGTGCTGAGCATAGACGACTGGAAATGGAAAGCCTTCCTGCCTATTGTCCGTAAGATCAACACCAACGGCCGAAGGGTGATCTTCAGTGATAATTTCCTTCGGTTTCCTTATACGTATCGCATGCATTGTCTCTGGTTTTCTTCGTGGTTGTTTATGATTCATGTATTTTCCTCTTTCTCCGTTCCCTTGTGACGTCACTGATCTCGTGATGTCATTGTTTACGTAATTTTCTTTAGCGTGACGACATTACGTCATCATTTCAAGGTTTTCTTTCATGGTGTCGGTTGGCGATATTTCTCAAATACGGAGATCTGATGTTATTTTTCTCATACATGAAAATCCTCCGCGAGAATAAAAATTTCTTATATATTGCTGGGACAAAATCGTTGGTAAAATACAGTCCATAAGAATAACAGCGTATTGCCGTGGTCACATAATTCCTTGATGTTCATTATTTGGTACATAGTCCTTGTGTACATACGTTGTCCAATTATCTGAGTATAAAATTCGTGTATATGTATGTAACTTGAGCATACACATATAAGAAATTGTGCTCAACTTATATCACTCTTGATAGCGCATTTGGTTAAGTCACTGTCCATTTGTTACGTATTGGCTAGGTTTGAGTCAAAGCCCGGCAGAGTATCAGTTTCCAAATATGCTTCCACCGAGATCTTTGTTAGATTCGATTGTGATTGCAAGGAATTAAAGTGAAAAAGTTAATGTGGTTGATAAGTTGAATATATATATATATATATATATATATATATATATATATATATATATATACATATATATATATATTATATATATATATATATATGAGTGGAAAGGGTGGTGAGGTAAGCTCCAAAAAACCGTAGGTGTTTTATGACTATCGTTTCGTCCTTAAAGGACTTAACTCTGAGGAAATCCTTTAAGGACGAAACGTTAAAAATAAAACTCCTACGGTCTTTTGACGTTTACCTTAGCACCCTTTCCACATATTCTGCCATACATATTTCAACACACAAACATATATATAATGTATATATATATATATATATATATATATATATATATATATATATATATATATATGTGTGTATATATATATAATATACACATATTACTACGAGCGCTTTGCAAAGACTTGATTGTTTTTCTTACGACAAGATGTGCAATACTTTTGGGATAAGTTGATATCTGATGGTTTCTCCTTATTTTACCCACGGATCCGGTCACAAGTTACCTTTTAAATCTCTTGTCTTCAGGTCGGTAAGGAGGCTCGTTTTTCACCTCCCCCTATTTTAGACAGAAGACTCGTTTTTTTCACTTGTATGATCAAAATACGAGCTGTTCTTCTACACCAAGAAGTTTATTCCATCCGGAAAAGAGAAGAAAAGAAAAAGAAGGACAAAGAAAAGAAGAAAAAAAAGAATAAAGAAAAGAAGAGAAAAGAAAAACTTGGTTGCTTAAAAGTTTGACTCCCGTCTTGAGGACGACGTCGTTTTGAGTGAGGCTCTGTGTGAAGAGGAGGCAGTGGGTTATCGACCCATTTTATGTATCTCTATTGCTCTTGAGGTGAATGTCGATCCGAGGTGCGTTGCCAAGAACCTTTTTCTCCCTCAATTTTTGCGAGCATCTTCCCTCAATGTCCGCCGGCCATCTTCCTCACTTTTCACGGGTTCTTGGCTAGATATCTGATCATTCGGAAGATTTCATGTGACACAAACGAATTTTTTTTTGTGCGCATGTGTCAACATACACTGTCATAAACCAATGGTACAGCAAGAAGATTGGTTCCGTCTTTACACGTTCAAAGGAGTTGTTAATGTTGCCATGGCTTATGATGGAACACACACACACACACACACACACACACACACACACACACACACACACACACACACACACACACACACACACACACACACACACACACACACACACACACACACACACACACACACACACACACACACACACACACACACACACACACACACACACACACACACACACACACACACACGTACACACGTACACACACACGCACACACGCACACACGCATACATACGCATCCATGAAGTTCAGACCGACTTGGGGAGAAGTTTCCTCTTGTAAATGCAATTTCACGGTTATTGTGCCTTTTCTGCTCGGTGCATTTGGAGATCGTCAAGAATTCCCGCAATGGTGTCATCACTTTAAGACTATCCACCCCCCCTCCCCCTTCCTCTTCCCCTCTTCTCCCTCTCCCCTTCCCCTTCTCTCCTTCTTCCCTTCTTCCCTTCCTCCCTTCTCCTTTTCCACCACCACCACCACTACTTTCACCTTGGCAAAGAAAACAATTCTCTCTCTCTCTCTCTCTCTCTCTATTTTTCTCTCTCTTTCTCTCTCTCTTTCTCTCTCTCTATCTCTATCTATCTATCTATCTATCTCTTTCGACGATTTTGTTCAGGTGAGAAGGAAAGAAGACCGTCTCGATTGATTAGGATTCTCTCTTGTCCCAAACAAAGTCCTCTTTAACGAGAGCAGAGTCGAGGGTACCGAGAAGAGTAACGCTGTGAACAATAGAAGGAAGACGACCAAGTGAGACACCAAGGAGAAGATGGACAGATAATTATGTAAAGGGAAGAAGAACGAACACGAAACGAAGACGAGTGACTGGATGAATCAGGCGCAGAATAGCCATCAGAGGAGAAGCTTGTTAAGGGAGGAGAGTGGTCCTAATGCTGCCCGAGATTTACCGAAATAAATAAATAAATAATAATCTTTAAAAAAGGGATCACTCCTCCAAGAGTTTCGGGAGTGAGTGAGGACCATCCTGGGATGTCCCTTGGGAGGAGAGAGGACGAAAAGTCTCCTGAAGAAGCCTAGAGTCTACAGAGGCAGAGATCCTTCGTAATCATAGCGGCACGTTTCAGGAACTCTGTCCTGGACAAATCCAGTCAATATGTTCAAATAACGAATTGAAGAAGTTCTGTATGAATGGAGTCTAGATCCGTTGTAGCTGCGTTCAATCCGGGATCCGAAGCTGTTATGGGGGTTACCTCTCCCAATAAAAGAAAGAAAGAAAAAGAAAATCGGTCTGCTGTGATATTGAAAAAGCTCAACTCGCTTAAAGCTGGATCGGTCTCTTGACAATGCTTTCACAACAGGGACTTAGGAGATGAGTAGGAGGGAGTGTCGTTGGCATCAGGGGTTGCAGTGATGGTATCTTTTTTTCTTTTTTTAAGTTCATGCAAAATATTTTTTTTGGTGACGTTTGGTACCGGAGGCAGTGTTTTCGAAAAGAAAGCGGACACCTTCCCCCTCCTCCTTTTTTTCTATTGTGCCGGGTGACCTGACTTTTAGAAAAAGATTCTGAGAACCGTGTGTGCGCTTGGTGGAGCTAACGAGGTCTCCTCCATACCCTTGGTGTCCATGTTTGATTTTATAGTTATTCGAACCCAGCGTTTCTTAAGCAGAGTTCCCCGGAACCCAGATGTTCCGCAAAAGGTCCCTAAGGGTTCTGTGAGAACAAGTGAGATAAGCTAACGCACTTTTGAATTTTTATTTAATTTCATATACGTAATATAATTAAACACGCACGACATATTCTTGGATATCGCAATAATGTAATATAGACATCATCCTGTCAAACCCTATTATTACGATGAAAATAAAATGAGAAAGATATTGTATGTTTTTTTTTCGCAGGGGTTCCTTGACACATGTAATTTATTCTAAAGGTTCCGCAAGGGTATAAAGGTTGAGAAATTCTGTTCTAATCACTACCAGATTATTTTAACTTTACCAGAAAACTCTTTCGCACTCCCCTCAAGACTCCAAATCGTTGAACCCATCTAGAATAATTTCTCCGTGTCTATGTTAGATTCTTGAGTTTCTTCTTTTTGCCGTTTGGTGATTTAAATTTGGTAGCAATAAATATCGCTACAAACGAGGCCACAAATCAACAAGCAGGTGACATTAAATGGACAAAAACCACCACGGCCATAGCAACAGCCAATAGGACATTACACCACCGGAGTAGGCAGGAAGAAACTCCCTCCAAAGACCAGTAGGACAAAACCCCACCAAAACAGACGCGACCCTGGTTGAGCTGCCCGAGACTCCTCACAGTGTCCCCCTGTTACTGATGTATGCCTTGTATTCTCTTTAACACCTTATTTCTCTGAAGACTTTTGTGCGAAA
>NC_134800.1:55072246-55074746 GCF_046742065.1 Oratosquilla oratoria
AGCTTACGCCAGGAGGCGCTGAATGGCTGCAGCCGAAGATTTTTATTTTTTTCTCCTTATGCACTTGGACTGTTGGAATGCAGGTAACTAACAGTCCCTCTATGAGTCGGAGAGAAGTGCGGGAATCGAACCCATAACTAAGCAAATGTGATACAAGCCTGCTTGTGATGATGCCACCAACGGACACGTTATGTTATTAGTGTGCCTTGTCGTGAGGCGACACATGATCATGTCCTTTCAATATCAAATGGCTCACGACAGAATCCATAAGAGTCTTTTCATTTTTTTTTCTGATACTGGAATATATAAGGAAGACTAGAAGACTGGATCTCTTTTGGAAGCCTCTTCGGAAATATCCATATTTCTTTTTCCAAGACCTAAAAGCTCAATTCTGGCAGTTCAGTAGTAGACTTTTTGAATTTTTACTTTTATCAAGCTCCTGAAACCTTGTGGGACTCGGAGTTTTCTTGCTCGAATGAATTTTGAGAATATAAACTCACTCCACATCAACTTTACCGAAAGCAACAGGAAACCTCTCTTTGTGGCCCCAGGAAGGACCTAGCCCCCTCTCCTTCTCCCTCCCGTGAGTCCCCTCTTCCCCCTCGTCCTTCCTCCCTTCCTCCGTTCCTTCCCCCTCCCGCCCCCCTCCTCGGAGGGGGAGCTACATTGATCTTCCCCCCACAACCTTGCCAAACTTTGAACTTATTTAAACCCAATTTCCTCATTTCCTCCCTCGTAAATGTCTCCACTGAAATGTTGGGTTCCTTGTCAGCTTCTCCGGTTCCCCATCTCACCTTTCTCTTATCATATTTCGAATTCCACAAATGGTACAGACTCGCACAGTGATCCTTCTAAAGGGGATGTGGTGATGGAATGGATGGTATGCTCGGTTGGTGTCCAGAGGGGTTATAGGTTCTAATCTTTCTAGATGCATTATAGTGCCGAAGGAGGAAGTAAAGGATTACAAAGGAGGAGCAGGAGCATGTCGACAGGAGACCTTTTGGCCCATAACTAGGTCGGATGCGGAAAAAATGTAATAATGATAAATAAAAGAAAGAAATAAGAAAATATAATATAAATAATAACAAATGAAAATCAAGCAAATAATAAATAAATTATAATAAACGAATAAGAAAATTGCTTTGCTTTTGGGCCTTCCTCAGAAACTTCTTCCTGATTGAATTCTCCTACCTTTGTAATAACAGACTGGCAAAGGATGGGAGCGTATTGGAAAAAAAAAATGGAGGAAATAATATTTTGGTTAATGAACACTTTACTTTTGACATGATATGTCCTGACGTTGATATCACAGAGATAAAAACAAAGATGAGGAATTTGAGCAAATTATACATTTACAAGCCCGATAGTGTAAGGACACATTTGTGTTAGCAGGTGTGTATGTATTCACATACACACATAAACACAGCTGTATTTTACATACAATTTACTAGTGTGATAATGGACTTGTGTTAACGTATAGGATTGTCTTGTGCATTGAAATATAGGAAAGATACAGAGAAGACTTGTTGTCTTAGGCCATTTTCTGAAAGGACTATATTCCACGATAGGATGTAAAGGCATAATTTCGGTCCGGTATGCTTCTTTATATATATATGTATATATATATATATATATATATATATATATATATATATATATATATATATATATATATATATACATACACACATTTACCAAAGGCTTTTTCCCCCTACACGGGGGGGTAGCCAAAAAGAAAAAGGCATAGAAACCACTCCCACCCATTCCATTTCCTATACATTCCACTCCCCTCCACCCTCCTCCCTCCCTCTTATCTTGGCACCTCCTGGACGACGGGTCATCCCTGCATCCTGTCCACTGCCCTGGGTCAGAAGCAGTGTCGAAAGACACAGCACATCCACAGCAAGGCCGCTTCATAAATTCGGCGACTCCCCTTCTCCGTTACCCCATGCAGGAAAGGAGAAGACAGGGAGAAATTCCTTCGGGGTGCGTCAATTTTTTTCTCATACATACTTTCTCACCCCCCAACCCCCACCCACTCCCCCTCATGCATCACAGCATCATCCATACACAACCCCTCTCCATTCACCCCTATCTTCTGCCCTCTCCCGTCCTTCCTCCACAGACATTCCTCTCTTTTGTAATGCCCCTTTCTCCCCATCCATCCATATCATCCTAGGACGCCCCCTCATATTCACTCCTTCCACCTCTGCCTTCCACACTTCTTTTACTAATCTTTCTTCACTCATTCTTTCCATGTGTCCAAACCATCCTAATACTCTTTCATCAACCCTATCTCCCAGTTCCCTTTCCATCCCTGTTCTCCTCCTCACCTCCTCATTTCTCACTCTATCCAGCCTAGTAACCCCTATCATACTTCTCAGACATTTCATCTCAAACACATTCAAACTCCTTCTCTATTCCGCTCTCATGTTCCATGTTTCTGCCCCGTACAATGCTGTTGGCACAATCACTCCTTCATATAACCTCCTCTTAGCAT
>NC_134800.1:55079746-55092246 GCF_046742065.1 Oratosquilla oratoria
AAATGGCATCTCTCGATGCTGAATCGTTATTTACCTGTGTTTCGGTACCTAGAACGATCGACTACATCTGTGATCATGTGTACAGGTCATCTGCCCACCCCCTAATCGCAATTGATGAATACCACCTCCGAGAACTCTTGAGGATATGCACGCAGGAGTCCGCCTTCAGATGCCCCCGTGGAAACCTGTATCAGCAGAAAGATGGAGTCTCTATGGGGTCGCCTTTGGGCGTCCTCTTCGCCAACTTCTTCATGGGATCTGTAGAGAAGGAGGCGTTCAGCAGGATCCAGCAGCCGATGACATATGGTAGATACATCGACGACATCTTCGTGAGAACCCGGACCAGTGAGGAACGCGAGGAACTACGCCAGCTTCTTCAAGAGATCTCTGGACTTCGGTTCACGACAGAGGAAGCTGAAAATGGTACCCTGCCTTTCCTGGACGTCCTCCTCACGCAAGAAGGTGACCATATGAAGACCGAGGTATATGTCAAGCCTACCAACCCCGGACTATGCCTGAGCGGTGAAAGTGAATGCCCGCAGCAGTACAAGGACTCTACCATTGCTTCCTTCTACAGAAGAGCCCTTACCCATTGCTCTTCCTGGACGTCTACGCAGAAGGAGTTCGACCGAGCAACACAAATGTTGGTTAACAATGGACATTCCAATCAGGATTGCCAACGTGTCCTGCGTACTGTTCTAAACAAATGGTACGTGGGACAACAAGCCGTGGTTGAAGAAGGAACCACTCACAGCCTCTTCTATAGAGCTTTCATGTCTTCCGCTTACCGCGAAGAAGAGAAGAGTGTGAGAAATATAATTAATAGGAATGTTCATGTTACTAACCCTGTGGACCGTGTAAAGCTGGTAGTGTACTACAGGAACAGCCGCACAAAGGACCTCATCATGAAGAACGATAGCTCACCACGCCCTGGAGATATGGAAAGTACCTGCCTTGTGTACAAATTTTCTTGCCCAAATAGGGACTGTACGCCCTACGACGCTTACATAGGGTTGACTACTACCAGACTCTCCAGGCGCCTGAGCTATCATCTGACTCAGGGAGGTCCCAAACGCCACTTCCTGGAGAAACATGGCCAGCATCTCACAGGTGATGTCATTCGGCAGAACACTGTCATCATTCAGAGAGAGTCCGACAAGAACCGCCTTGCCTACCTTGAAGCTTTATATATTGCGGATAGTAGGCCGTCTCTGAATTCCCACCAAGACGCCCCTACTATACTACCTAGTATTAAGCCATTTAGGAGAAGCAAGCCCCGAGGCAGGACAGAAAACATCACACTACACTCCCGGCGTAGCGGGGCTCGAGAGAGTGGACAAGCCAGCCAATGAGCGTACGTGGGAAACTGTCCCGCCCTCTCAACCATGAGGGGACCAAAAAAGGTCATCCTTCCAGCCAATCACAAGCTGTGTTTCTGTATCTTTGTAATATATAATCTCTTGTATTTGTTCCATCTTTGTATTTTGATAATGACTCAGGTAGAGTCGAAACGTCAATAATGACCGGAATAGGAAATCTTCTCTTTCCTTTACCCTTTGCTATAAAGGATACCTTCAGGAAGTTGGAAACTCTGAAGAAGAAATTGATCAGTGCTGAATTTGCAGTTGCTTTTAACCAAGCCTGCCTAAGAGAAAATATATATATATATATATATATATATATATATACAAGTAAAGGAGGGGAGCAGGTTCTCAGTAATACTCGTGGAATTAAAAACGACAGCTTTGTTTTAGCTATTCAGTTTTTTCTTTGTATTTTCGATTTTGCTGATTAGAGATTTTCTACTAACCGGGTGAATTGAAACTAAGTCTCTATATTCTTCCATTTTTCTTTTTCTTATTTGAATTCGATGTTTCGTCTTGAAAATATCTTCTTCAAGACGAAACGTCGAATTAAGAAAAAAAAAATGGAAGAATATAGAGACTTAGTTTCAATTCACCCGGTTAATGGAGAATCTCTAATCAGGAAAATCGATAATACAAAGAAAAAACTGAATAGCTATAACAATGCTGTCGTTTTCAACTCCACGTGTATGTATATATATATATATATATATATATATATATGTATATATGATATATATTATATATATATATATATATATATATATAATATATATATATATATATATATATATATATATGATATATATATATATATATCATATATATATATATATAATATATATATATATATATATATATATATGTATATATGTATATTGCAGTAATTCACAAGGAGCACGTGAAAATAATATGCAGATAAAACCACTGGTAAATAAGAAGCTTAGTCTGAACGTTTTCTTCTATTTGACATTATCAAGGAATACACAGTTACAGAGACATAGGTGGATATATATATATATATATATATATATATATATATATATATATATATATATATATATATATACTTAAAGTAGTAGACAAACTAGGAAATATGGGAAGGACACACAAGATGCTTCATAGTCAGGTTGACAAGTGTGTTTACTATAAGGACATTTGGTCATATGACGTTACATCACCCTGGACTGGTAACACTTTGAGCATTTCTTACAATTTTCTTAATAATAAGTTCATTAAGTTTACATAAACCTAAACTTAAATCAATATTTTGGTCGAAGGTATGCTTTATGTGACTGGATTTGATAATGTTTCTTTCTAATAAAGATCTACAAGAAATTATTTCATTAGAATTATCCCAGACAATAGGATGGTTGTGGTCTTTTACATGAACAAAAAGGCCACTGGAACTTTGCCTACTCCTTACACTATACTTGTGTTGATTTATCCTTGATTTTTAGTCTTTGCTAGTTTGGCCGATATAAAATTTGTTCCATTTAAGGCATGGAGTAGAGTAAACACAACCCTCATTTACTTCAGGTAAATTTTTAATTAGCTTACTTTTTATAGTATTTTTATTTTTAAAAACCAAGTTAATATTCAATTGTTTGAGAATATTAGGCAGTCCAACTAATTTATCACTAAGGAAGAACCAAAAAGTTCTTTTTGTCAAATACTTTTCATTCGTGTGAGGTGTTATGGAAAGACTTGTAAGCCATTTTATGAGAAGTGTCTACTAAGTGTTCTGGATATTTTAATTCAGAAGCTATGCTATATATTTTCCTCAGCTCATCATTCAAAAATTCGGGGCTACATATCCTGTAACCTTTAAGAAACATAGAACTATGTACAGTATATATACATATGTGTATACATATGTATATATATATGTATATATATATATATATATATATATATATATATATATATATGTGTGTGTATATATACACATATATGTGTATATGCATATATATAATATATATATATATATATGTGTGTGTGTATGTATATACATATACGTGTATATGCGCATATATATATATATATATATATATATATGTATATATATATATGTATATAGACAGATATATAGATAAGTAGATTATATTTGGGAGAAATTACGTTTCTCAAGGACGTACTAAGAAAGATATCACTTTCTCCTTCTTTCTCCTCCTCCTTTTGCACTTTCTCTTGTGCTTGTTTCTTCTCTTCTCTCTCCTCCTCCTCCTCCTTCCTGTCCTCCACCTCCTCCTCCTCCTCCCTGTCCTCCTCTTCCTCCTCCTCCTCCTGTTCTCTCTCTTTTGCTTCTTCCTTCTTCGCCTCCTCTTTGTCTTCATCCATCTCTTCCTCCTCTCATCTATCTCAGTACTAATCCTTCTCCTTCTTCGTTTCCATCCTCCCACTTCTGTTCCTTCACATATCCATTCCTCTTCTTCTTCATCATCGTCGTCGTCGTCGTCATCGTCCTCATCCTCGTCGTCATTATCAACATTATTATCATCATTATCGTCATCGTCATCGTCATCATCATTACCATCATTCGTTTCCTCCTCCCTTTTCTTCTCCTTCCACCACTCCACTTCCTCCACCTAAATCATCCTCCACTGGCGCGCGTATTCCTCCGATTGCCGTCGGGAGAGAGAGAGAGAGAGAGAGAGAGAGAGAGAGAGAAAGAGAAAGAGAAAGAGAAAGAGAAAGAGAAAGAGAGAGAGAGAGAGAGAGTGTGTGCTTGTTGTTCTTACTGCAGCTCTTGAGGCGTTACCGACCTGTACACTTGAGAAAAAGCTTAAAATATCTCTACCTCCATCTATCCTGCCCTCTTTCCCTCTCTCCCTCTCTCACTTTCTTCTCTCTTTCCTGCCGCGTGTATTTCTCTCTCTCTCTCTCTCTCTCTCTCTCTCTCTCTCTCTCTCTCTCTCTCTCTCTCTCTCTCTCTCTCTCTCTCTCTCTCTCTCTCTCTCGTTCCCTTTCTGTTTTGTTCTCTCTCTTGTTCTTTGTCTTTCGTTCTCATTCTCTCTTGTTCTCTTTGTCTCTTTCTCTTTGTCTCTCGTTCTATCTCTCACTCAGTGACTCCCCCTCTTCTCTCTCTCTCTCTCTCTCTCTCTCTCTCTCTCTCTCTCTCTCTCTCTCTCTCTCTCTCTCTCTCTCTCTCTCTCTCTCTCTCTCTCTCTCTCTCACTATCTTCAGTGTCACCTACCTGTTACTTTGCTCTAATTTCCTTCCACATTCCTCGTCACATTGTCGGAGTGTCAAGCACTTCGGTGACGTCAGCGTCGGCGTCATCGTATGATGGGCGAGGCCTCGACGTCTCCCTCTTTCTCTCCACCCCTATCACCAACACCGTTTCCATCACCATCAACTACGAGAACGACAGCGCTATTTCAACTCCAGCACCTCTTCCTTCCTCCCTTCCTTCCCACGTCCTCCTCATTTTCCACCTCTACATACCCTCCCAGCTCTCCCATTCGGCCATCTCATCCTCCTTCTCCTCCTCCTGCTCGTCCTCCTCCTCCTCCTCCACTTCCTTCTCCTGCTCCTCCACCTACACTTCCTCCTTTTTTTGTCTTTCTCCTCCTCCTCTTTCTCTTCCTCTTCCTCTTCCTCTTCCTCTTCCTCCTCCTCTCCTCGTCGTCCTCCTTCCCCACATCATCCTCTTTCTCCACCTACAATTCCTCCTCTTTCTTTTCGTCTTTCTCCTCCTCCTCCTCCTCCTCCTCCTCCTCTTCCTCGTCCTCCTCCTTCTCCATTCCCCCCCTCCTCCGCCTACACTTCCTCCTCCTTTTCCTCTTTCTCCTCCTCCTCCTCTTTCTCTTCCTCCTCCTCCTCTTTCTCCTCCTCCTCTTTCTCCTCCTCCTCCTACTCCTCCTCCTCCTCCTCCTCTTCCCTCTCCTTCTCCTTTTCCTCCTCCTCCTTCACCTCCTCCTCCTCCTCCTCCTCTTCCCATTTTTCTATAACTCTCACCTCACCACGCCCGGAAAGGCTTCCCTCCATTTCCCTCCTTGTCCCTTTGTAGGCCTTAATGTGTGTCCTTCCTTGGCCTTACTCTGTCCTTTC
The DNA here is from genome assembly GCF_046742065.1 of Oratosquilla oratoria. Taxonomy (NCBI): domain Eukaryota; kingdom Metazoa; phylum Arthropoda; class Malacostraca; order Stomatopoda; family Squillidae; genus Oratosquilla; species Oratosquilla oratoria. The sequence goes on from NC_134800.1 coordinate 55,085,164, forward strand.
CTGTGTTCTCTCTTTTCTGTGCCTTGCTCTACTTTGTGTGGTCCTTACCCTCTAGCGAGACGTATTTTCAGCCTTCCCTGCTGAGGCCACAAGCCTTCCACTGCTGTCCTTACAACAGTGCTGGCTTTCCAGGTCTCACAGAAGACCACGTGAAGGGTTATCACAGTGGGCATCCACAGGCTTCACCAGCTCCGGCTGTTGAGAGTTCGTTTGAGTGAAAAAACGACTTAAGTTACAATATTTTATTTCTAAAATCTCCACATATTATCTTTCCGTCATATATACAAAAGGAGAACGATGAATTTAGGGATTGTGAGACACTGTTGAATAGTTCTTGGAGAAGTCTAGATTTCTGTAAGTGAAATCGTGTTCTAGTTATTCAAATGGAGGCTGGAGATATGCACGTGGGAGAAAAGCAGCCCAAGTGTGCCCCATCAAGTATATTACCTTTTGTGCAATCTCAAGCCAAATGGGCTACTCGTGGGAAGACTTGCTTTCAATGAAAGTAATCTGTGTTACTTCGGCGATGCCTTTGGCCCCCAATTTCGAAAACCTCCGTTATCTTAAAAAAAAGAAAAAAAGAAAAAAGAAAAAAAAATCTCTTCGGGTTCTTAAAATTCTTTTTGATGATGGCACCCTGAATTTATGGAACCCTTCTTCCCCTTCTTTTCACATTCCCCACCCCCTACAGGATAATGATTTTTATATCTTTTGTTCCTGGGATCAAATAAATTTTATTTCTCCTCTGCCCCGCCATGAAACCACTGACGAAAATATTATAGCAAACATCTCGTGTATCTTCTTATGATGATAATTCGTTATAGGAAGACTTCTGCAACAAACGATATTTCATAAGTGTACCTTAAGAGGACTATCCAGTCAAGACAAAATTAACGAAAATATTATAGGACTTTTGGCCACAGTCTGTGGCAGCTCTAAGACACTTTGACGACTTCCTGACCTCGAACTCGAGCCGCCTCGAAAATCTGAAATCTTGTCGGGAGTTTTAGTCTTTTGACAGCTCTTGCTGGTTGCCAATTGTCGTAGCTCACGAAAAATGTGGTTTCAAAAGGGGGAGGATGACTTTGGTGGAAGCTAAGCACCTCCTGGCGTCAGTCTCTCTTCACCTTTGTTAGGCCGGCCTCACACGTGCAGTTTAAACTGACAGTTACAACTGTTCAGTTATAACAGTCAGTTGAAACTGCACGTGTGTGGGTATCTCAGTCTCACTAAGATACCCACACACGTACAGTTTCAACTGACAGTTATAACTGAACAGTTGTAACTGTCAGTTTAAACTGCGCGTGTGTGGCCGGCCTTAGTTGGCTCTTGAGAGACTTACGAGTAAGTTACGGTGTTTGGGTACAGAATCCTTCAAACCTTTGAGTCATGTCTTCTTCGCGTTACGCGCCGGGAACAATTCCAAAATGGTGTGTAATGGCTTCGTCACGTGTCTTGGGAACAATGAACACGACTCTGAAACAAAAAAAGGTTTAGGTCGCGTCTATAACAAAAGAAGAAGAAAAATTTGCTCAGGAAGATCTCAGGATAGGATTCGAACAGATCAAGTCAGGTCAGAAGGTGCTTGAGTTCCTTTATATATATATATATATATATATATATATATATATATATATATATATATATATATATGTATATAAACTCATCTGCTGGGATTCGAACCCCTGCCAGAGCGGAATGCTTCATATAAAGCGAGGACTGTACCCCGCTCTGGCGGGGATTCGAATCCCAGCAGATGAGTTTATTTCCAATTGTCAAAATGACACACACATACACACACACACACACACACACACACACACACACACACACACACACACACACACACACACACACACACACACACACATATATATATATATATATATATATATATATGTATATATATATATACAGATATATATATATATATATATATATATATATATATATATTATATATATTGGCTTATCTTGGTGATGCGCGCACGCGCGCGTGTGTATGAGTGTGCGTGTGTGTTCGCGCGTGCGTGTGTGTGTGTGTGTGCGCGCGTGTGTGTGTGTGTATGTATGTATGTGTGTGTGCGTGCGCCTGTGTGTGCTTTTCTGTGGCTCTCTTTTTTATCCACTTCTTCCTTTTTGTCTTCTTTCTTCTTCATCGTTTACGACTTTGTTTCTTTTTCCCATTCTTCTTTTTCTTCTTCTCCTTCTCTTTCTCCTCCTCCTCCTTCTTCTTCTCCTTCTACTTCTCCTTCTTCTCCTTCTCCTTCTTCTACTTTTCCATTTTCATCTCCATCTCCGCCTTCTTCTCCTTCTCCTTTTCTTACTCTTTTCTTTACACTTTCCTTCTCCTATTCGTCATCCTCCTTTAATTTATAAACCTCTACCTTGCATTTTTTCTGCCTCGTTTTAAGACTCATCGGCTCGTGATCTCGGAAGGACATCTTGTTTAGGTTTCATTTTCTTTGTCCACCGTAAGGATCCGGAAGAGAACGGGATCTTCAGTGCCAGGCCAGTGCCACGCCAGACTCGTGTTCGGCGTTTTGTCCCAGATCAAACCGGCGACGGACAGTCTGGATGCCACGCCGGCCGACTTCGGCCGGATCATAGAGGTCGGCTGTTGGCGCTCATCGTTGGCACCCCATGATCTTACCGCGCTTTAAGATGTTATATGTGTTGTGAACGTATTGTGTTCGTGCGTCTTGTATGCATTAGTGGTGCTTATAGTTTGTAGATTCCTGCACACACACACACACACACACACACACACACACACACACACACACACACACACACACACACACACACACACACACACACACACACACTTATTGCAGTCCATCGTAGCCAATGACGACTTTCATTTCTTCCTAGGATGAGCGATGAAAGGTGAGATGTTATGGTTGTTGTTGTAGCCCCCGCCGTCTATTAGCGTTCTTGTGGCTTACTAGCCCAATTCTTGAGTTCCACATCTTCCCACACGTTGAACAAGTCCACAAGTGGTTTGGTGAAGTAGGGGCTTCTCTATTGGCATGTCGCCGTTATCGTTTTAGTGCACGTTGAGTTCTGCGGTCCACTTTCATGATAGCAACCTCATTCTTGATCTTTCCTTTCCTGGTGGTACGGTTACTTGCAAGGGCCTCAAGGTTGGAGGATGTTATCAGACATTTCTTTAACGTCGACTTTATGTGATTCTTATACCTCGTTTTGGGGCCACCAGGTCTTCGGTGTGTGTTTTGTAATTGCCCAAAGAATATTTTTCTTGGCGGTCGTTCTTCTGGCATGCAGATGACATGTCCAAGCCAGCGAGGCTGCCGTTTGGTTCTGTGGCACTCGATCCTTCCATGTGAGGACAATGATCTTTTGGAGACACGAGATGTGAAAGTGCTCTAGTTGTGCTGGGTGACGTCGGTAAGTGGTGCAAGTCACAGCACTATACAGCAATGTGGAGATGCATATTGCTTCATAAACCTGGATTTTGGTTGTTAATTTTAGGTGTTTGTTGCTAAAAATTTTGCACTTTAGTGTGCCAAAAGAACGTGATGCTTTGTTGAGTTTGTCGATAACATCATTGTTAATCTTGGTGATAGAAGAAAAAATGCTGCCAAGGTATTTACAAAAGGGGACAGTCTGAAGCTCAGCTCCATTGATATTAAAGGAGGGTATGTTTTGATTTTGATTGGATAACTGGGCTGCAATATCAGTTTTGCGTGTGTTTATTTAGAGTACAAATAATTGATAGATGGAGGATAACGAATCCAACATGCGTTGCATAGAGTCAGCTGTGTGAACTACAAAGGAGGCATTATCTACCTGTTGTGTGATTGTTTTGCTGTATGCTTGGAGTCTTCGGATGTTGAATAGATTCCCGTCCAGTCTGTATTCTATTTGAACTCCGTCTTCCTCTCTGAGCATAGTCTGCAGGAGCTACTACGAATATGAAGAGGTTGAAAAGCACTGGGGCCAAAACGTTCCCCAGTTTTACCTACACTTCTGCTGCTAATACTAACTTTCGCTTCCATGCCGGAGTGAAACATTTGGATTATCTTGAGGAACTTCTCTGGTAATCCATATTTTAGGAGGACTTTCCAGAGGAGCTCAAGGAACACTGTGTCAAAAATCTTGGTTTGATCCACAAAGACTAGAAAAAGATCTTTGTTCTGTTTGGGACATTTCTCCTGGATTTGTCTTAAAGAAAACACCATGTCAGTGGATCCTCTCTCTTTTCTGAAACCACACTCAGACAGTACCACCTCGGATACATGATTCACCAGGTAGGAGAATATAAGAACATAAGAACATAAGAATGAAGGAGACTGCAAGAGACCATAAGGCCTACACTAGGCAGCTCCGTATGAATCTGGCTAGTACTTTGCCGGGAACTGAGAGGAAGACAATGCCGCGGCTATTGCTGCAGTCATTCCCATTTTCTTTGTCCTTGTAGATAGGGATAACCTGAATAAACTCCAATAAACATAATATTAGATTGTAACCTCCTTGTTTCAGAATCTCCTAAGGGATTTCATCGGGGCCACAGCATTTGTTTTCTTTCAAGTTTTTAATAGCGCTGATTAGTTCATACATTTATGAAGGTCTGTTTAAGTTATGGATGACTGGAAGATTTGGTAGGCCATCAAGAAATTCCTCCTCATGCGGATTTTGATGGTTCAACAGTAATTGGAAGTGTTTAGCCAATCGATTAAGTATTTCTGTTTTCGTTTTCTCTTTGTATATGGTTGAGCCATCAGTTGACTGGACAGGGGAGAGGGTGTTTTTCCTAGGCCTATAGATGGTTTTCAGGGCATTATAGAACCCTTGCTTGTTGTTGTTATCGGCAAAGGCTTGAGTTTCAAGCGTCTTTTCAACACACCAGCAGTTCTCCATCTCCCGTAATTTGCGCCGAGTTCTTTCCATTTACGGGCTAATCTTAAAGATTGGGGATTTGCAAGAAAGGCATCGTAGGTCTTACGTTTTTCGCTTAGCAGCTGGTGTATAGCTTCATTGTTCTCATCGAACCAGTTAACGTGTGAGCGTCTTTTGAAGCCGATGGTCGCTTCCGTAGTTTTAAGCATGATGGAGCAAAGTTTGCGCCATTTATCGTCAGGGTCCTCTGCTTGGCTTGTCTGTGGGGAGAGACAAGTAGCAAGACAAAAAGAGTCCCTGACTCCTGGGTCCTTAAATGCAGCACAATTTAGCTTCTTTCTTGGGGCTTGTTTGTGATTGGGAGGCCGGGTTTGGAATTTGAACTGAGCTCTGACAAGTCGATGGTCAGTCCATCACTCTTCCTCTCGCATAACACGAGTTAAAAGTGATATCTTCGGTGTGATATTGTCTGGTTATATTGTGATCAAGCATGTACCAGTGATCTGCTTTAGGAGAAATTAAAAATGGTTAGCAGAAAGGAGGGTTAGTAGAAATTACCATGTGAGTATCAGGAAAAGACATTGAGACGTCTTGTGTATTGAAGGAGTGTCTTGAACTCAAAGAGGCTAGCAGAAAAGTGGGATTGTAGAAATTAATATATGTTTTATCAGAAAGAGCAAAACATCGAGAGATCTCGTGAATTGCAGGAGTGTTTTCAACTTGAAGAGGTTAGTAGAAAGGTGGGATTGTAGAAATTAATATATGATTATCAGGAAGAGCAAAATATAAGATTTCATCTCGTGGGTTGAAGGTCTCTTGAACTCGAATACTTTGTCTTTCATTTTGCTTGCACCTAAACTCTTTTCACCACAGAAAGTCTGAAAGTCTTCTGGGGTTTCAGAAGTTTATTCACAACTGAACAGAGTTCCCAGCCAAGAACTAGATCAAACATGAGTAGAATAAAAACGTCAGATTTTTATATAGGTAATTCAAGATCTGAAGGGTTTTACTTTCGGTTAATAAAACCGCTTGTTGAAAGCAAAATTTAATGTAAAAATCGAACACATGCATCAGAGGGTACAGACTCAGGAACCCCCAAAAGGGTCGGCTTCTATTGGCTTCTTGTTCCTATTCTTCGGCGACCTCGAAGCGACCTCGACGTCGTCGCTCAGCGTCGAATTTGAATTTTCTTTGTCGCTGCCTTGTGCCTCTTAAGAAAACAAAGACCAAAATTTCTCCTTCTTTCCCAAGGAAAAAAAAAATGAAAGGAGGAGGGAGATGAGGAGAAGGAGGAAGAGGAGGAGGACTAGGAGGAAGAGGAAGTAGAAGGCGAAGAGGAATAGGAACAATAGGAGCAGTAGAGAGTGACGAGGTGAGGAGCAGATAAGGAGAAGTAGGAGTGAATAGGAAAGAGAACAATGAAGGGGAAAGAGATGAAGAGGACAGGTATTATGCCATCACTAGCCGGCTCTTTTATCCTTGGGGACAAAATCGCATCGAAGAGAGCGAGTAATAGAAATGACAAATAAAATATCTAAGAAGAGTAGCAGAACGGAGGGATAATAGAAGTTAAAAGTACAATCGCGGCAAAAAAAGTAACATAATCGGCAATAAAAATCGTAACACCTAATTCGCGTGTCACGAATTTTATCACTGTTCCAACTTAAAGTGGGCCGAGCCCCCTTCAAACTGTTGAGCGTCAGGTCTAACCAGAACCCGACCGGAGTCCCACAGTAGAATCAGGCAGACCTGACCTTGACCTTTTAGGACATCTGGTCCGCACAAGAGACAATCGTTGAGAAGCGTACGTCCACAGAAGGAATTATCCGTATATTTTATTTTTCACCATGTATTATTAGAATATGCCATGTCCTTGTGTATCATAATTGTATATATTTTTGTTTGATATTGAGTGTATCACTCAACCATGTAAATACCTACTTCTGCCACATTGTAAATATTACTGTACGACAAAAAAAAATTATGTATTGGCAACCGTCACATCCTTCGTGGTCCATTTCCTTGCTTATTAGCGCATATCACGACAAGCTCTACAAAAGACAACTGGATGCGATTTACTAGAGTAAATCCATAGAAATAAGTGGTCTTTACTTGCTCCGATATTCACATCGCCTCCAAAAGTGTGGATCACAACTTTCCACACTTCCACACGAGAATGCTTGGAATGTTATGAAAAATAAGACAAAAAACATCCAAACCA
>NC_134800.1:55094746-55102246 GCF_046742065.1 Oratosquilla oratoria
CGTTCTATCTCTCTCTCTCACTCTCGCTCTTAATAGCTCTGTGGACCTCTGGTTGAGGAACACTGCTTTATGTGGCGCTGTTTGGTCTTTTGACCAATGAGGTAGTGGATTGAAATTAATTTTAACCCTGATTTGAATGAAGCCAGTTGACAATGGCTTGAGAAACACTGTTAAGGTGAATTGGCTGATGAAAGTGTTTTAACGGGGACCAAAAAAGAAAAGAAAAAAAAATCGACTTCTTGGCAGCTTTCCAGCAAAACTTTGGTACAGTCCCTTCCCTCGAACTCATGGTTTAAAGAAAGTTTCACCTTGGAAAGGTTGAAAATGGGAGTTTTGCAACAAAAAAAAAAAAAAAAAAGAGAGAGAGAGAGAGAGAGAGAGAGAGAGAGAGAGAGAGAGAGAGAGAGAGAGAGAGAGAGAGAGAGAGAGAGAGAGAGGGAGGGAGGGAAGGGGGGGAGAGAGGAATGGGTCTAGTTGTCCTTCAAGCTTGAGAGGATTTTTTCCTCAAGACATAATTCTTGGTTATCATTTATATATATATTTCACTTGCTTATATATTTAGTAATTTTTAGTTTATTGTTTACACCCGTGACTTTTAGGCTGACTCACCTGACAGCTGATTCGTGTAACAGCTGACATGTGAAGTAAGTCAGCAGGTTCATATTGACCCACAGCTGACTCACAGCAGGTAACTCAAAACCCGGACTGCTAACTAACGCAGATTTACCAACTGACTAGACACTGTCAGTTCTTCCGAAACGATAGTAACTTTGAATAGATACAGGTTTACTTTGAACTGCCTCGTGAGTTGCTCTCACGATAGGACAAAGACTCTCAACCCACAGCAATAAAGACCTCACGGTGCAGGGACCCCCAGAGGGAACGGCCCGAGTCTTAAAGGTTCATTGTCCACGGGAACAAAGGAGGAGGACATTCACAATCGCAGTCGACTCCAGGAATAGCCAATGCGAGGTGTCCGACCAAAACAGTCATGTCGACTACTGCTTCGAGAGGACGCCTGGGCGTCGCATCCTCCTCTTCCCCCTCTTCCTCCTCTTCCTACTCTTCCTCCTCTTCCTTTTCCTTTTCTTCCTCCCCTTCCTCCTCCTCTTCCTTCTCCTTCTCCTCCTCTTTCTCCTCCTCCTCTTCCTCCTCCTCTTCCTTCTCCTCCTCCTCCTCCTCCTCTTCCTCCTCCATCTCATCTTCCTCTTCTTCCTCTTCTTCCTCTTGTTCTTCTCCTTTCTCTACTTCTCCTTTCTCTTCCTCTTCTTCCCCTTTCTCTTCTTCCTCCTCTTTCTCCTCTTCCTCCTCCTCCTCAACCTCTTTCTCTTCTACCTTCATCTCCTCCTCCTTTTCTTTTTCCACGTTCTCTTCCTAAACCTCCTCTTCCTCCTCCTCCTTTTCCTTTTCCTCCTCGCCTTCCTTTCTTTAAATTTCTTCTTCCCCTTACTCTCTCCTTTTCTTCCCTCTTCATCTTTCCTTCTTCCTCTTCTTCATCCTTGCCCTTCCATTTCCATCTCTATTTACTATCACTCTCCCTCCTCTTTCTATCTTTCTATTTTTCTTTCTCTTGCTCTTATTCTCTTCTTATTCTCTCTTTTACTCCTCTTTCTCGTTTTCCTTCTCTTGTTCCTTGAATTCTTAATTTTTCTCTACTCCCTTCCAGCTGAGGTCGGAGACACACACACACACACACACACACACACACACACACACACACACACACACACACACACACACACACACACACACACACACACACACACGTCTCTCCAATTTCCTTCTCCATTAACAGTGATCCATAAGAGGAGAGGGACGTTGTCGTGATGGCGACGTCGGCGTCTATTTAACAACTACGTCCTTGTCTGTTTCTCTTGTGAAGGACATTACAAGCCATTTTGGTCTATGTTCGAGACCGTGGGTACAGCGATTTGGCCGCGGCTTCGTCTTCGGCCAACGAAAGGAAACGCGCGAGTTACGCCGGGAGCGACGTATTGAAAGACACGAGGAGGAAAGATGACGTGGAAATAAGGGAAATGGTTGGGAGTGGAATGAGTTGAGGTGGATACGAGTATGTGTCTTTGACTTGGCTACCCCCCTTATAGGGGGGAAGAAGCCCTAAGAATTAAAATAGATAGGATCTTGTTATCAGTCTCGTGGCCTACATCTCTCGGGTCTGGTCTATAAATTTAATTTCGTAATTTATAATTTATTTGTTCAGTGGGGCCCGGCTATGCTCTTAGAGTAAAGATTCAGTTTTGTCATATTTCAGGTCTTTTTAGTCAGAGACGGACTTTTCTAATTAATTATATCAACATGACTATCCTGTTTGTATAAAAAGGCTAGTGAAATTTGTATTCAACTTTTAATTTCGTCAAGTACCAAAGAGTTTAACTTTTATGTTTGTGTGTACGCGCACGAGCGTATGTGTGTGTTTGTGTGTGTGTTTATGTGTGTGTGTGTGTGTATGTGCGTGTGTGTGTGTGTGTGTGTGTGTGTGTGTGTTTGTGTGTGTGTGTATTTGTGTGCACGCAAACAATAATGGCTTGTTTACATGCCATGACATGATCATTGGCAGAAGTCTTCGATTATCTTCAGAAAACCTTTCTTCGAGCATTGACTTACAACAGAACAAGACTGCTTCCGATGTTTAATCCTCCTGACAAGAGCAAGACTTATTAAATCGCCACTCCAAGGATTAGTCCTTTAGGTTTCATGGGCTCAGGAGAATTAAGTATTCTTTGTCTGAAGCTCGCTTTCGTCTATTTGTATGCGTGTTCGTATAAATGTGTTAAGAGATTAGAAATACGAACCGTGTGTATTGAGAATTTCATCACGTATGTATCATTATTTTTCGAGTGCGTGGGGAGAGAAAGTGTAAAAAAAAAAAAAAAAAAAAAAAAAAAAAAAAAAGCCGGAGATGGAGTGGTAGAAGGGAACCACAGTTTCAAAGTAGGTGCTACACCCTCGTTTCTCCTCTAAATTCATTGCATTTTCTACATAATACAATACACAACCATCTGACATTGTCTGGTCCTCCACTGAACTCGCCTCCCCCCCGTCCCATCCTCCCATGCCGTTTTCCAGCCAACCCGGTCAATTAACATACCTGTTGAACCAGCTCCAGCTTTTACTATTCTCTTTTTATTCCATTCTCTTCCCCATTTTTTTTAACTTACTCCTCATCTCTCTCTCCAACAGTCTTCACCTCCTCTACATCCTCATCTTCATCCTAAAATGTACATTATTACATAAATATACCAAAGGCTTTTTCCCCTTTACAAGGGAGGTAGCCAAAAAAAAAAAAAAAAGGCATAAAGACCATTCCCACCCATTCCACTCCCCTCCACCCTCCCTCTTATCTTAGCACCTCCTGGATGACGAGTCATCACTGCATTTTGTCCACTGCCCTGGGTCAGAGGTAGTGTCGCAAGACACAGCACATCCACAGCAAGGCCGCTTCATGAAATCGGCGACCCCCCCTCTCCATCCCCTCATGCAGAAAAGGAGAAGACGGGGGAAATCCCTTCGGGCGGCATCAATTTTTTCTCACACATACTACCTCACCCCCCTATCCCCCACCCATTCTCCCTCATGAATCACATCATCTATATACAACCATTCTCCACTCACCCCTGTCTTCTGTCCTCTCCCGTCCTTCCTCAACAGACATTCCCCTCTTCCCCAAAGCCCCTTTCACCCCATCCATCCCTCTCATCCTAGGTCGTCCCCTCATGTTCACTCCCTCCACATCTACCTTCCATACCTCTTTTACTAGTTTTCTTTACTCATTCTTTCCATGTGTGCAAACCATCCCAATACTCTTTCATCCACCCTATCTCCCAACTCCCTTACCACCCCTGTTCTCCTCCTCACCTCCTCATTTATCACTCTATCCAGGCTAGTAACCCCTATCATACTTCTCACACACCTCATCTCAAACATATTCAAACTCCTTCTCTCTTCCTCTCTTATATTCCATGTTTCTGCTACATACAGTGCTGTTGGCACAATCACTCCTTCATACAATCTCCTCTTAGCCTCCATTCGTAAATGTCTATTCCCCATTAAACTTTTTAATCCACCAAGGCATTTACTCGCTTCTCTCAATCTACATTCTACCTCCACCACTCCACCCTTTCCTGCCACATTCACACCCAAGTATCTAAAATTATTCACTTTCTCCAGTCGCTCTCCCTTAATGCTCACTTCCAGTCTGCTGCCACTTTCACCCCTTGTACATCTCATCACCTTACTTTTACCCACATTTATCTTCAATTTCCTTCTTTCATACACTACCCCAAACTCTGTCACTAACTTCCTCAATCCTTCCTCTGATCCTGCTACAAGCGCAGTGTCGTCCGCAAAAAACAGCTGGCTTACCTCCCACTTTTCTCCATTTTCTTTAGACATCTCCAATCCCTGACCCACCACCCTTGCATTTACCTCTCGCACCACCCCATCCATATATAAGTTGAACAGCCAGGGCGACATAACACATCCCTGACGAAGTCCCACCTTTACCTCGAACCACTCACTCTCTCCATTTCTAATCCTGACACATGCTCTACTATTCTCGTAAAAACTCTTTATAGCTCCTAGAAGCTTTCCTTCTATCCCGTATATCTGCTAAACATCGCACAGTGCCTTCCTGTCTACCCTGTCATAAGCCTGTTCCAGATCCATAAAAGCCCCCCCCCCAAAAAAAAAAAAATCTTCCCCTTTCCTATAGCTTTCTCACATATCTGTCTTACCACAAAAATCTGATCTACGAAACCTCTACCCGTCCTAAATCCACACTGTTCCTCACCAATTACTCCCTCTGTTCCTTTCCTAATTCTCTCAATCAAGATACTCACATCAGCCTTCCCAACTACACTTAACAAGCTAATCCCTCTGAAACTACTACACTCACACTTGTCCCCTTTTCCCTTGTAATGTGGAACTATACAGGCACTCCTTCAGTCCTCCGGCACTCTACCCTCTCTCCAGCAAACATTAAACAACCTCACCAGCCAGTTCACCATCACTGCACCTCCTTTTTTAAGACATTCTGCATGTCATCCATCCACACCAGGTACCTTACCTCCTCTCATCTTAACAACTGCCTTCCCTTCATCCTTCCTTATTTTTCCTCCATTTTCCTCACTCATCACGGTAATTTTCTATGTACTTTCCACTGCAACTATCTTTCCCTCCCTATCCTCCTTTAGCAACTCCCTAAAATACTCTGCCCATCTTCTCCTTACTGCCTTCTCTTCCATTATCATTTCTTCATCTGCACCTTTTACCTTTTCTTCTCTACTTTATTCGCCCCCTCTTCCGCTCTTAATTTATTTCCAAAACATCTTTTTATTACTTCCAAAATTTTCTGTCATACTCTTACCGCATTTCACATCTGCTCTATTCTTTGCCTCCTTTACCTTGTGCTTTACTTCTCTTCCCTTTTCTTTGTACCTCTCATATGACTCCCTCGTCCTATTTTGTTACCAATCTATGAAACCTCGCTTCTTCTGTTCTACAACTTTCTTTGTTTCCTCTTACGATCCAAGTAGAAGTACTTGGTGACAGTATTCTTTCCCCCCACGAAGATGACCACGATTCAGAAGTCTACGGTAAATATACGTGATGTTTCACTGTCCTCCCAGTACCATGGGAAAGTAGTTATACAAGGTCAGTGTGGTGTATCGACTTCCTTTGTCCCAACGAGTTACTCTGAGGCGAGTAATGACATCAGTTTAATCTGTTCTGTGAAGCCTTATCTAGACAAAGTCTTCAAATGGGGCTGACATGGGAACGCAGTGAGCTTTTATAATGTACCGAAATCCCTTTCCCCAAATATGAAGTTCGTGGCTGGATGAAACCACACAACCCCTTAATCCTCATTCAGAGCCATTTGTTATTATTTTTAGGGTTACAATGAATTTGTATTATTATCTAAGTCATTAATAATAGTATTATTAGGATTTTTTTCATATCGCCACTAACGCCAAAACCATCCTCATCATCAGCATTGCCTTCTTCGTCATTATCACAATGGTTTCATCGTTTTTAACATGATGATCATCGTTATTGTTATCAGATACTATTATCATTACTTCCAAGATTATTATCCCCAATGTTATTTCCATTATCCTCATAGTCATCAACGTCGTCGTCATCGTTGTCGTTGTCAAAATTACCAATACAACTCTACAATTACTGACTGCAATAGCTTTAAAATTAGGCTTATCATGTTTATTATTATAAGCGTCATAATCGTTATTCTTAGTTATATGATAAATATGTACTAAATTGCAGAATAGGAAGCGAATTATGGTGTTCCTAAATCAGGACGAAACCCAAAATATGTCGACATTTGGGCTCACGGGCACAAGTTCCTTTTCGTCTTCCTTTTCTCAGCGAATAAATGCCTCAACGACAACAAGTCTTTGAGATGAAAGGCGAAGAATCTTTCTCGAGAAAATTGGTCGTCTTTTATCCCAAGAGAAAATGTGTCCTCATTAAGGGTCATCTTTTATCCAAGAGTTATTTTTCGCCTTTTGGTGAATTCATTTTCTCGGGGGTAAAGAAAGTCTAGCTGTACAACGGTTACAGTTGAGTCTTAATCGTTTGTATGACATCGGACGCTCCAAGGAGAAACTGTCCATTTCGTCAGGAAGGACCAATAAGATATTATCATTCCCAGAAGCTAATTTGCATAGTTTTTAATACTAAGTTGAGCCCTTAGTTGGAGGTGAAAAAACAGTAAAGAATATATATGCATACAAACACACACACACACACACACACACACACACACACACACACACACACACACACACACACACACACACACACACACACACACACACACACACACACACACACACACACGCAATTCAACTCGTGGCCTGGAATTTACCCATAGATCGGGTATACATAGTATAAGCTCTGAGCTTTTACTCGTAAGAGTAATAACTGTCAATCATGAGCCCAGCATGTGATCCAAGACAATGAATATCACACACACACACACACACACACACACACACACACACACACACACACACACACACAGACACACACACACACACACACACACACACACACACACACACACACACACACACACACACACACACACACACACACACACACACACACACACACACACACACACACTCTTATACGTCCAAGACTGCAATATTCATCAGTATTGTGGTTCCCACACAGAGTGAAGGTATATAAGCATGACTGAGAGTATACAAAGGGTAGCAACCAAACTGGTCCCCAACCTGACAGATAAACCATATGAGGAGAGACTAAAAGCACTGGGTCTGCCAACTTTGAAAGATCGAAGAGAAAGAGGAGATATGATTACAGTATTCAGATCACAAAAGAGGATAGATTATCTTGATAGATGAGATATCCTATTTTAAGATTGGAGGACTTTAGGAGGTCACGGGAGTAAATTAAGAAAGATCTAATGTCCAAAAGATGTGAAGAAATACGGTTCCA
>NC_134800.1:55104746-55107246 GCF_046742065.1 Oratosquilla oratoria
CCCGGCCGAACCTCATGACGCAGGACGGCGCCGGGGCAGGCGGGCTGACCCGGCGGCCCGGCGCCCTTGCTGCCCTCAACCTCGTTCGCATCAATCCGTCGCGCCTCACCACGCAGGTAAGTCCTCCTCCTCCAGACAGCTCCTCATACGTGCAGGCCTTCCTTCGGGTAGGTTCTCCTTCAGGCAGGTCCTTCTCCGGCTAGGTCCTCCTTCAGGGAGGTCCTTCTTCGTGTAGGTCATCCTATAGGTAGGTCATTCTTCGGGTAGGTTATCCTTCAGGCAGGTCCTCCTTCGGGAAGGTCCTCCTTCGGGCAGGTCCTCCTTTGGGAAGGTCCTCCTTCGGGTAGGTCCTCCCTCAGGTAAATCCTCCTTCGGGAAGGTCCTCCTTCGGGTTGGTCCTCCTTCAGGTAAACCCTCCTTTCGGAAGGACCTCCTTCGGGAAGGTCCTCCTTCGGGTAGGTCCTCCATCGGCTAAGACCTCCTTCGGACAGGTCCTTCATTGGGTATGTCCTTCTCCGGGTAGGTCGTCCTCCAGATAGGTCCTACAGGTAGGTCTTCTTCCAGGCTGGTCCTACAGGTAGGTCTTCTTCCAGGCAGGTCCCCCTTCGGGTGAGTCCTCCTCCAAGTAGGTCTTCTCCGGGTAGGTCCTCTTCCAGGTAGGTCCTCCTTTGCTTAGGTACTCCTCCAGGTCTTTCTGCGGGTATGTTCTCCTTCAAGTATGACCTCCCTCATCCCCTCCTCCTCCTCCTCCACCTCCTTCTCATCTTCATCCTCTTACCTATTGTCTTTCCTTTATGCCATTGCTGATACTTTGCCGTCAGTTGCACAAGGCCATAGTATCCAGCACCGTAATTCAAAGCATGTATGCCGTACACACACACACACACACACACACACACACACACACACACACACACACACACACACACACACACACACACACACACACACACACACACACACACGTACACGTGTACATCTATTGTAATGTGGACATGCCCTGTCTACAACGAGACATCTGGCTTCCTTTAACGAAAACCACGAGAGATCCGTCGCGTCATTACCTTTAAGCCCATTTCCAGGGTGGAGGCCACTCAGTGAGCATATCACCTCGTGAGGATGATGCGAAGGTAACCTTGAAAACCTGTTTGATGAATTATCTGTTTTTTTTTTTTTTTTTTTTTTTTTTTTTTTTTTTTTTGAGAGAGAGAGAGAGAGAGAGAGAGAGAGAGCTTTGATGAAGAGTTCTTCCGCAATATTTGGCTTGGAAACTGAGGTCGTTCCCTGATTGTAACAAGGTAAAGGTGCGGAGACAAGGCGACTTTGAACAGCAAACGTGTTTCTTGTTAGTGTAAAGGGGACACGAAAGATGCGCGCGCACACACACACACACACACACACACACACACACACACACACACACACACACACACACACACACACACACACACACACACACACACACACACACACACACACACACACACACGACTCGGTGGCGCTGTTGGTAGAACGATGAACTACTAGCATGGTGGTGCGCGTAGTGCTTGGTTCGAATCCTGCCCAGGGCCGAAATTAATTTCGGTACAGCTGCGCTTCGGGTCGTTACTCTGACTCTCGTGGCGGGGAGTTGGGGGTGTGTGTGTGTGAAAGGTCATAGCATTACCCATAGATCGGACCTACGAGCTCTGAGCTCTCTTCCAGGAGGGAAATAGCTGTCGATCACGAGTCGAACACGTGATCCACAAAGACCAAGTGAATACACACACACACACACAAATGGTGAGTAAACTAAACCACTCGACAAATTATTCCTATTTCATTGAGTGTTATTGCTCAACCCAATCATGATAGCGAGTGTGTGTGTGTGTGCATGGGAGAGGCAGCCTTCCAAGTGGCTAATACGCATTTCGCCCGCCCTACTCTTTAAAGACTTCCCTTGGGCGTGGTGAAGGAGGTGATGGTGAGGTACCGAATGAGACGCGAAGGAGGAGGAGGAGTGTTGAAGGAGGAGGACCAGGAGAAGAGAGAGGAGAAGAGGAGGTACGAGAGCGGAGTGCGTGGGAGTGGAAGAAAAAGGCTCTGTAAGACATTTTCGACGAACCTAATGTTCACAGATCCGTAAAGAGGTTCTTCGATCGGTATACCAATAACACGCATGTCAAGTGTTTTATTTACCGTTCGTTCCACGAAGAAATCATGTTGGTAGTTGAAGTAAACAAAAAAGACTATGTCTTCGTTCATTTGTGGTTAATTGCACCACGGCAATTGTCTTGTTCGTCTTTAGTATCCAGAGATCACATTTTCACACCAGAAACTAATGATGGACTTGTTTAACTGATTTATATCTCCCACATATCTGAATTTGCAGCCTCTAGTCGAGATTTGAATTTCGTTGCTGTTGTTGTTATTATTATTGTTGTTGTTATTGTTTAGTAGATTTTTGCGACACTGCTTCTGACCCAGGGCAGTGCACAAGATGCAGGGATGACCCGTCATC
>NC_134800.1:55112246-55114746 GCF_046742065.1 Oratosquilla oratoria
TCTCCGGGGCCCACAAGTTCCGTTGGTTGACTTTTTTCGCCATCAGATGGATTGCATGATGCTGGAAAAGTCGCTTGGAGGCAACTAAGACGAAAAGAAACATGTCACTTGGTATGGAAGTGAATAGTCAATGAAAGTCTCGTTGTCACTGGGCTAGTTTAGTATCCGCTAGTACTACCTGCAAGTTACTTACCTAAGGGTAAGTAAGTGTTCACACTAGAATAGTTTGGAGGCAAGTTGACTAACTTTCCATTGGTATTGGGCAAGTAGAGGAGTAGTTTAACAAGTCGCTAGTACTAGTGGCTACTAGACTAGCCCCATGTCAACTAGGTTATAGCCTGAGCCTCCTCAGTCCAGATGGAATTCTTGAGCTGAAAAGAGACTCCTGCTATTGGTCGCGGAAATATCAGTAAACTTAGCTTAAAAAGAGACTCGTTCAGTAGCACCAAGTTGAGGGAGACACTGAACTGTAGAGTTGAATAGAATGAAATAGAAGATGAGGATGGAATTAGAAAATGAACAGAATGGAATGACTGGAAGAAGAGACGGGTAAGAAGATGGAAGAGATGGAGAGGCGAGAAAATAATGAGGAATGCAACGGGGAAAAATTGGAATATGGGTGAAACGGAACACTGGACCAGGAATAGTGGAACAGAAGCTGGGGACTAGATGGGATGAGATGATGGACAAGGAACGGAAGAGTGGAGAAGGAATGCTGGAACAGAGGCTAGAGGTAGGATGGAATGGAACAGTGGAAGAGGAACGGTAGAAGCTGGAGGTCGTTTGAAACGGAACGGTAGAAGCTCGAGGTCGTTTGGAACGAAACGGTAGAACATGGAGGTCGTTTGGAACGAAATGGTAGAACCTGGAGGTCATTTGGGACGGAACGGTAGAACCTGGAGGTCGTTTGGAACGAAACGGTAGAACCTATAGATCGTTTGGAACTGAATGGTAGAAGCTAGAGGTCGTTTGGAACGGAACGGTAGAACCTAGAGGTCGTTTGGGGCCAAACGGTAGAAGCTGGAGGTCGTTTGGAACGGAACGGTAGAACATGGAGGTCGTTTGGAACGGAACAGTAGAAGATGGAGATAATTTGGAACGAAACGGTAGAAGCTTGAGGTCGTTTGGAACGGACGGTAGAACCTGGAGGTCGTTTGGAACGGAACGGTAGGAGCTGGAGGTCTTTTGGAACGGAATGGTAGAAGCTGGAGGTCGTTTAGAACGGAACTGTAGATGCTGGAGGTCGTTTGGAACGGAACGGTAGAAGCTGGAGGTCGTTTGGAACGGAACGGTAGAAGCTGGAGGTCGTTTGGAACGGAACGATAGAAGCTGGAGGTCGTTTGGAACGGAACGGTAGAAGCTGGAGATCGTTTGGAACGGAACGGTAGAAGCTGGAGGTCGTTTGGAACGGAACGGTAGAAGCTGGAGGTCGTTTGGAACGGAACTGTAGATGCTGGAGGTCGTTTGGAACGGAACTGTAGATGCTGGAGGTCGTTTGGAACGGAACGGTAGAAGCTGGAGGTCGTTTGGAACGAAACGGTAGAAGCTGGAGGTCGTTTGGAACGGAACGGTAGAAGCTGGAGGTCGTTTGGAACGGAACTGTAGATGCTGGAGGTCGTTTGGAACGGAACGGTAGAACCTGGAGGTCGTTTGGAACGGAACGGTAGAAGCTGGAGGTCGTTTGGAACGGAACTGTAGATGCTGGAGGTCGTTTGGAACGGAACGGTAGAAGCTGGAGGTCGTTTGGAACGGAACGGTAGAACATGGAGGTCGTTTGGAACGGAACGGTAGAACTTGGAGGTCGTTTGGAACGGAACGGTAGAACCTGGAGGTCGTTTGGAACGGAACGGTGGGGGAAAGGACAACTTTAAAGGCGTGAAAATAAATCAGTCCCCCCCCTTTCCATATACCCCACATCCCCTCACCCCCACCCCAAACCCTCCGTGTGAGAGTACCACAGCCTTCGTTTTCTCCAACTTTTTCTCCCCACATCAACTGCAGCCAGTGAGTACTTGTTGGTATTCATTTCCTCGCCGAGGCTAAATCGTCGTCATCAACAGGTATTATCGTTCTGGGAAAGGGGAGGAGAACTGACAGAGGCCTGGAGCTCCACCACCATAGCCATCACTCACAGCAACACCAGCATCAACTCTATCACCATCACTACCACCACCATCACCATCATTATCACCGCCATCACTGTCACCGCTATCATTATCACCACCACCACTACTCCCGCCACCATCATCCCAATATTTGAAGGTCAAAACTTCTTTTCAAAGCTTTGGTCATCTGTGTTTGTGTAATTGTGTGTGTGTGTGTGTGTGTGTGTGTGTGTGTGTGTGTGTGTGTGTGTGTGTGTGTGTGTGTGTGCGTGTGTGTGTGTGTATTGTTTCTGCACACCATTCTAGGATTGCACAGTATATAAAAAAGGGTTTGGCTGTGCATAGCTTCAATCACAACAATGGGGAGGAAAAAACTTTGTGTCTAGGACCACGTA
>NC_134800.1:55129746-55137246 GCF_046742065.1 Oratosquilla oratoria
ATTGACAGGGCCCTGACGGTGGTATTCTTAAATAAATCTTTCCTTAAATAAATCTTTCCCTTCCAAGGATTTATATGACATTAATATAAGGAAATATTTCTTTTAAGAATACTACCGTAAGAATCTTACGATGGTATTCTTTAAAAGAATATTTCCTTATATAAGTCTTTCCCTTCCCAGGTTTTATATGATTTATATAAGGAAAGATTTTTTTTAAGAATATCACCGTAAGAATCTCACGGTGGTATTCTTAAAAAAATTCTATTACTTATACAAATATTTCCCTTCCAAGGTTTTATATAAGATTTATATAAGGAAGATCTTTTTTGATACCACGGTGTGTCTCCTGGATAGGCCTAAGATCTATTTCTATTAACTTCAACCTCATTCCTTACACTTTCTCACACTTCGAAAGCTGACAACTGCACCCTTTCTTCTTGCCGCTTTGATCCGATGACGTAGAAACTATCCTGCACCTACACAACACAGACACCAGTCAAAATTTTCTTCCCAAAGATGTCGTCTGTGGGAGAGGCCGAAGACAGGTTTCAGTCACTGTAGAGCTGCGGGTATTTCCAGTTAGTGTAACCTGAAGCAATAATTGATTAGTAGTCTATCCATATATCTATACACCAAAGGATTTTCCCCCTTACAAGGAAGGTAGCCAAGTCAAAAGGCAAGTGCCTACTCCCACCCATTCCACTCCCACCCATTCCACTCCCACCCATTTCACTCCCACCCATTCCACTCCCACCCGTTCCACTCCCACCCATTCCACTCCCACCCGTTCCACTCCCACCCGTTCCACTCCCACCCGTTCCACTCCCACCCGTTCCACTCCCACCCGTTCCACTCCCACCCGTTCCACTCCCACCCGTTCCACTCCCACCCGTTCCACTCCCACCCGTTCTACTCCCACCCGTTCTACTCCCACCCGTTCCACTCCCACCCGTTACACTCCCATCCACCACCCTTTCCTCCCTCTCATCTTAGCTCCTCATGGATGACAGGTCATCCCTGTATCCCGCCCACTGCCCCCTGGGTCAGAAGCAATGCAGCAAGACACAGTACATTCACAGCAAGGCCTCTTCATTTAATTGGCGATCGCCCTCCCCTCTCCATCCCTTTATGGAAAAAAAAAGAGAAGACGGGGAGAAAACCCCTTGGGCTGCGTCAAAATATCTTTCGTACATAACCACTTCCTACCTATCATCCCCCATCCCCTCCCTTGCATCACAGTATCATCTGTACACAGCCATATGCCACCCACCCCTATCTCCTGCCTACTCCCTTTCTTGGTCAACAGACATTCCTCTTTTGCTCAGTGCCCCTTTCACTTCATCCATCCATCTCATCCTCGGTCGTTCCCTCAAGTTCATTCCATCCACCTCTGCCTTCCACAACTCTTTTAATAATTTTTCTTCACTCATTCTTTCTATGTGTCCAAACCAGCTCAATACTCTTTCATCAGCCCTAACTGCCATCTCGTTCTCCACCCCCAGTCTCCTCCTCACCTCCTCGTTTCTCACTCTATCCAGCCTTGTAGCCCCCTACCATACTTCTCAGACATTTAATCTCAAACACATTTAAACTTTTACTCTTTGCTTCTCTTAAATTTCAGTTCCTGCCCCGTATAGTGCTGTCGGCACGATCACTCATTCATATAATCTCCTCGCATTCATTCCTAAATGCCTGTTTCTCATGGCACTGATTAGTAATGATGATAATAATAGTTGTTGTGAATGAGGTGAAATTTGACTATGCTTTACTTATAATTACGGTTGCACCGTGCATGACATGCCACACTATTTTTAGCACCATTTAACATCATCATCATCATCATCATCATCATCATCATCATCATCATCATCATCATCATCATCATCATCATCATCATCATCATCATCATCATCATCATCATCATCATCATCATCATCATCATCATCATCATCATCATCATCATCATCATCATCATCATCATCATCATCATCATCACCATC
The DNA here is from genome assembly GCF_046742065.1 of Oratosquilla oratoria. Lineage (NCBI taxonomy): Eukaryota > Metazoa > Arthropoda > Malacostraca > Stomatopoda > Squillidae > Oratosquilla > Oratosquilla oratoria. The sequence goes on from NC_134800.1 coordinate 55,131,747, forward strand.
ACCATCACCATCACCACCATCACCATCACCATCCCCATCACCACCATCATCACTATTATTGCCGTCGTCACCACCTTGATCGTCTTCGACAGGCTACCGTACTTCGAGCTGGTGGGCGGCGTCTACAGCGTCCGCGGAGAGCACTTCCTGCGCGTCAATGGGTACTCCAACATGTACTGGGGCTGGGGTGGTGAAGACGACGACATGGGATACAGGTGAGTAGTTGTTGGCCAAGATGAGAACTCTTTCCCAACAGGTCCTTTCCCAGATTGTGGGTTTTTTCCGCACATACAAATTATGTCTTAGTCTAACCTAATGTAATCTATATGTCTAACCTAATCTAACCTAACGTAACGTAACCTAACCTAACCTAACCTAATATGACCTAACGTATTCCTTTTTGACATCTAGCACTATAATAATTTTTGGTGTGATAGTGTCTCTAAGGATAGAAGCGCTGTTATCCTAAAAAAAAAAAAAAAAAATTTTTTTTAAAGAAATCCTATAACTGTTTGTCCCATAAGTACGCAAGGGTAGAATACATGTTTTGTCTATGAGAAACCCACACAAGGCTGGGGACATCTTGAGTTATGCCAAGGTGATTTTACTCAGCTGTAAGCACGGCCTCTGAGTTTGGAGTCTAGTGCAGAACCTCTAGAATCAGCCTTAAACAGTGATGTTGGTCAGATTATGAGCATGTCGTGAATATGCTGTGTCTTGCTGCATTGTTCCTGATCCGGGCAGTGGGCAGGAGACCAGAATGACCTCTCCTTCATGAGGAGCTAAGAGGAGAGGGAAACGAGGATGGAGGATGTGGATGGAATGGATAGGAGTGGGAGCGTGGCTTGACTAGGCTATCTCCCTTAAACAGAGGAAGAAGCCCGTGGTATATAGTTAGATTAGGAGGCCTTCTAGGAGGCATATAAAACAAACATATGGAAGAAAATTACCTGAGATGGTATGGACATGTGCAGAGGATGGAGGATGGGAGATTGCCCAGGGCTACACTTCATATGCGGCCGGAAGGTAGAAGACTGGTGGGTAAGTCCAGAAAGAAGATGGATGGAAGGAGTTAAGGAAGCTTTGGCGATTCGAGGAGAAGATCTTACAGATATTGCAAAATAAAATCTACAGATGTAGAGAAAGATGGAGAGAAATTAGGAAACGAGGACCACTGGGTGGCAGGAGATAATCCAACCAGGCGTCTTGTTAGGAGATAAGACTGGAAAGGGGATGGGTCGGAGGAGTAACCTTGATCTAATCATACCCATGATATATTGGAACCGTGCAGGTTTGGTATTTTGTCAACCTGAACCAGTCCTATTCTTAGGTACAATATCGCCTCGAGGATGTCGAGTCATAGATGAGATGGAGTTGAGATAGGTCTCCATTTCTTAAAGGATGTTGAGCAATGTTGGCCCGGAGGGATGTTACTAAAATCCCAAAAATATCGAGGACATAACGTATGCAGTCAGTACCCTATACAGGCCTTTGGAGATGTGTCGTTTGTCACTATCTTACATGTTTATATATACATTACCTCCCAGATAAAAAGTGATTTTTGTAAAACATATTACATTATAGTAGATGCCACGAGAAGTGGCCGCTAAGGTGGGTTAGGGAATTCCCCGGTGTTGCCACATCTCCACAGATAACACGGCCCGCACGGCTCGCCCACCCGCCCGCTCTCTCTCTCTCTCTCTCTCTCTCTCTCTCTCTCTCTCTCTCTCTCTCTCTCTCTCTCTCTCTCTCTCTCTCTCTCTCTATATATATATATATATATATATATATGCATGTATGTATTTATCCATGGCGAAAACGTGCGTGTGGATGCAATGCTTTCTGAATGCAGGGTGAGGGCGTGGCCAGAAAAGAGATGGAGTGGCAACGTCGCTCTCTCCCGCTCATATGCCATGTCTACGACTCGAGGAAACGAAACCTTTGTATAGAAAACATTACTTTGATTTTTACCTCAGTGGTGGTGTGTGACAAAAAATTATGAAATAATTATATGTGGCAACACAGGGGAAATCCCCGTGCTCCGCCCTAACGGCCACTTTTCTATGCAGCGACTATAGTGAAACAGCAACGAAAGATAGGTTTGCATGGGTCTGGAACATCGTGGGTAAAGAATTGATGTTCACAAGAGTACAAAGTATTATGGGTCACAGGACTCGTAAAGAATAAAGGATACATAAACCGAAGAGGACTTTCAAGAAAACGAGAAAATACACAAATCATTCTAGCCTAGAGATGTAACGCGTTACAGTCGATGTGGTGTGGAAGTTCACAGATGAATATGTGAGACTTTTGCTTAGGTGATTGTGCCACAACTGTGATTAGATTTGAGCTCTGAGATAATATTCAGATAATGTTCCTGCGTGATGCCTTGTTAACTGTGGGAGTGGAGTTTACATTAACCTTTACATCTCCATAAAAATCAAGTGATGGTGACCAAAATGCTTCACTGATTAGCGCTCGTTTACTTCGTTTATGGTGAGATCTGTCAACTCTCCATAGAATCCGAACGATGACGAGCGAAACTTTTTGACCAGGATCGTTTCACCTTTCCAGATCACTGTGAGTTCTATACTTACATACTTACGACTGCTTCTTTTTTTTTCAGAATCAGCCAGACCGGACTTATTATTACGAGACCGCCTACCAACATTGCTCGCTACACCATGATAAGACATGAGAAGCGGAAGCCACTCACATGGAAGGTAAACAAAGAGTTCTATAGAATTGGTGGTCAGAAAAAAAAGGAACATTTTATTTCTCTAACGTTTCGGCTACAGTCTTCTTCAGAGGAGAATAATGATGAGGCTAGGTATTGTAGCACTCTGCGTATACCTACTTAGGGTCACCAAAGGTACTGAGGAAGATACAAGATGAAGTAGATATACAATTTACCCCTAACGTTGCGACTACCGTCGTCTTCAGAGGCATTGGTGAGGCTAGGTATTGTAGCACTCTGCGTATACCTACCTAGGCTCACCAAAGGTACTGAGGAAAATACAAGATGAAGTAGATATACAATTTACCCCTAACATTGCGACTACCGTCGTCTTCAGAGGCATTGGTGAGGCTAGGTAGTGTATCACCTTATATACATACACTTGTTCTTACCATTCTCACCATTCTCTTTGATGAAATCGGTAGTCAAATGTATTAGAGAATATTTGTCCTGCTTTGTCCCGTGTTTTCTTACCACCTATTCTGCACTATTCATACAAAATGGATTTTTTTGTCTCTTGATTAATCAGACTCCAATTTCTGCCCAAAAACTGCAAAAATATATTTGAATGTTCTTTTCCTGTTTGATAGATGAACCTTTATGTAACATGACTACAGAAGCATATGACCATATAAGTTATTGTACAAGATATCCGTTGTAATATAGCTTGAGGTATTCTTTACATAAGTTTCATGTAGTTGATACTCGTACTTTGGAGATTTTATTGACACCCCCTACGGACCAGAATCACCTAGTATTATTTTAGATTGAAGGCTAGTTATCTCTCAAAGAAGAATACTGATAATATTTTAGCTTTCTGTTAGTCCTCCCCTCTGCTGTCCCTATAACTTTACCCCATTTTCTTTTCTCCTTTGATCACCCCTATAACTCCACCCCGTTTTCTTTTCTGTAGCACAATACTGCCGGTGTCACATTGTGCGGCGTCGCCGGATGCTTAATAAAATCACCTGGCGACAGTCGGAGCTTTATATAACGATCACTATCTCCACCTGGTTAACAGAATCCCATAACCTTTCGAATCTAATGACTCCTATGGGAGATTTGGCTCTGGCCAACAACAAGCCGCAACGGCAGCGCCGGCCAGTGTGACACCGGGCTAAGGCGGGAAGGAGACGGGTGAGGGGCTAGAATACCGCCAAAGTGTTTCCTACCGTGTTGTAAAAGGCGATGGAATGAGATGGAGAAGACTGGGGATTCCATGCCTATATATTTACTACCCACTAACTGATTCGGCCATCCATTTATTAAGGCATATGTACGAGTATATATATGTACAATAAAGTACCGTGACAAAAGAGATCCACAGGATACCTATGGATTCATAATGAGGTTGGGTGGAAAGGTATAAAGTAAGCCTAAACAAGAAATAGATGATAACTGATTTAGTGAACTAACACTTGAATTTACGAACAAATATGTTTATTAATTAACAGACACCATTGTGTGTTTCTTACGTCTTAACACTTGGTTATGTGCGTCGTATCATTGCTTCTGAAAGAAGATTCCATACACTGACTATGCTGAGATAAAAGTGCAGAGAAGCAAACAAATAAATACGTATATAAATCAACGAATTAATTGATAAGTAGATGAAAGTAGATAAACAAGCAGATCAAGTTGTCATGCAATTATCAGACTTCTCTTCGTAGTAAGCGTACTAACTCAAACTTCATCCAGTGGTTAAAGAATAACCATTCTCCAGCCTCGCTCCCTACCCACAAGGCATCTGATTGGTGGAAGGCAGGACAATAACGGCTGCTATTGGTCCCAGGTTATGCCCCTTTCCACAGCCCACCAATCATATCATTCACTGAGGAGTAGGGGGCGGGGTTACGGAGGTCAAGTTAGATGAAATATAATTTATCCAATGAAAGGTGGGACTTAGCCATTAGTCCCTGTATACTTGATAATATTGTTTTCTGCATTAAGTGAGTTGGGTCAAATCAAATGAAATTAAGTATAGTTTTCTAAGTGAAAGCCGGGACTTGGCCATTGTTCCCTGTGTATTTGACCGTAATTTCCTTTCCTGCTTCAGGTGCGTGGCAAGCTTCTGCGGACGTCGAGCCGTCGATATCGGCTGGATGGCCTCAATACTCTCCGATACAACCTTGATGAGTTTCATAGGGACACCCTCTTCTCTCACGTTCTCGTGGACGTTGGGACCCCTCCAGAGAACCTCGTCAAGCTGGACAAGTCGAAGTGAAGAAACTATTAGGACAGAAGCAGGACCTACCGGGACAGAAGAAGAACCTGAAGGCATGGAAGGAGGAAGACATCATCGAAGGATTGTGATGCCGCATGTCACATCACTGAAATGGATGTGATGCTGGAAGTGATGTGTTAACTGTGACATGACCAATAGGAGGTCTTCGGATTTTTCCTTTCTCGCATGCCTTGGGTCTTCTTTCCAATCCAACGACCATTTGTGTCTCCTATTTGGAAGACCAAGCACATAGGGCAAAGGTAAAGATCTGGGTCGCAGTGAAGTGTCCCCTGGTGTAGAGAGACTCACCTTCTTATCTTTACATATTCATTTCTCCAACCTGGGTATGTTATGTCCAAGTGTAGTCCTGCAGCGGTGCCTATTCCAAGGTGGAAAAGTCATTTTGGTATTTATAAATGAATATATATATATATATATATATATATATATATATATATATATATATACATACATATTTTATATATATATATATATATACATATATATATATACATATATATATATATATATATATATAC
>NC_134800.1:55142246-55179746 GCF_046742065.1 Oratosquilla oratoria
AGACATAATCACACACACACACACACACACACACACACACACACACACACACACACACACACACACACACACACACACACACACACACACACACAGAAACACATTCATCGTAACTAGCATCTTACATGTTTCAATAGATATTTTTCATAACTATGAATAATTATATCTGTACGACTTTGACTATAAACAATACAAAAACTAACAAAATCTATTAGAAAACAAAACAGTGGAGTTAGATGTTAGGAAGCAATACAAAATGTTTGTGTTTTTATTCGTGACTCATAATGTAGACTATTCTGAATTACTTACCAAAGGTTCCAGGTGCCCAAATATCTATAAAAAATGAGGATTGTCCATTACTCTCTGCATCGCCCTATCTCCCTCATGAAGGGTTTGTGGTAGGTGTGTGTGTGGGGAGGAAGGGAGGGTGCCTATTCTGAAGGTAAATGACGTTTCATCTAATCTAGGGAGTTTGTTGAAGTATAGATATTTCTCTATGTACTAGGAATTTCTGAAATGGGGAGTATTCCAATATTCTGAATAAGAAACTTTCGAGTTTGGAATCTTTTTTATTCCAGAAGTATTTTCTAATTTGTGTTTTCTTTTGCATACTAAAGAGTTCCGAGTTATAGAGAGAACTATATGTGGCTGAAACTTACCAGAAAGAAAATAAAAAAAACGTCATCAGAAAATTCCATATTTGCTTTCCGTGTTCTTCTCAACTTCTTCAGTATCGTAACAAACTTCATAGACTTCATTATGGCACGTACCAGACGTCTTCTTATATGTAACTGGGGATCGAATCTCTCCATGAAAGAGGTTTCAATCCATCAAGACTTGGGATCAGATCCACATGTGAAGGATACAATAATGTCTGACGTTTCCATTCGTAGAATCTATACAGTCCTAAAGGAGTTGACCATCGCTATGGAACGCGTTATCTGTTGCGTATTTCGCGCCAAACTATTGTATAGTGTATAAAGAGAATTCAAGCTGAATTGGCTTTTTTTTACATTCGATTTTATATGAAATACTAAGTGGAACCATTTGATATTCTGTGATACAGTATAAGTAATGAAATAAATTGAGTTATAGTGTTCTGTAGGCTTGGATATTTTAAATACTTGTCTAAAACACTTGAAAGAACTAGACATTTAACGCAAGGAAAGGCAAGGAACATATAACATGTCGTACGAGTCGTCTGAATTATACAGATACATTCATGACACACGCATTGGTGCAAATGGACCAATAGTGTACAAAGCGCCAAACACATACGGAAAGGAACAAGAAAAAAGAAGAAAATAAAAAGAACTCTGGGACTGAAGGTCTCAAAAACAAAAACAGAAAAAAGTGTCAAGCTGCGAAGAAAAAGCGTAGCAGCGCGTGCAAGAGGACACAAAAACAAAGTGAACTGGTTTTGGTGTTTGACTGAAATAGAAAAAGAATAGAAGAAAAAAAAAAAAAAATCAACTCAGCCGAGCCGAGATGAGTCCGGCTGTCCCCTCCACTATACAACCGTGCCCATACATTCTATCTAATAAATTTTCAAAAGAGTACTGCCTCTTCATGTCCTATACTTTACTGATTTCTTCCTGGGGTCGTTTGTGGTTGGTTCCTAATAATCCACAAACCAAAAACTAGTGATGATGAATAGATGTTTAGTGACTTTATCTCATGTTGAAGCTGTCCCTGGAAGAGAAAGGAACAGTAAAACATAAATACGAGACTCTTGGTATATGTATACACGAATTTCTAGTATATGAAAATAGTTTTCCTGGAGTTGAAATTCTACCCTGACCAGCTTCAGACGTCAAGTAGTGGATTTTCACGTGAATTCACATAATTTGCATTTTGCAAAGTTACACACATAAGTTTTTTTTTTTTTTGCAATTTTTAAATCGAATAACAGTTGATTGGTATTTTGTATTTCTATACACATTCAATGGTTATTTTGTATTTTTTGTCTTTTCAAATAAAAGTTGATTGCTATTTTACAGATTTATGAAACAGTTGATTGCTATTTTACAAACTTACAATAGCCGATGACTATTTTTTCTTCCAAATTTACTATTTTTAAATTTTCTGCTAGCAGAGTAAATGAAGGCTGAGGAAATAATTTCTGACACGATATTAAAGAATTTGTGTGTTCCATGGGAAACAGTGTTGAACACATTGAGTGTCTTTCAGGTGACAAAAGTTGGTAAATTAGTCCATAAAAGCAACAACATCAACGAGCCAGTCTTTATAAGCGCTTTGAAATACCCATATATTGAATTAGGATAAAACAACTAATTTATTTAAGCGAAAAAAATAAGAATAATTTAAATATGATAAAAAACTAGGTAGTAAAAATAACTAATGGTAAGCATAGAATAATAGATTTTTTTTTATTAAAAGGAAAACAATATCGACGACAAAATATCGTTATCGAAATGGCGGTAAGTCGGTTTAACTACCGATTGAAATGTTCTTTTTTTTAATTCACAATGAGGACAATACACGCGTGAAGTGGAACAAAATTAGTCGACTTGAACTTATTATAAGACGTAATTATGGCGGCTATAAAAGCGTAGTAAGTGATAGATTATTTCGTGAACAATCTTTATTACTTTTACTCATTTGCTCGTAAATGGCAATCGCCACTACAAATATTTACTGTCAACTGTTTACTTTTACTATTAATAATTAAATATTAAACATCTATTTCTTTATTTATGGCAAAATTAATTAAAATTGTCTATGGGAAAATGTATCTTGTAAACGTTTAAATTTTTTCTTGGCAGCCATATCTATAAACTTTCTATATTCATGACAAGGCAAATAGATGTACTAAGTATTTCAGCGGCTTTGACCCATCGTTTTTCGCTCATATTTACGAAATAATCATTCACATCAGCATGGTATATTAGCACAGCCTAATTCACACTCTGCGATAATTTTTGACGTTATAGTGCATTCACAAGTGTATTTAATTACGGTGTTTACTCTTGATATTAAGTGTGTCGTAGCCGACACCCGTGAAGTAAATCGAACAAGTGAAGTTGGGATACACGAGGTAGTTTGTGATGACGTCACGACTTCACCTGTTCGATTTACTTCACGGGTGTCGGCTACGACACACTTAATATCAAGAGTAAACGCCGTAATTAAATGCACTTGTGAATGCACTATAACGTCAAAAATGATCGCAGAGTGTGAATTAGGCTGTGCTAATATATCATACTGATGTGAATGGTTATTTCGGAAATATGAGCGAAAAACGATGGGTCAATGCCGCTGAAATACTTAGTAGTCACAGTGCAGTGCAGACATGAGAGTCATCGAGTGTTCCCTCAACAGACATAAAGTATGGCACTCATTATTTCTATCGAGGATGTTTTGATCGTATAGACTTTAGAATCTAATTAGAACACAGGTTCCCAGAAAACTTCATGCAGTTTTGTGCCCAATTCAAACCTGAGTACACTAAACGCGTTACCTCTTCCCCTGTCATTCAAAAAATGGTGTCACTATAACTAGATTAGATCACTTTACTCCAAGCATACTAGACCTCCACCCGCTATTCACAAAATAATGTTGATATGGTTAGGTTAGAACACTATTTTTGTGTTATTATCGTTGAACATTTTACACCTCTAATGAATGTTGTCAAACCCAAGGACGTTATCACCAGTCAGGATAGGTGGAATTGTACTAGTGGAGGTACCAAATTGTTGTTTTTGTGATTCAAAGCGTCAGTCTTTGAGGTCTAATCACACCCCTGAGGGAAATTGCGCGCTCGCGCGCGCGCACACGCACACGCACACACACACACACACACACACACACACACACACACACACACACACACACACACACACACACACACACACACACACACACACACACACACACACACACACACACACACACACACACACACACACACACACACACACGCACGCACGCACTCACGCACGCACGCACGCACGCACACACACACACACACACACACACACACACACACACACACACACACGCACGCACGCACGCACCCCCATACACACATACACAAACACACAGACACACAGAGACAGACACAGACACAGACACACAAACACACACACCGTAGTCCATGGGCCTCCTCGGATTGGGTTGGGTTAGGGTGGAGGTGTTTGTACAGTCCAACTAAACCAAAAAATAGTGTACAATAGTGAGTGAGTAGTGATTCGATTCAGTGTTACAAAGTGGTCTTTCAGGTGGAAAAAACAGCAAGACATAAAGTATAGGAAAGTACATGAAGCGTGAAAAGTACATGAAACGTGAAAAGCTGTTTCTCTCCAGGATGCTAAAATACAGCAAGACATAAAGTTAAAAGTATGGGATACAGTACATGAAGCATATCTGCAAGGGTTGATTGTAACTGAAACAACAAAACGGCAGTAAGTACACAGTGCAATTGTCAGGCTATGTATTATAATATCACGTTGGGTAGTCTAGACTTTTTCCCTAAGTAGATTGTAAACATGTTCACTGTTCAAATTTCATTTATTGGTTATTTTTTCAAGGAGGCTTGGGGACTATGGAAATGGACAAATATAGCTTGGTGGGAAGTAGTCAAATCTCGTCCAGTGATCACGTGTCATCTTATTACACACATTTATTCCCTTGTGATCGCTGAATCAATTCAGTTGTAGCCTCGAGTTTTACTAAGTGGAAAACCCGCAGTCCCACAGTGAGTTGCAAGGTTCTTTGGAACCTCCCACAAATCTCTCTCTCTGAGATGAACATCTGGAGTGGTGGTTGTGTTGTGTCAGTGTTGGATTGTGTCCGCGTCACCGGCTCGTAATTGTAGGGAGATGAGAGCGATCATCGGTTGCCAGCTTTCTACGTGTAAAAAAATGATTAAAAGAGATCTTGGGCACAGTTCGGAGGGTGCTCACGGGTTTTGAAAATGGGCAGCTTCGTTCTCAATCTTGTAATACCACTGTATGTAGGTACCTGTTATTGGTCTCAGCTCCACTGAACAGGGTATACAATAAAAACAAAACCTTTGGTTCTTTTTGCAGCTGGTATATATTCATTCTTCTGTCAAATGCAGGGCCGGATTTCCATGTTGCGTGGCCTCGGGCCCTGAAAGTATGCAGGGTCCTGTCAAGTTTACCCTCCATTAAAATATCGTCCCAGTTTTCATGAAACGGGCTGTCAGCCACCACGGAATTTTAGTTTACAGTCACAGTACCGCTCGGTCACAGTCAGCTGATTACTCGTTTTCTTTATCACGATACACACACAAAAAAGTGTTTATACTATTGTAATGAAGTTGGCGTGGGGCCCCCAAATGTACGGAGCCCTGGGCCCTATTGGCCCTGCCCTAAATCCGGTCATGGTCAAATAATCACATGAGAATGTGTAAAGGACTTGTGTCGCCGCCACTTCTGATGTTTAGGATAATAATAGACATGTAGTTGGGTCTCGTTGGAAAGTGTAATTGAAAACATTGTTATCCTTCTGTACTGGCAAGCACCTTTTCTTTTATTTTCATTGTCATCAGGCGATTTTATTCTTTTTAACGTACCCCTCTTTGTTAGTATGAAATTACAACACAAAAAAGTTTTAGGGAAATTCTTATTATGAAAATTATTTCATATTGGAGTTAGTTAGTTAGAGGGTAGGATAGATAAGATGGGGGAGAGGGAGGGAGGGAGGGAGTAATTTGGGGGTTTAGTGTAAGGAAAGAATGAAATGGAAGGAAGTTAGAGTTATGATAGGTGTGGGACAGACCCACTTGCTCAATTATTTTTATAGTCTCGTGGACTGTCTATTTCTTGCATTGGTTTAACATCAGTAGATGCATTTATGTATATACATGGACATGCGGATATATGATGGACTGTTCTGCAGTCTTACAAGCCAAACAGCTTATTTGTTTTTCTGAAAATTCCAAGCATTCACTTTGAATGATTTTTCAGGAGTTAAAAAAATAAAGGTTACCCCTAAATAATAAAAAGAAAACAAATAACCTTTAAGACGTAAGGAAGAAAATTAAATAATTGAAAGGAATAACTTTAACTGTTTGTAATCTCTATATATAACAACACTCTACGCCTTCATTAATATTTCGCGGTCACAGATTTTACTCTGGTTAATTCCAGAAAATTATATTTGGTCGAAGAAACATACCATAGAATGGAGCATCGATTAATCGAAAATTTGCAGGACTTTGACTCTCTATTTGATTTTTTTCATAAATTTTTGTGGATTATTTTGGTTTTCCTTCTTTAGCGGTAGGGAGACATTTGGTAGATGAATGGAAATTACCCATTTGTATTGAGGACAAAATTTGTAAAAGGAAAAAAATACCACAGTACTTATAGGAAGTTTTGTTAGCTTTTTTCATAAATTTTGATGGATCATTTTGTTGTTTTTCCTGCTTTTGCGGCAAGAGGACATCTTCCCCGTTTTCTATGTCGTGGTCGACTGTTTTGTGTCACGAGACCCGTGACCCGAGGGACCGCAGACTCTTCGCAACTATTCTTGCCTTTCGATGTTTCTTAAGTTCTTGCCTCGAAGTACAAGAACTCTGTCTACCTCTGAGGTAAACACAGAAGGATATATATAGCGTGTAAACGACCACAAATAACTCTCTTTCTCAACCTGAGTAGAATTGACCGGTGTCTCGTTCGCGGCATGAAACGAGTGCATGAAACAGCTCAGACCAATACCCAAGAGAAGAAACCCCAGAGTCCAAAAGAAGAGGAAAACGTGGAACTACGTTCGGTTCTTCATCTGTGTCTCGAAGCTCCTTTTGCGTGCCTCCAGTTTGAAGATCGCGTTCAACTACTCTCCGAGAACGCTGACTTCCCCGAGGTCAATTCTCGTGTTCAGCTTTCTGGCCTTCTCCTTGATGGAGTCCAGGCTCAGGTTATCGTTGATATTCGTCCGAGAAACTTCGGTTTCTGATTTTTTCTGTCGGGTTCCTTCTTGCGCCTCCATGAGCTCCAAGAAACGGGATGGGGGTTCCTTCATGTACAGAGCGTCGACTTCTCCCCAAAGACCAGAGATAAAAAGGTGATTGCATAGGTTCTGGTAGATTTTATGATATCAAAAGATATTCTGTATATTTTCTTTTTTTTTCAAAATCAGAAGGAAGAGGAAGATGAAGGTCTATAAATTAACCCTTTTCATTTTCTTCTCCAACATCGAAGCAAGTTCTAAAGAACACATGTCCTGGTCTGTCCAGTTGGAACAGGATAAGTTCATAGCTTAGGGCGTAGTTATAATAGGATATTTGCATGCAAGCATGTATGTACACACACACACACACACACACACACACACACACACACACACACACACACACACACACACACACACACACACACACACACACACACACACACACACAGACCCGAGATCGAGCCCTGTTCAGTGTTTCAGAACTCCACAACACTGCAAGCATCATGATGATGATGGTGGAGGTAGTGGTAGTGGTGGTGGTGTGTGTGTGTGTGTGTGTGTGTGTGTGTGTGTGTGTGTGTGTGTGTGTGTGTGTGTGTGTGTGTGTGTGTGTGTGTGTGTGTGTGTGTGTGTGTGTGGGTGTATGTGTATGTGTATGTGGATGTGTGCATGTATGTATGTGTGTGCATGTTTTATGTTCATATGTGTGTTTGTGTGGAACCTTTATTATGTAGCATTTCGATATGGTCAAAATGATCTAGTTTTCGTGTGTTTAGATGTGGTACTTATAAACTAGTTATCCATCATGTCTGTAGTTTGTATCATCAGGATGTAATCTAACAGTCTATCATAGAAAAGGAAATAGGATGTAAGTATACTCCCCTTCCTATTTAGCAGTGTTATAATATATAGTATAATAGAAACTATTTATAATGCATTCATTTATAATCAAATAAAATAAAATCAGCCATCTCGATTCCACTGCTGAACAAAGTCCTCTTTCATAGCATTCCATGATTCACACGAACACGCCAACCTCTGCCACGTCACTCCTGCAAACCTCTCAATCTCGTCTCTCCACCTTCTGTCTGGTCTCCCTCTTCCACGCTTCCCATCTCGCGACGTCCACTCAGTAACACACTTGCTCTATCGCTCATCAATCGTTTGCACTAACTTACCTGCCCAATTCCACTTCCTCTCTTTTACGGCTCCCACAATATCCTTCACTCTAGTCTGCTCTCTCACCCAGCTTGCTCTCTTCCGGTCTCTCATCGTTAGTTCCATCATTGATCTTTCCCTTCTCCTCTGTGCAGTCCTTAGCTTTGTCTCCATCGCCTTCGTCAATTTCCAAGTCTCATACCAGAAGATTATTGCTGGCAGAATGCATTGATTGTAAACTTTACTTTTCAAATATAAAGGTAGAGAGCCTCTCAGGATTTTATTTTACTTATCAAACACTTTTCAACCAATTGTAATAACTCTTTTTACTTAATTACCATGATCTTTGGTCACTTTTACCATCTGGCCTAAATAGTTATACTCTTCAACTTCTTCAAGACTCTCACCATCGATTATAATCTCTTTACTCTGAACTTTCGTGTTGGAGATTACTTTAGTTTTACTCTTATTCATTTTTAAACCTACTTTGAGACTTTGTTCAGGTCACTCAGCATATCTTGCGAGTCTTCTGCTTTTTCTGAAATAAGAATAATGTCATCCGCAAATCTTACGTGGTTAAAACATTTGCCATTTTAAACCTTTCTCTTCCCAACTCAACCTTCTGAAAATCTCTTCCAAGCAAGCTGCAAATAATTTGGTTGAAATTGTATCGCCTTGCCGTACCCCTTTCTCAATTTTGATATTTTTTTTTATCTTTATGTAGTCGAATTACAGCAGTACCTTTCGTATAAATATTTTCTAGAACCCTTACGATCTGTTCGTTTATACCCTGCTTGCGTAGCAAGTTTAGTATCGCTATTTCTTCTACCGAGTCAAATGATTTCTTGTAATCTACAAAAGCTAAGCAGAGAGGTATATTGAGTTCTGTCGTTTTCTCGATTAGTTAGTTTATCGCTTGCAAATAGTCTAGAGCCGAATATCCGCTTCTAAAGCCTGTCTGTCCTCTTGGTTTGTTTCCATCTAAAACTTGACTTAGTCTATTTGTAAGGATCTTGGGGAATACTTTATATAAATTTGATAGCAAGCTAATTGATCGGTAGTTACTAAGGTCCTCCTGGTCTCATTTTTTATGAAGCAAAATCACTAAAGCATTGCACCACGATTCAGGAATACTTTCTTGACGTAAGGACTGGGTGTACAACTGAGCTAACTTAATATGAGCTTATTTCCCTGCGTCTTTCAACAGATCTATCGATATACCATCTTCCCCAGGTGCTTTTCCTCGTTTCATATTTTTAGAGTAAATTCTACTTCTTCCTTTGTAGTCTCTGGTACACTACTAACGTCTCCAGATGTATTTCCTGACTCAACTACGGTCTTCGATGAGTAAAGCTCTTGGTAAAATTCTTCTGCGCTTTTTACCATTATGTCTCTACATTTAATGATCTCTCCATTTCTATCTTTCAAACATATCATTTGCTGTCTTTTCTTTTTTTCATGAAAGTAGCAGTTACCTAAAGTAAGTCTGCGCTCGGTCCCTTTAATACTTTTATTATTTCCGAATAGTGTTCTCTATTTCATCTATGTTTCTCTTTCTTTTCTCTGATTTCTGCCTTTTGTTGATAAGCTTGTTTAGTTCTACTTCGTCTAGTTCTATTTTGTCTCTCCTGCTTTTAATCTGCATGGTCCATCTGCTTTTAATTAGGTCATTTGTAGCTTTGGAGTAATTGTTTTCTCTAATATTTTTTGTACTTCCTACTTTTTCTGCCGCTCCCCTAATAATATTCATTAAATTCAAATTCATATCTTCGACGGTGTCCTCGTTAATTTTTAGAGCTTCGAATCTATTTCTAGTTTCTGACTGAAATTTCTTCTTGTTGTCCTTAACCTTCGCAGGGCTTATTTCCTTTTTAAAAACTAGTTTATTTCTCTCGACTTTGAAGTTGAATTTTGGTGTGCAACCTATTATTTTATGGTCACTGCTATTGTTAACTTTATTTATGACCGTAACATTATCAACACTCTTGCTCTCATCTCCTTATATGAAGTCTACTTCGTTCTTTGTTGTTCCATTTGGACTTCTCCGAGTCCATTTACAACCTACAGGCTTTTGGGAGAAAGTGTTCATTATCCTCATGTTGTAGTTCTCTGTAAAATTGACTAACATTTTGCCTCTGTCATTTCTTTCACCTACTCCAAACTTCCTAATGTGCGACTTATCTTCCGTCGTCTTTCCCACTTTAGCATTAAAGTCGCTTATTACCAACGTATATTTACTTTTTTCTTGATCCATAACTTGACTTAAATCATAGGACTCAATTTCATCGTCTCAACTCTGTGAAGTTGGTGCATAAACCTGAACTATTTTTAGAATGCACCTACACAGCCTAATCACAATCTAAGCCACCCTGTCTGACAAATTACTGAACTTGACTACGTTACCAGAAACTTGTCGGTTTATCAAGAATCCTACTCCACTTGACATTTCTTTGTCCTTTCATCCATAGTAGAACAAGCGGTGACCATCTTGTAATTGTATCAGCTTTTCTTCCTCTCTTCGGACTTCGCTCAATCCTACGATGTCCCACTTGATATTGTCTCGTTCTTCCATTAAACTCTCCAGCCTGTGGTCTTATACTCACAACTTAATAACCCTCTCAGCAGATTTATTTATAATATATAGTATAATATATAGTATAATTATTTATATCATATAGTATAACAGAAACTATTTATGATGCATAGGAGTTTATTGTAATCAATCATCGACTATTTACAGTAGTGGTGACATATCACATCAGATAGGATGTATTCCGATCGTTGTTGAACACAAAGACAGTGAAAATTGTTGCAAAATACCGAAATATTACTAAGATAGTAAAAGTCATTGTGAAAGGCAACTTTCAGTAAATAAATGTTGGTGCTTTTGTAAGCTTAAATGTAGATTTTGACCTTTGTGGTGTTCATGATGATAGAGTGACTGATTGTTAATGTTTATTATGACATTTGTCAACTCAGGCAATGTTGTATGACTCTTTACTATCCAAAAACAGAGACGGCTGATAGTAAACGACAGGTTTGGTAAGATTCTTACCAACAACCTCAAGACAGGTGCACCACAACATTTGTTCTCGCACATGAACAATAAATAAAAATATGAACACATGAACAATAATAGAAAGCAGATAGTTTTACTCGATAACATCTGTAAACCCGTAGAGAACTCTGTGTGACTATGAGATAAGAAGAGATAAAACACGATGGAAACAGTTGATCGAACTCCTCATGATGTAAACTTCAAGCAAATTCTGAGATGAGACACGGGGCACCTCCGTCAAGTTTGTAGTTACCCCTAACATGTTCCGTTTTCTCATGCAACGAATGGAACCGTGTAGGTGTGTAGGAGAAATGGTGCATATGTCCTCATCAGAATTTCTTTTTTTCGTTAGTTTTGACATGAAATTTTGTCTCACTTTCGTAACGTTCATTTGTTTTGACGTATCATATACTGTACAATACAGACCATATTTACAAATTGAATTCATCAAATATAAACTGAACAGATCCGTTATTTTTTGTTCAAACAGTAAAAATAATGTCAGACCACGGACAGGAAATCATATATATTTACAAGTATGTACACAATAGAAAATAACCATTGTACTTCACCGGCAAATAAAAAGTATACAGTCATCTGACCATGGCATTCTCATGTCCTACGGTTGACGAAAGTCATGGGAGTGTCATAAGACAGAGAACCAACATAGTGTAATGTCTTGATTGTCTAGGCACTGAGGTAAAATCTACTACTCTACGAGAACCTTCATTGTCCAAGGGAAACGAGAGGAAAGATTGGGAGACGATGAGGCTGTCAAAGATGAAAAAAGGTCGTAAATTTAACTAAGGAAGGTCAGCGCAGAGGAGGCAGGGATGGGGATGGGTTGGGTTGGGTTGGGTTGGGTTGGGTTGGAGAAGGATGTAAGCACCTAGGACTTGATAATGCCCCACATTTACCACCAGAGATCGAATAAAATTACAAAAATATCTATATTGTCCGATATAGGTCTATGAAACTAAACTAACTACAGAGATGCCCTTCAAAAATGTGATCAAAGTCTATGGAAATCATAAAGACTAATATTGCAGTTGGTAAAGCATCATTGCATATATATGGCATATATAGCATATATATGCCATGTATATGTAGGCATGATAACATGAGGGGATTTCCCCGTCCCCATCATATATATTTTTTCTTGTAGCGACACCCTCCCTCCCCCCAGCTAGCCCGTGACTATGCTTATTATTTCACGTAGACTAACATATATCACCTTTACCAGTTTCTAATGGCTAAAATTACAGTCATATAAACATTCATCTCTGATCATTGAGAATGAATTCTTCAACACTTATTTAGAATTCTGTCACATACAATAATAATGTCACAAGTAAACAGTTTATCACATGCTCAGCTTAAATCTTAATAGCAAATCATTATGAATGAAGATAATCTCTCCTCTTTATTGCACAGATTGTCTTGCACAACAGGCTTTATATTTCATCTTTCTTGGGAAATTTTCGAACATCGGAATCTGGTCCTTGGTTTCCAGGATGAGGCAATTTTGGATTTTTCTCTGTCTCATTGCTTTCCAGGCGATGAGAGGAAACTAGCAAATAAATCTGCAACACATGCAAACGCCGCGTCATTTTTCCACTGAAAATCCGCGTGACAGAGAATTACATTTATGAATTATTCATATCGCTTATGTTATCTTTCTCAAAGCAAAGGATACAGAACTAAAAAAAAAAAAAAAAAAAAAAAAGCGGGAAAAATAGGGCTAACGATACTGGAGTCTTTCTTCACATTTCTTCTGCCTCCCTTGCGGGAGAGTGAACGACAAGATTTCTATCGTAATGCGTCGACTGGAGTGCAATCATGTATCATTGACCATGGCCAACAATATCCCATGAAAGGTTCTTTCTCCATACAACATTGTTCTACATGAAACATTGGAGATCCATAAAGATCACAAATAAACAGAACATGTCACGTTTTCTTCCCTTCCTCAATATTGACTATGTCTTAGGTCTGACTCATAAGGAGCATATTTGTGAAATTGGAGTTGTTGAACTTAAAGTGTCGCTTATCGTAGAACTTGAGGAGAGCTGGACTGTAAGGGTGGTTTTCCTTAAGGTGAATGTAGTGAAGTTCTGGTTCTCCAGTCGTATGTCCGCATTCTTCACAGACGTAGACCTTGGATCGCCTCTCCTTGTAGGCATAGGAGTGCTGCACGCCGTGGACCTTGAGACAGTGGGACTCGAGCGAACAGCGCTGGGTGAAGGACTTTTCGCATAGGTTACACTTGTAGGGACGCACGCCTGGAGAAAAGAAAGGGAAAGGGTTAAGGTATAAAAACAACAACTCGGGTACTAAGAAGCTAATATAAAGGTGGCTCCCTCTATAGTTCCCTGGTAAAGGATTGGGTTTATGTGCAGTATGAACATTCATTTAGCTTCTTATACTCTGTTTCTTATATTCCTGAGACTTACCAGTATGAGTGCGTGTGTGTCTCTTCAGATCAAAAGTGTCGTTGAAGCCCTTTCCGCAAAACGTGCAGAGGTAACGCTTGATGTCCGAGTGACATTTCATATGGCGGTTCAGGAGGCGCTGTAGCCCGAAGACTTTCGAGCAGATACGGCATATGAACTTGCTAGGGTCATCCTCCAAAACTGTCACAAAGAACCGTGGATCGTTAGAGGGGGGGACGTCGGTCGAGGCATGACAGTGATATTTGCAACCTTCGTAAAAGGTTCAGTTAACTTGAGAATGGGAAACTTACCTGGTGGAGGCAGTTTCTCGTCCTCTCTCAGATTACCGGTTTCTTGGTTGACAAGTGGGTTCTTTATGCCATGGCCCCCGTTCACGAACTCCAGTGGCGTGTCCTCAGGCAGTCCAAGCCGTTGCTGTAGGATCGACACCCGGACTTGTAGAGGAACCTCTCGCTATCGGATTGACGGCGAATTAGTGGGGTGTCTTGACTTGAAGAGTTTAAGCGTCCTCATAGTGGCCACCACATTACCCTAAACATTTACGAGTTTCCGCCAACACCAGTGTCTGCTACTTTTACGCATTTTGCCATAATTGAATGTCATAAACATTACCAAGCGCAAGTAAGCAAGTGATAAATGTGAACGTGAATAGTTTTGGTATTGCTGATCACTTATGACAATGCGTAAAAGTAGTAACTGTTGTCGACAAAATTTTGTAAACGTTTAAGGTTGTGTGGGCTACCACGAGGCTGCTTTATATTTCATGATATTTTTAAAGCTTTTTCTCTAAAATATTTATGTCTCATGAAAAAGCAACAGCAGAAACAGTGAAAGCAAAAGAACATCCCCATTCGCTCTATGGTAGTGCAATACAAAAAGAAATCGTCGCCTAGCTTACCTGCATGTCCTGCAGAGGCGGGGAGGAGGCTGTGACTGCAGTGTTGCTGGGCGAGGGTCGGCTAGGGTAGCTCCCTGATCCAAACTGCGGGGAAACTGCGGAACGTTCCCAGCCACCCTGGAGGTCCGTGGACGAGACTAGTGGAACCTGAGAACGAAAAAAAAAAAAAAAAAAAAAAAAGTGAGAAATCGATATACATCTGACCAAGGTTTTGGTAACTGTCTTTTATTTGTTTATTTGTTCGTTTATTCATGTATTTATTTTCTAATCAAGTCTGAAAAATTTGAGAAGTCTACGGATTTGCTCAAGGTTTTAGTGGTTTGCTCAAGTTTGTTTTATTTTACTTTATCTTATCTATTTCTATTGGTTCATTTATCCATTTATGTATTAATTTATCTATGTATTAATTTGCTTATTAATTTCATTTTTTTATTTCCTTGATGTATTGATTATGTATAATAGGAAACTTTCTTTACCTGTGTTTGTGATGTGACGGGCTCAAAGGTTTGTGCCTCGGCTGGAGACTGGACGAGTGATTGCTGTTGCGTTTGGTTCAAGGGGGAAGACGCCACGCTCAGGGGCGGCGACAGGGGCATGGGCGAGGGCGTGGGGCGCGTGGGCGTGAGGGTGTAATCGATGCTCATGCGGTGCTGGGGCTGCTGTTGCATGGGCTGGTGGTGCTGTTGAAGCTGCGGGAGGTATTGGTTCTTCTCGCGGAAGTGTGTCGGGGCCGGGAAGGTAGATGAGGTGTCTGCCACGGAGGACGGGATGCTTCGGTCGTTCTCGGGCAGAGAGTAGACGTAAGGTTCTATCGGTGAAGGAATGGGTGGAGGTTGGACGGCCACCTCCAGGAGGGTGTTCGACGGGTGGGGAGGATGGCCCCCCGGTCCGCCTCCTCCCATGCCTCCTTTCTCTCCGCCCATACCGTGGTTGCCGAAGAACGAGAGGGACGTCTGAGAGGCGTCCATGTACCCTCCGGAGGACATGCTGCCTTGCTGGCCGGAGGGCGCCGAGCCCCCAGATCCCTGACCACCGCTCCCGGAGCCACCTTCGGCGTTAGTGCACTGGTTGATTTGCATGGACTGCATGAACGGATGGAGGGAGTGTGGCGAGTACGACCTCCGAGGGGGAGGTGGTGGGGATTCGTGTCTGCGAGTGGTGAGGTCGAAAGGCACCGGTGAGGGCGAGGAGGGGCACTCCATGGGGTCTTCGTAGTCCATGGGAGAGTTCGAATGGCGACGCATGTCGCTGAAGGGAGGGAGGCTTCCGTGTTCTGGAGACGATTCGTAAGGCCTGGGGATGTGGTAGTCGATTGGGGACTCTTGCGGCGGGAGTAGGGAGTCTGCCGGGGGAAGGGTGTTGTTCAAGGGCCGCGAGAACTGCAAGATCACCGGAGGAGGTCGTGGAAGGACTCGCGAGATCGGTGGAAGGATCGTACGTTCTTCCAGCCAAGGTTCCTCGCGTTGACGGGAGCCGTAGGGCTCGGACGGGCTTCGTGCTCCCGTGTGGGCGGGACTGGGTTCTCTGGCTACAAGTTTCTGCTCGTCACCTGCAGGAGGAGAAGAAGGAAATTGGTTTAACGGAAATTTAACTTTATTTCGAATATTACATGGGAATAAGAACAATGAAGAATGAATTTTTGGCTTTGCTAAATATATATATATATATATATATATATATATATATATATAATTTGTGTGTGTGTGTGTGTGTGTGTGTGTGTGTGTGTGTGTGTGTGCGTTTTCTGTGTGTGGGTCTTGTATGAGTGTGTGTGTGTGTGCGTGCGCGTGTGAGTTTGTGTGTGTGTGTGTGTGTGTGTGTGTGTGTGTGTGTGTGTGTGTGTGTGCGTGCGTGCGTGTGTGTGTGTGTGTGTACAGTATATACAAGTGTATACAGTCAAGTAAACAGCAAAACATAATAGGAGATCGTATACCCCACCACTCACCCACACGTGGTTAGAACAAAGAGCAGAGCCTGTACAATAAGATAAGGTCAGTCATACATTTTTATCTTTTTATTATTATTTTTCATTGCCTTTTTTTGCCAGGACATCTTCCCAGGCGAGATATCGTTGGCGTCCTCAACGCCCTTTTTACTAAAAGAAGCTTTCCTCCCCCCCCAAAAAAAAAAAAAATAAATAAATAAATAAAAATCATAGAAACCTTCTTATGATCATGGTCATAGACACCTCAACGATGGAGTTCATATCCGTTTGTACCTTCACCCTTCAACGTTCCTAAGGAGAACTCTCACAACGACTTAGTGTCTTGATATCGCATCTGCATGGACCTCTTGGGACCACACTGTGAGATGGGAAGTCAGCTGTGTTCTCACGCTCCCAGTGAGGCATCTCTGCTATATCGTCTGCTCTTATTCTACGTCGCTTTTTCCTTGTCGAGCAACTGCGCTCGATGTAACGGTACGGAATGCCTTCAGTATGCTTGCGCACTGTATCGATTCTCCTTTCCCTTCAAGACAAGATCGGAAGATTTGTCCTCCTCTGAAGAAGTGGACTTAAGGCTGAAACAGATCTCCAGCGGTCGCGACCCTTTCTTGCGCCCCCCAGCTGAATAAAAACGTCTAGATTTGGGTAAAGGATGATTATCTAGTGTTAAAATCTCTAAGGTGTTAGAGCTTTGAGACGTTTCATCGTCAGTTCATTCGAAGAAGAACTGTGACAGCACAGGAATACCAACATTTCCGTATACAAGGCTGACAACCTTTCCGAAACAACTCTAACTCGTAGCGATTGGTGTCACTGCATTCTGACCCCAAATATTCGGCAGCACTGTGGTATCGTAATCGTTCCCACGAACCCGAATGATTGTGAAACCGAAGGTTCAAGTGCCCCGAAGCAGGTGGCGGGGCCTCCCACGTTGATCCGCTGCACTCTGCGCCATGTAGCAGAATCGATTGTCCGCAATGGTACCCCATAGTTTGAAATATATAGATAGATAAACAATAAATATATAGATAAATGAATGAATATATAAATAAATAGATAAATAAATAAATATAAATGGATAAATAAGCAAGTAAGTAAATAAACATAATTAGATAAATAGATGAATAGATAGTTAATAAATAAGCAGATGAATAAACAAACGAATAAATAGATATATATAGATAAGAAAAAAATGTGGAAAAAATAAAGAAAAGGAAAAAATGTCGAAAAAAAACGAAGAAAAGAAAAAAGATATTGGAAAAAAAAAGAAACGAAGAAAAGAAAAAAGATAGTGTTCACGTGCAAAGAGGCGGGCTGGCGACATCACTTGTTGGAAATGACAATCTATTTCCCACGGGGGTGGGAGGGTAGGGGGGGGGGTAGACGATGAGAGTGGTCGCTTCAATGACCTGACCATGATTGACCTCACCTAGGCGCCATAATTTTTAAGTCGCATTGTAGTTTCCGGAAGAAAAGAATAGAAACCTCTTTTATAAAACATTCCCCTAATTTCAACACCTCTAAAGGCCAGTGGTCACCTAATTGCATCACATCTTATGTAGTCAATAAACTGTTATCAGTTGTCAAAGGACCGGAAACTAACAGCCATCGGTTACACCACTCAGGTCATGTTATTTGAGGCTTCTATCCCCGTTCCTCATTGTATACTAACTCTGTGTATATACATATATATATATATATATATATATGTATATATGTATATATATATTTATATATATATATATATATATATATATATATATATATATATATATATATCATACTACCCTACCTGAAGAAGACCACAGAAAATGGTCGAAATATATGGATATGTTTATTTCTAATCTTATTTACCGATAGTGGGAGACAAGTCTTGTTTTACCAATGTGCTATTGCATTACTTTTCTCCGTATGCATATATATATATATATATATATATATATATATATATATATATATATATATAATTTATTTGTTTACTTAAATATTTATTCATCTGTCTATCTATCTATCTATCTACCTATCTATCTATCTATCTGTTTGTTTTCACACCGACGCAGCGATGTACTGTTATGGTTTGTACCTCGCCAAGATCAAATAGTATTAAAATCACTGTACCCGGCATGCGCGCTAATCCTCTCGAACCGTAAAAAAAAAAAAAAAAATCCGTTAAACTCCATGTTCCTTTCGTTCACCTGGAACACCAACGGGCATCGCAACTGGTTAAGCTCCCGAGGGACGGATGAGGGACGCCGCGACTGTGTCAGCGCCTTGAGACGGAACTCCCAAGGGAGGCGGGGATCTTTCTTTGTCACGCATTCGGAGATGTGGCCGGATCATACCTCAGCTGTCACGGAAATTTACGGCCAATCCTCCACTCATGCACGACTTCAACGTACACGCTCTGTGTGAAATGTGGGATAGAAGAAAAGAACACACACACACACACACACACACACACACACACACACACACACACACACACACACACACACACACACACACACACACACACACACACACACACACGCAGACACGTTCGCGAAAATGACCTGAAAGGTTGACAATGACACGTTGTCAGTCTGCCATGCTCCGGTGATCGTCCACGGCTGCGGTGGTAATTATTGTGAATCTTTTTTTTTTTTTTTTGTCTCCGAATCCGGCAGCAGACGGGCTTTGTGTGAAGTGACCTCGCGTGACCTGCTTCCTCAACCGTCACCAGACCGTCTTTGTCGTTGTCGTCGTTGATGCATTTCAAGATCGGAAAGTGTTGGTTGCTTTCTGCCGAACACCATGAATGCCTGAGGCTTTTATACGCATACAGTTAAGTTGGAGATAGATTCATGTCCAAAGCGTTCACCAAACCTAACCTAACCTTGCATAACTTTGCCTAAACTTGGCTATTCTTACCTAGCCTAGCTTTGCCTTGCCTAACCTTGCGTGATCTTATCTAAAGTTGCATAACTTTGCCTAAATTGGCTATTCTTGCCTAGCCTTGCCTAGCTTTACCTAGCCTTGCCTAACCTTGCCTGACCTTACCTAACCTTGCCTGACCTAGCCTAGCTTAATATAGTCACGTTTTGTAGCGGGCTTTTTAGAAAAAATAAAGGGATTTTGGGAATATATTTTGAAGAGCGATTTCTCAATGCTGACGCGCAGAATCCCGAGTTCCATGTATACTCTTGGTCTCCGACGGAGGTGCCTTTGGTTTCACTACCCATAGACTCCCTGACCATACAGGACTCGAAAGAAGAACTTCCGTGTACGCGTAAAGCAATTAAGTCTTACTCAAGTGACAGAAAGACGATTATCATCGGGCAGAACGGGTTAATGTTATATACTGTAGGTGATACTTTAGCATGCGGTCTACCGCATTATCCATAGTTATACATTACAGGCACTGTACCTTCAATATACAGACTACTAAACAGTGTCATATCTTCATCATACCGACTTACACACACATCTATAGCTTCACTCTTACTAACCGACTATCTAACACTTTCAAGTTTAATCTAGAAATATTTGAAACATTCCCATAAAGATTTACTTCTCAGTAATAGGAGTGAATGGCCAAGAGCAACCCAACCACGGGAAACTTTTCGTCATTGTTCCAGACCATCCCCGACGAGGGGCGTGTGTGCGTGCGGGCGTGCGTGCGTGAGTGCGGGCGCCCAGAGACTTGGCTGGGCGGTTTGTGTGTGGGGGAGTCTGGGAGGGAGCGTGTGAGCGTGCAGAGACGGCGCTCTTTACTCAACAAACAGGACGACGGAGCGACAAAGGAGTGCGATAACAGGCCGGACGTGACTCGGGCCCCGGTTCAACTTCCGGGACAAACAGCCGGCACAGAGAGCCGCATTCGGCCGGCCGGTCTGGCCTGCTGGGGTTGTCGTCGTCGGCGCTGAGAACTGAGATCGTTGAAGCCAAGATGACTGTTATCATGGTCATCGTTGCCACGATTTCGATCCTCTTCCTCCTCATCATCTCCTTCGTTGTTCTTACGTGATAAACTATCGTCGTTAGCGTTATTAGCGGCGGTGGTAGTAAGTTAACAGTACAATGAAGGGTTGAGTTTAGTGACTCGAGCCAAACGTGGAAACAGTTGTAATGACACCAGTTTGCGATGATGGCTGAGAGAACTAGATGGCTTGCGGTCTTTGTTCAGACTCTCCTTCACCAAGACATCACATATTTTGTTGCAGACACCAGCGGATGGCTTCATCTAACTTTGAGGTGGTTTTTTATAGTTCGTGGCCTATAAACAGCGCTTCTATCCTTGGGGAACAATCCCTTGCTGAGAAGGGGGTGGGTGGGGCATGGAGGTGGTATAAAAGGGATTTTAGGAAGATGGCAGAGCGGTTGGATAGTAAAATAAAAAGTGATCAATATTATTATTTGAATGGAGACGACTCTCTAGTCATAAAAAAAAATGCTACGTTACTCTGGTCAGTGGGGGTTAAGCCTATGTAATTCGAGTGTTGACTGGAAAGTAATTAGAATAGAACATATATAGTACACCATCGTAACAGTGGGTGGGCTTATCGCTCCATTTAAGCAAATGCAAATCATTATCTCGATTAAAAAACGAACTTCATATATTTCCAATATTCAGAATAAAAAGCCCATTTAAAAAATGTACCAGAGTACTAAAAAATGTTTTTTGTGCCCAAAAGTTTCTATAGTTTTTAACTCTGATTCCGTATTTTGGGGATTTCCTAATTTCGGAAGTTTTCAATGAAGAGAATATGTACGCGGCTTTTCTTCGCCTCTCCTCTCCTCCCCAGGCGAGTTTGTGTACGTGAGAACGCGTAAAATGTTTTAAATGTCCTGTTATATAAAACCGTTCCCCAGCAGTACCATTTACAAGACATAGTTTGGTAGATTGGTCTGCTATGCAGTCAGCATGTCGATCACAGTTAGTCAATGCCGACCCTGAACTTGGGCGCCGTGACTGCAATGCTCAAGTGAGAGTGATTTGATCCTCCATCCGTATGTCCTTGGTAAACGCTGACGGTAAAGGAAGCCAGCCAGCCAATCACAGCACAGTTCTCACCTGGGTGGCCAATCACACGCCGCTTCTCTCTTGCCCCAGCCAATCACGATGCGTTTTACTCGGGGTCTCATTACGACAATTTCGCACATAACTCCCATGATGAAGTAACGAAAATGCGACCAGGGAGGAAAAACAGTAGCATCTTTTGTGTGAAACTGACTCTTATATACCTCGCGCGGAGGGGTTGTTTTACCTTGACTGCGGCACTTGCGTGGCAGTCTCTCCCACTGGCTAAACTTCCGTCATAAGAAATGCTGGGAAAAAGGACTGCCACCGTCTGTAAAAATCTGGCACATTATCGTTATTGTTCTCTCGTTTTCGTTCATAGATAGCTTATGTTACTTCCAAGCGACCGTAACTTTATGAATCATAACGGACCTTGATTTTTGTGCTAACAAAATACATTGAATCCATGGTTATCATACTCATTTACCCCTGTTGTAAACGTCATCCCAAGTCTACACATGAGCAATGCATTAGAGTGTTGTACATGGGGCAGTTAACATACCCGGGAATGTAAATACAATAAAGACTAAAAAACCAATGTCTGTAAACTCCCATACAAAAAAACTCAACCAGCGGAAATATCTTTGTCCTTGTGCTTGGCGTTTGTCATTTGTCAACGGAAAATCGGAGGGTCACCATGAAGGTGGGTAGGGAAGGGGATGGAAAACTATTGAAACCTTATTATTTTGAATTGATTTATCTATCGATTTACCTATCTATATATCTATTTTTTCGTTTCTATTTTATTTTATTTTTTATTTTTTAGTACTGGGGAAGATCCTCCAGAAGAGGTAAAGATAATCAGAAATTTCGAAATGTGGAGATTAAGAATTTTCATGAGAACTACACCAAAACTAATGAATACATACATACATACATGCATACATACATACATACATACATACATACATATACATGCATGTGTGTGTGTGTGTGTGTGTGTGTGTGTGTGTGTGTGTGTGTGTGTGTGTGTGTGTGTGTGTGTGTGTGTGTGTGTGTGTGTGTGTGTTTGTGTGTGTGTATGTGTGTGTGTGCATGTACGTGTAGAACGTTATATACGTACTGTATATGCAAAATTTGACCACTGAAAACATTAGACTACACAGCACATCGTGGAAGAACCATAAACATTGGTCGTCTTTCCCATCACCACAACGACAACCACAACCACAACCACAACCACAATCACAATCACAATCACAATCACAACCACAACCTCAACCACAATCACAATCACAATCACAATCACAATCACAATCACAACCACAGCCACAGCCACAACCACAACCACAACCACAATCACAATCACAATCACAATCACAATCACAACCACAACCACAACCACAATCACAATCACAATCACAATCACAACCACAACCACAACCACAACCACAACCACAACCACCATCAACAACCACCATCAACAACAAAAGATATCTTGGGAGCACCAAGCCATCGTCAATGCATAAGTTTTATTTTCCTTTGCCAAGTTGAAGGCCACAGGGTTGGTTAGGAAGGCAATCCCTTGCTGAGCAGCTTGAACAATACACGGAAAGTTTATCTTCGCGTGGATGAGTTCAGAGGTCAACTTGGGACAAGGTCAAGGGGAGTTCTCTCTGCCTTGCCCATTCGTCCCACACTAACATTGGCGTTTGCCTAAAGTATCTACTGTAGATATAAACCTGTTCGCAGAAATGCATACATGAATACACACACACACACACACACACACACACACACACACACACACACACACACACACACACACACACACACACACACACACACTGTAATAAACTGGTTCTAGACTAAACTAGGAATCTTAGTTTTCCTTGGCAATCTTTCAGCATACTTTCTACTTTCGTTAACTTTGTTGAAAATGCCTCGTTGCTGATGCCAAGGCATTGTTATTTGCCCTTTACCAATGTTTTCTAACCTTTTTATCGTGAGTCTACTGTGAGTTTTGATGAAATGTTGCATCTGATGTCATGGCGCAGTTTTCTGTAACATGTCTAATGGGTTTGAGATGATAAGAACATGACACTGTGCAAGTTTTTCAACAAGGAGGGTGTAATGTTCGTCTTCTGATTCTTTTTTCGCGGTTAATATTGGGATGATGATAGGTTGCTTCGAGGTGCGGGCTGTACTCAAATTTTCTTCAAGAGATCAATTCACTTTTTTTTTTTTCTTAACTGACAGCGGGACACCCGCCACGCTGCTGCCACCTGCGTATAGGAGAGCCTGATTTCAAGGTTGCGAGAAGTAAGTGTTTGTTATTATTAGGCTGGAAAATGTGTAAAGGACCTTCAGCCCTCATGTCATCACGTGATTCCCGTCAACTAATGGGAGGCTGTTTCGCAGATTTTCTGTTTTTATTTCAAGGATATTTCTCATTCTTAACCATCTCTTGAAAATATTTTCTATATTAAGCTTCTTAGAATTGAACTGTCTACGGGAATAGCCCCGAAGATTCCAAAGATGTGAGATTGATATATGTATATATATATATATATATATATATATATATATATATACATATACTGTATATATATATGCACATACATACATACATATATATATATAGATATACATACATATACATATATATATAAATAAATATATATATATATATATATATATATATACACAAGGTATATACATGGAAAGAGAACACTTCCATCTATCTGGCTAAAGTATGTGTTAAAGTCAGTCATTCTCTTCTTTGGACCCTTGTATGAAGTATCGAATGTACAAAATTTATGTAATTGATACTTTGGGAACATTATTGCCACCCATACGGATCAGAGCCACGCAGTATTCATTTATGATTGAAAGAGTGATAACCATTTTTACCTTCTATCCCTCCTTTCCTCTGCCCTCTTCGACGCTATGTGGTCCCCAAGGATAGAAACGCTGGTTATGGGTCACGCGGATACATGTGAACCATCAAAATGATATTGATACTATTGAGGGTTGGGTTCCCTTGACTCTCCCTTCTTTCCTCTTTTCTCCCAAGACATCCCCAGCTTCCCCCTTTCGTCTCAAATCCCTTCCCTACTTTCCCACTCTTCTCCTCTTCCTCCTCTACCTCCTCCTCCTCCTCCTCCTGTTCTTCCCATCCGGGGTGAAGAAACACAAAAGCATTTTGAACCGAGGATAATGTAAACAGCCCTGTTCGTTCTGGCGGCGGGCCGGGCCGGGCCGGGCCGGGCCGGCTTTTCAAGGTCAGCATCGTTGCTGGGAGACGACAGGCGAGAGGTCGTTCCCGCTCAGTCATGCAGGGCTGAGGCATGACACCCCCCCTCCCACTCCCCCATCACCCCCACTCCCACACTCCCATACTCCCACAGTCCCATACTCCCACACTCCCACTAGTCCATTGTTGTGGGTCTATGTGTGTTATATACGGCGAGCGAGGTCGCGCGATCATGAACTACATCGAGGGAAGACGTGGGTGATCCTCAGTGAAGTGGGTGAACTATTCTGAGATCAAATCTAGGTAATCCCACTCGACGGTCAACCTTTTACATCCCAGCTTCCCGAGGCACTGGGGAGGGTGCGTGTGTGGAGGTGGGTGCCTTTTATACAACATACCTATCTCAGTCAACTTCGGGTGATGACAACACAAGGCTTCGCACCCGGTAACCGTTTCCTCTGAGGAGGAGTTCTTCTTCGTCCTCCCCGGCCCATCCCGGCACATAAAAATGCTATGACTTCACGTGTCCTTGTGGGTGCCAGGTCCCTACATGTAAGCTCTTCCATCCCAGCTCGTTCTGCACCAAGGACTCTCACACCGCTTCGGTGCACCTGCGTCGACGTATATGCCTCAGGTCATTACCGAAGGACGGTAGTCTCTAGTCTTCTTCTCTCCCTGTTCCTCTGAGGTGATCTGTTTTCCCTCTGTTGGCTCCTGTTGCGTGGGGACTGTGGTTCCCGTTCTTGGAGTGACGTTTGCAAACATATTCTTCCGATGTTGGTCTCTTCTGGTTTTATTTTTTCTTTGTGTGTATTTGGGAAGGCATAGTCTGTCCTTATTCATACGTGTCTTTTCGTGTCTGGCATTTCTTAATGTCCCCCTACATGTTCCCCCTGATGTTCTTAAGCGTGTATGTGTATGATTTGCCATATTTTTGGATCACGTGTTGCACTCATGATCGACAGCCATTACCCTCCCGGATGAGAGCCCCACATTTTTCCATACCAGATTGTGTATGCATTCATCCATACGAACATGTGTTCACATTTCTATATAACGAAGAGAGATAGGGAAATAGAGATATGGATAGATAGAGTAAGAGGATAGCTAATCGTGTTTTATCAAACAGTATTTCATAAGGCTGCATCACTCGTCTGGTATCATCGAATGAACCGCCGCCCGACGCTGGCCTCAATGGTTCCAGTCTACTAACACAGCAACAGGGCAAGCGAACCCCCCCAACGCCAAACCCCTTTGTCAACGTCTTGGGCCTTCAGACCTCTTACAGCGCACGATCCACATAAGTTTCGCAACACTGAGCCAAAAGAAAACCAAAGAATAAATAATTCTGGCGCAGGCCGATTATCACGAAGAAGATATAAGAGGAAGAGGAGGAGGAGGAGGAGGAAGAGGAGGTGGATGATGATGAAGATGATGAATTGGAGGACGACCAAAAACATATAATTCCTTGAGGACATCTCCTGTTGAATGAGTGGGACACATCAAAAGAAGGAGAAACGAGAGGAAGGAAACGATGAGGCATAAAACGATAAAAAGAATATACGAGTTCTTGGGGATATCTCTTGTTAGCAGCTGGAACCCAGAAGGATGAAGAGGATGAAGAATAAGAGGAAGGAGAAGACGAAGCCACGAAAACGCCTCTTGGTGAGCCGGGGATTGGGGGAGGGGGAGGAAGATGATGATGAAGAGGAATGAGAAGATGAAGAAGAAATCTAATTTCTTGAAGACTGACTAACCGGCTGGACTTCGAGGGATGGCAAGAAACGAAGAGACGCCTGTTCATCTTCAAGGACCCCCGGAGGCCCCCACCAGAACACCCAGGCAGGAGGAGGAGGAGGAACCTGAGCACCTGTTCAAGTTCAGGCACATTGGCGATAGTGGCAACGGCGAAGAATTGAGAACGCAAGTATCACCTTGATGGAGACGATGCAGAAGTCATGTTGCCGTGTGGTGTGTAAGGTGTTGGGGCGGTGTTGGAGCGGTGTTGGAGCGGTGGTGGTGGTGGTAGTGGTGGTGGTAGTGGTGGATGCAGAGACCCTTAACAGCAGGACATAAGGCCGAGTATTGGTTGCAGCCAGGATAATGACGAACTCCCTGACCTTGAACCCCACTTGTTGTACGTCATCCTCCAAGTTCGGACGGACTCTTCTTCTGTAGCTCCTTCCTCCTCCTTCTCCTCCTTCTCCTCCTTCTTCTTCTCCTCGGCCCAGCCCAGGACAGGACAGGACTGGGCAGGACAGTCCTCGACAGGATACGACAGGCCAAGCCATCTTCTCCTTGAGAATCACTTGAGGTTTTTGCTCCAAGTGGCCTCCCTCCTCGCCTCTCCAAGTTTCCATCCCCCAGCTCTCCTGTCGGTTACCTGTGCCGGTTCTCAGTGGTGTTGGTGCAACTCCTCCTTCTCCTCCTCCTTCCCCTCCTTCTCTTCCTCCTCCTCTTCCTCCTCTTTCTCCTCCTCCTCTTTCTCCTCCTCCTCCTCCTCCTGCCCCTCCTCCTCTTCTTCCTTTTGGTGTCGTTGGAGTTTCTGTTACAATGGGTACAACTGTTGCTAGTTCACCTATTATTATGACTACTACTACTACTACTACTACTACTACTACTACTACTACTACTACTACTACTACTACTACTACTACTACTACTACTATTGCTGCTGCTGCTACTGTTACTGTCACCGCTACTATCACAACTATTTTGTAAGAGGAGCAGTTTTGGCACTATCTATCATCTCTCACTTCTCGAACTTCGAGTATCCCAGCTTTCTCGTTGTCTCACCGCTTACTAGGTGAGGAGTCACCGGTTGGTATTAATAATATTCTTTAATCATTATCAGTCTGTTTCTTGATTAATATCTTTCATTATTCCTTTTTCGAGTTGTTGTCGGCTCTTTTTTTTTAGAGAGAGAGAGATATGGGAGGTCATGCAAATATTTCATGACAATCTTAGACGGAGCAAAAGATTCGTAATTATCATGATACTATAATGATAACAATAACAACAACAATGACGATAATATTGATAATAATTATGACATAATGGTAATAATAATGGTAATAATAATGATGATAATACCAATGATAATGATAATAATAGTAGTAATAACATTGATAATGATAATGATAACGATATAATATCAATAATGATAACAATGATGATAATGATTGCGATTGTGATTATAATAATCATATAAATAACAATAACAATAATAATTATGATGATAATGATGATTGTTTATTTTATATTTTCATCTCTTTGCTTTCTAATCTTGTTGATTGAATATTTGCTTATCTTTTAGTTAATTTTGGTTATTCAAAGAAGGAAGGGAGACTGTTATCAAACAAGAGTCAACAGCATTACATAATAGGTGATGTCATTAATGACAAAAGAATCCCGTGAGAGAGAGAATTGCGCTGCCGTTATTGTAGAGATATGAGAACCATCATTGGATCCGTGTACAACTACCCCCCTCCCACCCTTCCCCTCCCCCCACCTCTCTCCCTCCCCCCACCTCTCCCCCTCCCCACACCTCTCCCCCTCCCTCCCTCCCTCCCCCATCTCCACCGCCCACGCGGAGGGAGAGGACCTGAGTCGGGTTAGGGAGAGAAGTGAGAGGAAGAGGGACGAAGGAGTGCAAGGAGGGGGAAGAGACGAGGAGAGAGGAGGAGGAGGTAGAAAGAGGAGAGGGAAGAGGAAGAAGGAGGGGTGGAAGGAGGAGGTGGGAAAGAGGGAGAAGAGGGAGGAGGAAAGAAGAGGGGAAGAGGGGGAGAAGAAAGTGGAGGAAAAAGGAGGGGGAAGAAGGGGAGAAGAAGGAGGAGGAAAGAGGAGGGAAGAGGAGGAGAAGAAGGAGGAGGAAGGAGGAGGGGGGGTAAGAGGAGAAGAAAGAGGGGAAGAGGGAAGAAGAACGGGGAGGAAAAAGGAGGGGGGATAGGGGGAGATGAAGGAGAGGGAAGAAGGGGAGAAAAATGAGGAAGAAAAAGATAGAAGGAGAAAAGGAGGAGAGAGGAGGGGGAAGAGGGCGAGAAGACGGAGGAAAGAGGAGGGGGAAGGAGAGGAGGAGGAGGAGGAGGAGGAGGAGGACGAAAGAGGAGGGGAAGGGAGGGAAAAGAAGGAAGAGGAAAGAGGAGGGAAGGGAGGGGGAGGAGAATCTGGTGGAAACAGGTTGTGGAGTCAAAGAGTGGATGTGGGAATATGGGAGGGCAGGAGGAGAGGAGGGAAGTGGAAGAAGAGCAGAGGGAGTGGGGGAGGAGGAGGAGGAGGAGGAGGAGGAGGAGAGGAGGAGGCCATTAGGGGGGAGTGGGGGAGTGGGGGGAGGAGGTGCGGTGAGGAGGAGCGCTGGGGGGCAAAGGTGTAAAGGGGGGAGTTAGGTGTTGTGGGGGGGAGAGAAATGTAGTGACGGTTGATGGGGAGATGGGGGGTTGGTGGGGATGTGACCTGGGGGCCGGGGAAGGGAGGGAATTGATAATGTTTGACCTTTGGTGGGTCGATATCGGATGTGTAATGTCCATGGTGGTTATGATGGAAGAGCCTATTTTCATCGTGGACGTGATAAAGTGTTATTATGTATGAATTTATTGTTTTGTTTATTTGACTTTTTTTTTAACGACCTCCTTCGCTGGGAGCAGTTTATCCACACTCTATCCGCGTTTGGGTGTGTGGATGGTTGTTTGGTGCTGGGAGTTGAGCGGTGCGGGTGTAAATGTTATCCTTCTAATTGTGTGCGGATGAGAGGGTAGGAGAAACACGCCTTGATGTGGATATCTGCAAACAGTGCTCCTATTTAACAGGTGTTAGTCAACAAGGAGCTGGTTGGAATGATCTGAGATCCTTATTTGGTCATCAATCTGTTAGTACTGGCGATTTGGACATGGTGCGTGATGACCACGTTTAGTATCCTTGGTGTGAGGGATGTCTGTCTGTTTGTTCGCGTGTGTGTTGGGAAGGTAGGGAGAGCGGGCAGTTGCTAGGTAAGGCCCCTCAGCAATTGTGGGAAGTTGCGAACCACCATAGCAAGAATGTGTACGATGATGTCTTGGTTCTGCAACGTCGCCGAGGGTAATGTGAAGGGTTTGCGACCAACACTAGAAGTAATGACTAAAAAGATGATGGTGATGGTGACGTTAATGGTGGTGATGAAGATGATAAAGATGTGATGATGTGATGATAGTGAAGGTGATGGCGATGGCGATGACGATGGCGATAATGAGAGAGAGAGAGAGAGAGAGAGAGAGAGAGAGAGAGAGAGAGAGAGAGAGAGAGAGAGACAGAGAGAGACAGAGAGATAGAGACAGACAGACAGACAGACAGACAGAAAGAGAGAGAAAGAGAGAGACAGAGAAAGAGAGGAAGAGAGAGTGAGAGAGAGAGAGGTGGCCAGTAATTTGTGGTTTGTTACTGTTTCCAATTTTCACTTTTTTGGTCTCGTTCTTGAATACTGATTGAGTCATTTTACTTATTCCGATAAAAAAAAAAAAAAAATGGTGGAATATTTTGGTTCCTTACCTCACTGCACCTGTAAGTGCTCTTTGACTTTTATTATTTTTTTTTTTTTTTTTTTTTTTATTATTATTTTTTTTTTTAGGGAGGGTCTTGTGTCCATCAGCTGTCGTGGTTTTTGTTTTTTCTTCCGTTTATCCGTCCTTCCAGCCGCCGCTGAGTCTACTTCGTCGGTTTGCCTTGACAGGATCCCGTCTTTCCTTCCCCCTCGGGTGTTGTATCTCTTCCTCTCCTGAAGAACTCAGTACCAGGGCACCCCTTGTCGCCCCTTCCTCCTCCTCCTCCTCCTCCTCCTCCTCCTCCTCCTCCTCCTCCTCCTCTTCCTCCTCCTCCTCCCCCTCCTCCTCCTTCTATATCCCCCCCAAAATTCCGGGGAATTCCTGCATTTTCCATTTTCTTCCTTCCTTCTGTGTTTCTTTTTCTCCAAAATATTCTCCTCCATTTTCCTCCCCCGTCACACATTCTCATGTACGCTCCTTCGCGCGCGCACGTGCAATCACAGGCAGTTACTGGCATAAACACGTCTATACACGGGCGCATACAAATTAACTCGCACCCAAACACATTACAGTAAAGACACAAACAGTTTGTGTACGCGCACACATGAACAAGACGTACACACACGTACACGTACACACACACACACGCACACACACACACACACACACACACACACACACACACACACACACACACACACACACACACACACACACACACACACACACACACACACACACACACACACACACACACACACACACATGACGTCACCATCCTCTTGCGTGACCCTGAACCTCAGACTGAGGGTCGAATGGAAACGCAACCGTCCCTGCCTCCTCCTCCTCCTCCTCCTCCTCCTCCTCTTCTTCTCCTTTTTCTCCTCTTCTTTCTCCTCTTCCTCCTCTTCTTCCTCTTCCTCCTCCTCCTCCTCTTCTTCCTCCTCTTCCTCCTACTCTCCTTCCCTCTCTTCCTCCTCCTCCTCCTCCTCTTCTTCCTCCTCTTCTTCCTCCTCTCCATCCTCCTTTCCCTCCTCCTTCTCCTCATTTTCCTCTTTCCGGTTCACGTATTCCTTCTCCTCTTCCTTCTACTCCTTTTCCTCTTCGTTCTCTTTTCCCTCCTCCTCTCTCTCCTCCTCCTCCTCCTCCTCCTGCTTTTCCTCTTCCTTGTTCACGTATTCCTTCTCCTCTTCCTCCTGCTTCTTTTCCTCATCTTCTTCCTTTTCTTTCTATTCTCCTTCCTCCTCCTCCTACTCCTTTTCCTCTTACTACTTGTCTCATACCCCAGCTCCATTTCCTTTACCTCCTTCTCCTCCTCCTTTTCCTCCTCCTCCTCCTCCTCCTGTTTTCGACCGGCATACCAGCCTGTTTGCCTGCCTGCCTACATGAAGCCAGTTGGCTCAATTAGCTTCCACTCATTGACTGAAGCTTCCTTGCTTCTTGACTATTCCTCATAAAGCTTCTCTTCTGTGTGATGCGGCGCCTGGGCTCTGACGTCATCAGGGTTTGGCCAATAATTCGCGAAGAATAAAATCGTTTGGCGCCAGCCAGAAGCATTAAATAAGAACAATTAATCCTGTCTTCTATTAACTCGAAAATTAGGTAGGATGCAATGGTTATTATATGTTTCCTGGTTACATTTATACGCACATACACACACGCACACGCGCGCACATACCAACATACACATAGTGCACACGTCATATATACTGTTATATATACTGTGTGTGTGTGTGTGTGTGTGTGTGTGTTTGTACACAGACGCATGTTGGAATGTACGTGTGGATTTCAGGCAAAAATGATTATAATGTAATCAAAAGGAAGCTATTGAGAAAAAAGTGAATTTCTCTTGAAGATTCCATCTCTGTGAAGGCATGTCATCAGAATGGTCTCCAAAGCACAGTAATGGGGTGGCCTAAGGGCATTTGCTGCAGAACAAAGGCCCATTTTCTTTTATTTGGAGTAATAAAGAATGGGAATAGAGCGTCATACATCACGTCACACATACACACACACACATACACACATACACACACACACACACACACACACACACACACACACACACACACACACACACACACACACACACACACACACACACACACACACACACACACACACACACACACACACACACACATTTACACACATACACATACACGCAGACGTACGCACATACACTCACACAATTTATCTTTTGACACGTGCCATTCTAAATGTCTTATACATTACTCTCTAGTCTGTTCATCTCTCTCTAGATTAGGTTCATATAAGCAGATCTTTTCTAGATCCATGAATTTGCATCTAGATTTTTATGGCTACTATACATTGTACATTCACTGCTGGTTGAGACTGATTGATTACTAATATGATGAATTGATTCATTTGATTGATTTACTCGTTCTTTTTTATATGTAATGTAAGAAGTTACCAAACAAGGGAAGATCACATCCCTACAAAGTACCCACATGAGTCTGGGCATACTTTTTGGTGTGTGGGAGTGGGAGTGGGAGTAGGGGTGGCATAGGGAGTGTGTGTGGGGGGGAGTGGGGATCAACCTCTGGGCAGACAATAGCGACGCGGTTGACTCCAAGGGAACGACGGCGTAATGACCTTTTGTTTCATCTCTCTGACGAGCAACAAACCAGGAAATCTATCTCACCGGCGTGAAATAAGATCAAAGGATAGCAGAGAGAGAGAGAGAGAGAGAGAGAGAGAGAGAGAGAGAGAGAGAGAGAGAGAGAGAGAGAGAGAGAGAGAGAGAGAGAGAGAGAGAGAGAGAGAGAGAGAGAGAGAGAGAGAGAGAGAGAGAGAGAGAGAGAGAGAGAGAGAGAGAGAGAGAGAGAGAGAGAGAGAGAGAGAGAGAGAGAGACAGACTCCAACTCCAACGACAGCGCGAAGACGAACGAGAACGAGAGCAAGGAAGAGACGAACTGAACGTCAAAGAAAACGTAAGTGTTCCTCGTCGTGTCGCCTCTGTCGCCGCCATCAGTGTCATGAACCAGAGGAGGCTCTGTCTTCGCTCTCCGTAATTAAAGCCGCGCATGCATGCATGCATGCATGTAGGCAGCAGCAGAGTCGACCGACACTCTTCCGCTTGCGACACTTTTTGTTTGTTCCAAGCATAACGGTGTGCGTGTGTGTGTGTTTGTGTGTATGTGTGTGTGAGTGTGAGGGATATGTATGTACTACAAGCGTTGGCTACGCTTCTTCATTACAACACGAAGACGAAACGAGCGTCAGATACCCAACTTAGTCAGCCGAACGAGAAGATCAATGAGCCTTGGATTCTCGTTCCTATCTCGAGCGTAAATGCAGCAGAAATCCAGATAGCAGTGATTGCTAGACCGTAATTGCTCCAACGCCTCTAAGGCGAGGGTTCCTCAGGAGTCACAAGACATCATTACCAACACTCAGTGTGCGTAGCGCATCCGTCTCACCGAGACACTGTCGCATGTGAACGCATACGTGCATACATAATGCATATGCATGCGTACGTACACGCACACATGGGCGCATGTATGTAAACACACGCACACACACACACACACACACACACACACACACACACACACACACACACACACACACACACACACACACACACACACACACACACACACACAAAGAAAAAATATCAAACAAGGAATTGCTTCCCCTTTGTAGACAGAAAATTACCTTAATTGTTTAATTGTCATCGACCACATTTGACGCGACAGACAAAACAAGACAGAGAGATCCATGAGGGCATGGAAGAAGGCTACAGAGAAGGAAGGACGGGGGAGAAGGGCAGAAAGAAGAAGAAGGAGACGTGATTCGAAGAATACAAGTCGGGTGTGTCCTATGGAATTACAATGGACCCGCTACTCTGAAGCCTTCCACCCACTCTACACTGGGCCTCTTCTCTTCAATTATTGTGAGTTCAAATAGCAAGAAGACGACTTCGGTTACAGTATGCTAGACTTCCACGATGAATATTTCGATACTGTGTCCACTATTCGTAAAGTTTTAATTCGTCTTTCAGATTCGTAGACGCACAGATGGTTGTATGCATGCGCACACACACACACACACACACACACACACACACACACACACACACACACACACACACACACACACACACACACACACACACACACACACACACACACACACACACACACACACCTGTTTCCAGTGTCGCTGATGGTAACCCTATCCTTTTTGAACCTATGAAAATCCTGGAAGTCCTTCTAGCTGATCAAAATCACATGGAAATAGCCAGGCTGTGTATAAAAGGGTTGAGATGATCCCCAAATCCAGGCACCACCACAGAGGCCCCAGAGAAGTCCTGAACAATGGAGGGAGGAACTTCCTAGGCCGCTTCCTGGGGTAGAGAACATCAAACGGGTTCTTGGGTGGAGAAGAAGACTATGGACAGATCGTGATGATGCCTTCGGCCGGGACGGGAGGAGTCTTTCTCGTTCTCAAATGGGAGACACTCACGCTCTCTCACATCCGCCAGCCTCCCCCTTCCCCCCTCCCCCCTCCCCTTCCCCTTCCCCCCCCCCACCAGACCGGTGAAGGAAATGACAAGGGTGGAGGGAACGAAGAAGGGATAGGGGGATGGGGGGATTTTTGTGCTTTCCCCCACCCCTTTCCTCCTGACACTATTTTACACTTTTCTTCTTCCAGAGATCCCCTTCTCTTATTCCCTTAATTAACATACTATTCTACTCTCTTGTTTCCCTTCCCTTCCCCGCGCTCTTTGTCTCTCTTTCCCTCCCTACCTTGCCTTACAGTCCGCTCTAGGCTACCTTACCAGCACATGCTAATCTCATTCCTCCTTTACCTGATTGTAGAATTCATCCCCCCTCTCCCCCCCTCTTCTACCTGACGATAGCTTCTCCTCCATCCCTCCCCTCCTCCTCGCCTCCCCCTCCTCCTCGCCTCCCCCTACCCCGTCCCAGTCTTCTTGACCGTTCCTCGCCTCACTGACCCTGTAATTGCCGATAGATTTCACCTCATTATTGGCTCGCTCACCGTAAGGGTAATTATTTTTCTTGTGAACAGGACGCTTTCATGCTTGTTTATGTAGCATCTGGTTTATGTTCCATAGTTGTAAATTTCGTTTATCTCCCGATATTGCCTTCTGACTTGTTGATGATAGAAAGAATTTGTTGCACTGATGGTGCGTTTATTTTAGATGTGTTTGCGGATAAGATTAACCAGTCAGTCGAAACTCCACTCCCTCTTTGTGACGTAGAGCCAAAGACCCGCTTCTATTGGCTACGAAATCTGCAATAACCAATCACAGCAGCATGTGAATCATCTGATAGGAAATGAACCTAAGTAATATGATTCCAATGTAGAAAATATGAGAGTAACTGTAATGAGAGTTGGTAGCATGAGACGAAATCATCTTTCATGAGAGCTACTTATGCGAGTAACTCCCAGCACGACCTAAGAACGCATTGGTCATTCTTCAACGGTTCTGGAGACGGTTGACGTGGGCGACATGACGTCACTTTCACTTGTCAAGCGACTTCATCGTCATCGCTTCGGCCTCAGGGTGTTTTGTCCTCCTGTGCTCCACTTTCATCTTAAGTACAATCATTCTCTGAGGACAGTTAATCATGTCACCATGTCGTGATGGTAAGAACCATAGTGTGAATCTTTATCTCACTGCAGTGGGTCGTTTGTCAAACGCAAGCTAAATGTTGGTGTGCTTGTACGCGTCTCACGGTAATACCCAGATGTTTGTGTTATGTGTACAATTTTTTGAGATCGCGTTTCTCTCGTTTGGGTGAGATCTTTGCATTAACGAATAAATAATATGTTTCTTTTTTTCATGTGACGAGACGAAGGTCAAGGGTGTGAGGTCTTGTCTTCGCGAGACATTTCGTGGACGGTAATCGTAGCCAGGAGGCTGAGGCTGACTCGACCGGTGAGCAGAGGAGCCGGGGCATCGTCATTTTCACTGTGCCAGGTCACCATCACCATCACCATCACCATCACCATCACCATCACCATCACCATCACCATCACCATCACCACCATCTGCAACTCTTCTCCTTCCTTCTCCTTCTCTTCTCACACCCTTCCATTTTTTTCATCATTCTCAGTCACCACCACCGTCAACACCGCCACCACCACCGCCTCCTCTTCCTCCTCCTCCTCCTCCTCCTCCTCCTCCTTGTCTGATTCCTACTGCATTATATTTTTTCTTCATACTCTTCCATCGTCTCCTCTTCTTCCTTCTCCTCTTTCCCCTCTTTCTCTTCTTCATGTTTCTTTTCCTCCTCCTCCCTCTCCCCCTCCTTCTCCTCCTTCCCGATGTGCACTGATGACGCAGCTGTCATAGAAATCATCCAAGTGTGATGTCGCAGCAGCATCAGCAGCAGCAGCACGGCAGCAGTGATGCATCATCATCATCATCATCATCATCATCATCATCATCATCATCATCATCATCATCATCATCATCATCATCATCATCATCATCATCATCATCATCATCGTCGTCGTCGTCGTCATCATCGTCGTCATCACCATCGTCGTCATCATCGTCATCATCGTCGTCATCACCATCGTCGTCATCATCGTCATCATCATCGTCATCATTATCGTCATCATCATCATCATCATCATCATCATCATCATCATCATCATCATCATCATCATCATCATCATCATCATCATCATCACTACTACCAATGTCATCATCATCATCATCATCACCACTACCACATACATGAACTCAGGCAACAAGTGCTTGCACAAAGGCAACGCGAGTAGCAACAGTAAAACCAGAAATTACTAAAATAAAATAATAACGAAAGAAGAAGCGGTATGAGAACCTTCGCAATGGCAACAGCGGCAAAAGTGTCTGGCCAGTGTCATGACATCATCGCATACGTAAGGAAAACTGTCGTGTACGTAACGAGTATTGTTTTGTTTGTAATAGCGAGTTTACTCCTCATGTTATAGGCTCTCATTGTTGGTCATGTACAGTTTCCCACTCAATAGGCTCTGGGCGGCGTCACAACACGGAGGTAGCAAAGTACGTTCGCTACAAGGAGAGAACGAATAAACAAATAAATAAACATGTCAATAAGAATGTAATCTTCCAGAGGGAATGTTATAAAATACAGTATTTTGAAATATTTCCGTAAAGCGACTTTTGGAGTAGAACGCCCGGAGGTGTCTGTGGAGGTCACCTTGGAGTATGCCATGTATTCTGGAAAGTTCCATATATCATCGTTCAGTGAAAGTTCTTATATTTCTATTACT
>NC_134800.1:55187246-55224746 GCF_046742065.1 Oratosquilla oratoria
TCTTCTAGGAACTTTCGTTCAAGCCTTCGGGGGACAGACTTCCAGATTCCTCAAACTCAAAAAAGTGATGTCAAACTAGTATTTCAGTTAAATGCAAAAAATTATCAAATATCTGCAATTCTGTTCATGTCCAAACAAGATGTCAAATTAAGTTTTCGACTAGTTAGAGCTAACTCAGGTTAATATCTTTACAATGAAAAAATATAATGTAAAATGCAGCTCTGTCCATGAAGTAAACAAGGGAAGTTTAATTGATAAATATTTACACAAAAAATTTCATGCACAACATACAATAAAAACTGGAACAGTGTGAAGAAAGAAAAATATCCAATAAGATGGTAAGGCAATAGTTTTCATCTTTAGGACCACGGATTCGGTAGAAGCCCACAAAGTGTTTCACAATCGGAACAATAAGCCTAACTATTCCATTCAGTGCTGAAGTGGTCTTCGGTAGACTAAGTGACAGCACTACATAAGTGCGGGAAACACGGGGAAATAGACTGAGATTCCCTGCAGTGAGGAAACACGGACACCTTGAAGACTATCCAGGAAGTACTAGATTCAGCCATATCGAGCAAATGAGGTTCTAGGTAAGAACCGCGCAAACAAAGGTTCTCCCTCGCCGAATCACGCTCGTGAGACCTCTTGGACTCTCACGAACTCACTTCAGGAGGCTCTCACGAATTCCCCTGAGGAGGCTCGTCAAACCTTCGAAACAAAATGGATTTCATGGGGAGTCTGTATTCGTAAGACTTTTGTCTTTTG
This sequence comes from Oratosquilla oratoria, assembly GCF_046742065.1. NCBI lineage: Eukaryota > Metazoa > Arthropoda > Malacostraca > Stomatopoda > Squillidae > Oratosquilla > Oratosquilla oratoria. The sequence goes on from NC_134800.1 coordinate 55,188,012, forward strand.
TTATTCCATTCTTTCCAAGGGTTAGATGATTACGTAATGTTTGTATTTGTGCATAATCAGAAACATTCTTGGAGTGACTTAATCAGGGATTTCCAATGGAGGATGTATAAACACTCATATAACTTTTACTTTACATTTTACTTATATTCGGTGTTTGGTAACAAACAGAAACATAACGAAAAATATTGAAACATTGAGCACATGTTGTACGTTTATGTATTATAAGGAGAGCAGTACTTTGATTCGACGCAAGGCACCTGGGGGAATAGTAAAGAGACAGGAGGATGGTATAAGAAAAAGGAGGAGAAACAGGAGTAGTGTGAGACGACTGAAAGGAGGGAGGAAGATGTAAGATGGAGTGATGATATTGCGGGGCAAGGAAGGTGGAGGTGGTGGGGATGGGAGAGGAGTGGAGGTGGGAGGGAGGGGATGGAGGAGGGAGCGGTGGTGTTCGGGGAGGGGCTCGGGGAGTGGAGGAGGAGTTCGGAATGTCAAGGCCATACGAGGTCTTGGGCATGGTGAAGTCGTCGCCGCCCGCGGGGATTCGCTCCCCGCCTCTCCTGTGCGCCTTCGGAGTTCTTCTATGGCGAGGTTCCCTGGACGGCTCCAAGTGCTTCTCATGCAACCAACTAATGCTACCGATCTTATTATATGCTGTTGCTCCTCTGGGACGGTTTCCGTTCGCGGGTAGTAACTGGATGGTACAAGCTTCCGGTTTATCAAAAGAGGAAGATATTGGAAAGTGTATCATTCTTGTTGGGACATGCCGGGGCAGTTTGTGTTCACGGTCCCTGTCTGTACAAAGAGCCCTCTGGCTCATTAACACACTCGACACCGGTACCAGGCAAAGGATTGAGACAAGCAAAGACTTAGACAGTCTTTACTTTTATTTAGGACTTAAAACGGGGCATGGAGGGAAAATGTTTTCGGTCTTATCTCCTAGAGGCGATGACTGCTATCGTTACAGTTGTGGAGGGAGAGATATAGAGATAGAGAGAGGGGGCAGTGTCAGTATCTATATATTCATACCATGTGTGTGTTTGTGCGCTTGTGAACATTTGTATGTGTTTGTGTGCGTTCGTGTGAGCGCGTTCTTGTGTATGCATGTGTGAGCGTGTGTGCGTGTATGTGTGTGTGTGTGTGTGTGTGTGTGTGTGTGTGTGTGTGTGTGTGTGTGTGTGTATGGGTGCGAGCTGATTCCCGAGTTCTTGGTAGGAAAATTGGTACAAAAAAGGTCCATTTCCTCGCACTAACTACTTCGCGAAAGCGGCTGCCCTGGAATTTCCTTCGGTGGCCTGAAGTGCCATCAGGTTCTCTGGAACGTCCATCCTGTGAGACTTACAGTCTCTCCTCTTAGTCTTCTTCTCTCAAAGACCACTTGAGGCTTCGAGCCTAAGCTTCCTCGTCTCTATCTTAATTGGGAAATTAGAAAACGCAGACCTTAACCTCAGCAACAAGGCTATCTGCAGTCAAAACTAGATTAGCCTAGATAAAGAGGTGTCGAATCTTAGCCATTCATAAGAGATTGAGGTCCGGATAGTGGCTGGTACGGCCAGCGTGGCCTAGGATTCCGGGCCGGATGGATAACCCGAGGTCTGCAAGGAGCGTTCCACCCGGTTGAGCACGAAGTCTCTGGAAGAAGGTCTGTACACTCCGGTGCCGTGGGTGCCCGATGTACGATGTTCCGGGCAGCTTCCCTCGTACTGTCACATGCGCTGTCGAGATAAACGGGAACTCTTCCTGTCGAGGAGTCCTCGCTCGTCTGCAACTACCGTAGATTAAAAAAGGAAAGATATTTTGGTCTGTGGAGTAACTGGGCAAGCCACGCCCACGTGGACATGCAACCCTTCGCCCGAGACGGGGAGCTACAGAGGAGTGTAGCAGACTCCAAGAGGAACCTTTGATTCTCTTGGTGAGGCTGCGTTTCTCTCCCTGGTAACTATGGCTTTTGGATATCACGGTGTTCCTTGAAGTGTTGAGGTATATCGACTCTTGTTTTGAGGTACATGCGGGTGCACACACGAACCCAAACGCACGGACAGGCATACACACATATGTATGCACGCAGACACACACGCACACACATACACACTCACACACACAATTGCATCCATAGATTGTTTGTGTACATGTGTGTATGCACAAGTGCATCTACGCCTATACATTTGACATTCCACAGGGTATCCTATGTCCTGTGCATGCCGTGCTGTTCGTCGACACTGATCCAGACATTCTGCCTGTCTACTACCCACCTTTTTATCTGTCTGTCTGTCTGTCTGTCTGTCTGTCTGTCTATCGACGAGCCGACGGGCATCCTGTGTTTTGGAGTGCGTGTCGACGGGACTAGAAATCATACTGACAAGGGAGGAACGATGTTGGTAGTGTGGGAGATCATTGCCCCTGACAATCGAGGCTTCCTCCTCCTCCCCCCTCTCAAGGTCCCGTCTATCTCGACTGTGTCATTACTTATCTACCCATGGAATTCTGCCTATCTACCTGTCTACCTACCCATAGAACTACCTGACCTACCTGGGTACCTAGCAGCTCTCTACCTATCTACTTGCCTACCTACCTACTTACCGACATATCTAGCTGCCAGCTTGCTTGCCCCACTACCCTCTTACCTGCAGACCTACCTATTCGTCTTCCTGCCCGCCTGATCCTCTACTTGCCTACCAGCTAGACTGTCTGTCTGGCTGCTCACTAGCCTGCTTGCCTGCCTGTCTGCCTGTTAACCTGCTTGGCTGCCTGTCTGCTTCCCTGCTCACTAGTCTGACTGGCTACAGCACCTGTCTATGTTCATTGCGTGTGCGCTTGTGTATGCGTTTGTGTGAATTTGTGTGTGCATGCGTGTGTGCATCCTCGCGTATGCATGCGTACATGTATGCATAAACTTGTCTGGAACTGCATATGTGATGCACAAGCTATCATACATCTTCAACACGTGGATTCGCGGAAGAAATGACCTACACGGTAACTACCGAGCGAGCTCATGAGTTCTTTGGTTCATAACCATCATTCCCTTCCTCACACCTCCGGCCCAGACGGTCCAGCAACGTCCGTTGTTCACGAGCGGCTGCAGTAAACGATTTTCAAATTGCGCAAGCCGTTGGCTGCAAGGAACATAAGAATCCCGTCTTACTCAACACTTCGCAAAAGGAGATGGCCTCCGACGTTGAATACGGCGATGTGAAGTGAACGAGTGTAATCTAGACTTGACGGAGTGGATGGAGCTAAAGCGGGGGTGGGGGTGGGGGTGGGGTTGTAGGTACAGAATGGTACATTAATCCCACGTGAGAGAAGCAAGTACGTACCATCTCTTTGTCGGAAATGGAACAATTATGTGTCATGTTTTTGTCCAAGGCAGGACATAAAAACACAATAATTGTCCTGAGGTCTTCAGCGACTGGTGAGCTTTTATGATGTATTATGGCAAGAGATGACAAGAGCCGTTCAGACACAGTTACCCAAAATGGAGCCAGTCCCATATATGGATCTCATTCTCCACATCGATATTGTCACCAACGGGTTTTTCTTCAAATAAGGAGTTTCTTCAGGGGAAAGAAGTCTTTGCTAACCCAAGGGCGTTGTAGTGTTATAAATAGGGAATCTCCTGTCTTGGAGTATTTCACCAATCGCCACGAGGGTATGTCTACAAACCTTGTTCTGATTAAAATCAACTTTACCCGGCTTTAGGCAGGATTCCATTGCTGAAGGGGGTTATGGCTAGGTGTGGTATTCTTTCGCGCATGATCAACATTTTCAAAAACGGGGTAGATATTTCAGTTTCTGAAAGAAGGTTCTAATTCTACAAAAGCGACCTCCCTCCTTGGATCAAAAGAGTCTTACCCACAGGTCGCCGTGTATTTCCTTCCCTGGGGCTACGCTCACTTTGTGGCTTCGGCGGGAAACGGAGACGACGTGACGTAATGTCGTCGTCTCGACCGCAAAAAGGAAAAAAAAAAAAAAAGGAAAAGTAAAAACAAGTCACGCCTTCCTCAGATCTATGAGTTTATATGGCTCACAGACACAATAGAGGCATCGGTAAGTGCAGTTTAACTAACCGTAGACAGTCATAATCGTAGCTGAGGTTTCTTAAAAATATTGAAATATTTTTACATCAAACCGGAGACACATTCTTTTCGGGAAAAAGAAAGAGCCAATTTTGTTCATAGAATATTCTCAAAATGTTTCAAGAAGGCATGACTGAAAGCAATTTCGATACTTGTCAACTCAGGTTGATAGTTCATGTACGACGACAAAATATAAAAAACAAATCAACGGAGCACATACACGATATTAATAAAAAAAAAGGAAAAATCGAAAACCAAAAAGACACGTTTGAGATTTGTTGTGTCTGATGAAATGTGGTTAAGAAGATGGGAACGGTTTGGTCTGGGAGAATGTTGTCTGTTTCTCATTACTGTTAGCGAAATGACTTCCAAACCACGAATTATTAGTAGCCTTGGCCGCTGCGTTGCGTACGTTAGAGCTTCGAAGTGGAAGGTCTCACCACAACACGCTGAAGTCTCTATCGAAGTCTCTCACGCAGCAACATAACACGTGTTCCCACACACACACGCACACGCACACACAACATACATATACACACATACACTCACACACAAACGCATGAACATGTACACACACATATTCACACAAAGATTGCATGAAAGCATGCATGCATACACACACACGTAAATGTGCGTGTATACAAACTCGTATAAATACACGTACCACCAAATGCAGTAGACTAAGCACGAGTCGGTTGCCGAAACGCGCAAATGAATCCCGTAGATTTATTTCTGGTTTGTTGCCGAGAGTTGGCTATGTCCTAAAACCTAAAACAGGTTTGAGAGATATCGACAGATAGGTCTAAACGTGATTATGATTATTAATTCGTCCATCTGTGTTGTATGTCAGAATAACATAAGACGATCTCGATAAAGTGTATTGCGTGATCTGTTTTCGTGGTTAATGATGGATTTTTTTATCGAGTAAATACAGCATAAAGTTGAGGTAATTTGCCAAAACCAGCCGAGACGAAAATGGTCGTCTGTAATAGACAAAGTCTTTTTGTTTCATCTTCTATTCGAACGCCATCAGGTAGTTCCTCTGCTTCATCAACATGAGTGGAGTTGAAACTAGTAGGAGGAAGAGAGGTAGCGAGGTAGCGAGGAAGGTAGCATATAGATAAAGAAGAGAAAAGATTGGAGAAGTGGTAATGTTGCTTGAAAATTACGCCGTAGCAATGGTCACAACAAAGCAACGGACCACCATGATCCTATGATAATAATGGAAGTTGTTTTCTCAAATTAATAATCGTAAAACTATCTAAATGGTGATCGTATTGCTGAGAAGGAGTTACCGCATTTTTGGTCAGTGGTTAAACACACATTATCTTTCGAGCTCACTTATACAGTGCTAATGACTTCATGCTTTATACTAATACTGCTTCTTTACCCCCCCCTAACCCTCCCTTCCCCCTTCCCTCAGCTCCCTCTCCTCCCTCTCCCCCTTCCCCTTCTCAGCGTTCATTCACCGTTACATTTAACCTTGAAGATGTCGGTTGTCGAATGGCGACTTTTGTCTCGCGTTTTATAATTTTTCCGTACTGTTGGTTATAATGCATCGTCCTGCAGCTTCGGTTCTACACTGTTATAAAGGGCGCAATTAAAGGCGTTAATGTAGTAACATTTGAAAGCCATGATAATGCGAAATAAAAAGAATAGAATGAACAAAGCAATTTCTACACTACTGAGCTGTACGGAGAGTTTTCTGTCCAAGTGCGTTTGACTTGTCCGGAGGTCTGTGAATTTCAAAAATTTTGATATATCTCTTCTTAAAACCTTTATCAAGGTAATAAAGAACAATCCACACGTAGAGGAAGCAAGTCTGTGGCAACTGGGCCCACAGGTGCCGTGAGCGAAGCTTTTTGAACCATTCTGTGCTGGCACGGATGGTAACCTCAGGTAACTCATCGCCATTCCTCCCACGAAATGCTCGCAGGCCAGTACGAACCGGCTCACTGGGGATCGGCCCATTTGCCTTACCTCTCGTCCAGGCCTACCATTTATATACATAGATATACACCTTTACAAATACTACAATTAACAGGCAGTGTATACACGAATTTCCTTGAACAAGATTGAACAATAATTGCTGGGGAAGAGTTAAAACTTTTAATTGCAAATGAGAGAGACGATGCAGTTCCTGAGTCAGGCTGCAGAAAAGTACGGTTGTGGGTTAGTGAGAAGCGACAGTTAACTTCAACCGTTCTCTGGGTGGGATGCCCCGATCATACGTCAGGGCTCTGTGCCGCTTTGGTTCACTGCGTTACCATTTCGTTTGGTCGCCAGCTCCTTCTTGGGATTGTGGGTGGATGGGTTAGGAGAGGATGGGGGAGAGGGAGGAGAGAGAGGGCGATTTGTTGGTGTGGGAGGAGGAGGAGGAGGAGGAGGAGGGGGAAGAAGAAAACCTAGTCCACAGTGAGCTATCCAACCCTTGGCTCTACCAACAGGTGCATATTTTGGAAGCAAATGTAATCGTTAGGACCACATTCCAACTTGTGTATATGAACAACGATTAACCCACTTTGACAATGAACCATGGCGTTTTATATAAATGCTAATGAATTAGGATGAACATTCTTACGACCAGTGGCGACCATCTGGTGTCTAGAATTGGGTTGGGCAGGACAGACTGGCAAAGTCACAGCTGGTTACTTGCAGTGGGCTAGTGTCAGGAGAGTGGCCAGTTGTCTGGGTATTTCAACAAGGAAGTATTTAGTTAATAAGTGCCACGTGACCAAACTACACGTCAATTTGGACTTTACCGTAGTTCAATAGTTTAACATTTGAACAATCTTTGTCAAACGGGTATCCACTCATTTTTAGAACTTTTTGAATAGTTAGATATATTATCAGTTTCCAATTCCTGATATACCTTTCAGTTATGAACTGTATAATAAAAAGTAGAGTACAAGATGACCCATTGGCCCATAGGTATATTTCTATGCAAGATCGAATACTCTCGACTTTGAGACTCCGACCCCGTTTATCTGAACTTGACAGAGATTTCGTGCATTATGTTGCCGAATAGTTAGTATGTCCACATCAGATTTGATCGATTTGAAAAAAATAACATATTTCTTATTTCCCCTCATGTTAATGCGTGTGATTTGTCTAGATTTTTTTTTTCAAACCTCTTGTATGATATGTAGTTCCTTAGTCCACGTCGTCTACCATGGTCTGGAACTTAATCTGCCAAATGTTTCCCTACCTGGAAAGGGGTTAAATAAAGAACTCGTCTCCCATGCCACAAGCACGCAACCCTGTTCCCAGTTCCTCTCCCCACTTCTCCTCCTCTTCTTCCTCCTCCACCTCCTCTGACGACGTCCATCTGTTGTTCCTCAGGTTTGTTTCCGAATTTGAGGTTTGAGTATGACGTGGTCTCTTAAGTCAAGGTTACAGCGACAGTTGGCGAAGACGTTGGAGCACTTGCAGGAGCTAGGGGCTTCTGGCTTTGTGTGCTTGTGTGTGTATGTGTATGTGTATGTGTGTGTGTGTGTGTGTGTGTGTGTGTGTGTGTGTGTGTGTGTGTGTGTGTGTGTGTGTGCACTCATATGTGTGTGTTGAGTGTGAACGTGTGCATGCGTGTGCGTGCGTGCGTGCGTGCGTACGCTTTTGTAAGGGTTATATAGTATTTGCAGATGATAGTGGTGTATGTGGAGAAGCCATATGGTTAGGGAGTGGTCTAGGGGGTGGATAGGTATGATAGGGGGTGATGTATGAGCTAGGGCTGTTGTGGGAGGGGAAGGGTTTAGTAATATGGCGGAAATTTGGGAGTTCGGTACCGGGTATGGCTGGGATTTAGGGGCAGTGTACAAGTACCATCTAACACTTGTATGCTCGTACGGTGATGTGTGAACGTTAGCGGAGATAAGGTGGGGTGAAAGAATAGCGACTAGAAAGGGTGTAAGTCGCAGTGAGGAGACATATGATGGGCGGGGGTGGGATTAGACGTGAGACTGTTAGTGATTATGGTAATATGAATGATGGGCAAAGTAATACTGGTAACTACCCACGCATGGGAACAGCTTTTGGCAGTTGGAGAAAACTGATTCGGCTATTGCTAACAGAATAATGTAAATAAAAAAAAAAAATTCTAACCCTCATAACGCAGACTACTTCTGTCATAACGTTTATTAAACAAAAGACGGATCTGGAATGGATATACCCGATCAGATTCAACTCCTTTAGTGCAATTCTATATTCTCCAAAGAGCATCTGAGTCTTTATAATGGAAACTTAACGTGTCATAACAGGCGCAACACTGAAGACATTTCTCGTTCTGAGGATATAATGCGAGCTCATTGGGTCACCATTCCGTGCGTACCAGAGTCAATTGGATGGAGAACGGTTTGGGGTATTTCGATTTAGATTTCGGAGTTGGGGCTGCATCGCTATCAAATCGTAAAAGAAAGGAATTGTTTATAGATTTTCGGGACTCGTCCAAGTTCAATCACGGTTACAATCGAGATGGTTGTCACAAAATGGTCAACGTTCTTATTTGTGTGAAAAATAATCTCAAATCATGAAAGAATGCTGGTTTATTCTATTACTTACGGGCGTCACTATCAAAAGAACGATTGCACAAAATTTATAAGGGAGTTTGTCGTGAGTGTTTGTTCTGCTGAGGTGAAATTATAAAGAGAGTAAAAGTGATATTTAAGGAAGACAGTAGAACAAAGTAGAAGTTCAAAGTGGTCATCATTTTGTTTTTATTTTGAAAATTACGCAATGGAGCGGATGATGCTCTTCGGCAACAATATGGCGGCAAGGTACAGGCGATATGACGTCATGTCTGGTGCAATAATCGGACGCGAAATGATGGAGTTACTCTTGAACTATAGTTCACAAAGTGCAGCTTTTCATAACTTCATTCCGACATCCTAGACATTCATGCCTAGTAGTGCGATGCATATACGCACATATATACGTACATACATATATACGTACATACATATATACGTACATACATGCATACATACATGCATACAAGCAGGTAATTTCTATATCGAATAAATGTGTGTGAGTGTGTGAGTCACCATTGTCTTGGATCACGTGTTGGACTAGCGATAGACAGCTATTACCCTCCCGAAAGAGAGCTCAGAGCTCATATATAACCGACCTATGGGTTATGCTATGACCTTACACGCATCCCCCAAGCCCCCGCCCACGAGAGTTGGAGTGACGACTCGCAGCTCAGCGATACTGTATGTATGTGTGTGTGTGTGTGTGTGTGTGTGTGTGTGTGTGTGTGTGTGTGTGTGTGTGTGTGTGTGTGTGTGTGTGTGTGTGTGTGTGTGTGTGTGTGTGTGTGTTTATGCCTGTGAATCATTGTACGTGTGAATAATACTCCCGTTTGGTGCACGAGGCTTCAAGCACGTTCATACCTCAGTCTATATACAGAAACTACCTTCTCATCTCCTACTCTACAACCGGCTGGGATCCAATCTTTTGATCGTAACCCATCGGCTTCCCCTCGATTTTCGAAGTCAGTTCGGTTATCCCAAACGACATCATTAGTCTTCAAGGTGTACGGGATCCAGGAAACGGAATAAAAAGAGCGAGATTGCAACAAGATCGCTTCGACAAATCAAAAGCCATAGTGTCCTGCTGTTCTTGGTTAAGAGTATGTGGGGATGGATATGTACATAATAAAGAAATTGTTAGAAATTGATCAAGATACATAGGTATATCTATGTATCTATATATTGTGCGTATGTATATGCTCTATATACATGTTTGTGTGTGTGTGCGTGTGTGTGCGCGTGTGTGTGTGTGTGTGTGTGTGTATGTGTGTGTTTGTTTGTGTGTGTGTGTGTGTGTATGCATGCGCTTGCCAGTAGCGTTTTCCTTTTGATGGGATTTATTTTCTTTAGTGTAAGATCATAACATATGTAAACATGCACATGCACACACACTCACACACACGACTCGGTGGTGCGGTTGGTAGAGTCCCTGACAATCAGTACGGCAGTCCGGGTTCGAATCCTGCCCAGGGCTGAAATAATTTCAATATTGCTGCGCTTCGAGTTGCTACTCTAACTCTCGTGGGCGGGGAGTTGGGTGTGTGTGTGCGTGTAAGGTCACAGCATTACCTATGGATCGGTCATACGAGCTCTGAGCTCTCTTCCGGGAGAGAAGTAACTGTCGATCACGAGTCTAGTGCGTGATTCAAAGACCAAGGTGAATACACATACACACATGTAGGTATGTATGCATATATATATATATGTATATAATATATATGTATATATATATATATATATATATATATATTTATAGAGAGAGAGAGAGAGAGAGATGTGTGTGTGTGTGTGTGTGTGTGTGTGTGTGTGTGTGTGTGTGTGTGTGTGTGTGTGTGTGTGTGTTGAAGCTACATGAATGACACCTCTGGCATGCCTGGCGTGATCACATCGGCCCGTTTTGCATTATGGACCGCCACCACTGCAGCGCCTTCCCCTCCCCCCTCCCCCTCCCCCTCCCTCTCTCCCTCTCTCCCTCAGACCGCTGCGGACCGAGGCGAGGTGTCGAGGGAACCGGGGGAGAACGCAGATCGTTGCGTCCTACGTCGCCCTGAAGGACGAGTAACAGGTCTCAGGGCTTTGACTGACTGGAAACCATGACGATGGCGGTGGCGGTAGCGCGGTGGTTGTAGGCGGAGCCAGCGAGCACCGACGTCAGAGACGCGCAGTGGCGTAGAGGACAAGTGGAGGAGGTATGGGAGGCAGATAAGGAGGTAAGCTGTGGGGGTAGAGCCAGGTGGAGGCTGTGGAAGTAGAGGCAGAGGAAGAGGAGGCAGTGGGATGAGGTAGGAAGTGGTAAGAAGAAAAGTAGGCATAAAGAGGAGACAGAGGTACATAGGTTGCGGAAGTAGAGGTAGAGGAGGAGGAGGAGGAGGAGGTAGTGGGACCAGGCAGGAAGTGGGAAGCAGGAGAGGAGGCATGGGAGGTGGGGAGTGAGGGGGGGGAGAGGTAGAGTGAAGTTGCTGGCAGAGGGAGACTGAAGGTTGCGGAAGTCCTGGAGGTAAGACAGCGGAGCTCGATAGGAAGTAGGAGAGGAGTCATGAGAGAGCGAAGAGAGAGGGAAGGAGGGAGAAAGAGAGAAGGAAAGAGAGCTTGCAAGAGGGGTTAAAGGTGCTGGGGACAGGGGAAAGGGAAGGTGAGAATATCAACATAAAAAGAGGAAGAGAGAACGGAAAATAGTCGAAAGTGAATTTGCGAGAACCTATCTCTGAGACAGGCGAGGTAGATGTGAACGCCACACACGCAAGCGCTATTGTATTAGAACCTCTAGGAGGCAGAGGAAATAGACATGGAGGTAGAGGAAGTTGCCCCAGAGATAGGAGGAGGAGGCGGAGGATGAAAGAGGGAAAAGAAAACGGTCTGTAGCGTTCTAGAGAAGGCGAGAATGATGATGTCGATGAAGATTACAATGACGTCAGCGTCAACAATGACAGCGACAACGATGGTCGTTGTGATAATAGGGAGGAGGAGGAGGAGGGAGGGGATGGGAGGGGAGGAAAGGCAGGGCACTACCGGTGTGACAGTAAAGGTGATGATGGAGGTTAATGGTGATAATGATAAAGATGACACTAATGATGATGATACTGATAACAGGTTTGAGGATAGCAATGGCGACGATGATGATCGTTACATAATAGAACACGACAATTAATAATAGAGCTAATAGCGACAATAGAGAGAGAATACAAACTGCAATGAGAGAGAGAGAGAGAGAGAGGGAGAGAGAGAGAGAGAGAGAGAGAGAGAGAGAGAGAGAGAGAGAGAGAGAGAGAGAGAGAGAGAGAGAGAGAGAGAGAGAGAGAGAGAGAGAGAGAGAGAGAGAGAGAGAGATGAAATAATTACTTCAATTAAGATGGCGGGTTAAAAGAGGGTGGCACAGAGTTAAGAGTACAACAAGAAATAGTGAAGAAATTATGAAGAAAAAATATAGAAATATGATGTTCTTTGCAAGCGCTTGAAGTCTGTAAGTGTCACAAATAAAAAGCTCAAAAATAAAATACAATAAAATAAGAATTAATATATAAATAAATATATAAACAAATCAACAAATAAGTGAATATATAAATGAATTATTAGATAAATAGATGAATAAATAAACAAATGAATAGATAAATGAATAGATGATCAGATAGATAGATATGAAATAATAATGATTATAATAATAATAATAATATCAAAGCAGCATTTCAGAAATCAACGGCAACATCATTAAGAATCTCCACCTTTTGGCTCTGTTATCATCAAGTCACTAAATAAAGATCTGATTAAGAAGAAATATAATCATATCAATGATCCAATGATTGTGAAGTAATATATTCAACGCTACTTAATTCAAAAGATTGCAAAATACTTTATGAGGTCGTGCATTACTTTTTGCAAATGTTGGTCAATATATTGGAAATGTCGACGGTTATGTAACCATTTCAATGATATATATAATTCTTTATGATGCATATTGCGAAATATAAAACAAAATCTCATGATACAAGGTGTTGTGAAAACATTCTATGTCAATTGCATAATATATTTAGGTTCGCAAGGTGTTTTTATATACACCAAATGCTCTCACTTTAAGAGCAAATTCTGTAAAACTAGGCACAAGCACTTAAGAATGATTGCCGAGAAATACAAAGGCAAAAAAGTAATGAGTTTTAGAAAAATACAGTCAGTTCTATATGCATATGCTACACAACACAATTCCCTTTAAAAGGGTATCTTAATCTAAACATATTTTTGCCTTAGGATAAATGTTAAATAAGAGTGCTCTAGTCACCTGTTACAAGACACAGGGGACTCGCTGACGATATTCTTAAGTAACGTCTAAAGATTGATAGCATTACGGAAGCATATAACAAATAGTTACGAATGATAAAACCTGTACAGGAAAAAAGAAAGGGAAAATACGTATTCATAGTCAAAATAACAGGCACTTAAAAGGACGGAAGAAACGACTACAGTTGAGAAGAAACGCCTTAAGTACGAGTAAAAAAAAAAAAAAGAAAAAAAAATAGGAAACGCGGCGTCGAAGAAGTGAACTTCCTCTGAGGACTTGATCAAAATGTCAGATGTTCATGGCTAAAACGAAACGCGGGCGAAATGCGCGCCAGGCAAATGTCTTGGCAAATTGTAGATGATCTACGATTACGAGGAACAAATGGGTCCAGAGTAGAAAGGTCTACAGTGAAGGTTAACGGAATTAAGGCAGACACGTTTGCGATAAAAATTGGTAAAAAAAAAAGGCGTATGCGTACGTGTGCACATATGCATACACATATACATATATATACATATACGTATACATATACATATACATATATATATACATATACATATATATATATACATATACATATACATACATATATAATATGTATATATATATATACATATATACATATATATACGTATATGTATATATATACATATATATATACACATATACACATATACATATACATATACATATACATACATATATATATATATATATATGTATATATATATATATAATACATATACATATACATATACATATACATACATATATAATATATATATATATATATATATATATATACATATACATATACATATACATATATATATAGATATATATATATGTATATATATATGCATATTTTTACATGCATATGTGAATATATTGTGTATACAGAGACACATCTTATACCCACATATACTCTTACATATAATTATGCTTTTGTATTTGTGTGCATTGTACTCACGTATTCATAAATACAATGTCCTTGTGATGTCTTATGCATATTTACGTGTAAAAAGTTATCAAGCAGGATTTCCTTAGTAAGGGAGGAGGATGGAAATATTTTCGCACAAAAAGGACGAAAGAAGCGATCTTGAAAATGCCGAGCGAGATCGACAAGGAGGGAGAAGGGGGCAACGGGGAGACGAGAGTCATGGCAACAAGGAGACTCTAGAGAAAATGGCGAGGGAGCCTCTCCTCTTCGTTCAAGAAGTCTTTTCAGCTGAGCCCCGGTTCCTTCCTTGTTGGTATTATCTGAGTCCGAGTTCGAGTTCTTTTGGTGGACGTTCGTTTCCGAGAAGTTCGCTTGCTGAACTCAAATCTCACCCGCTCACTTTCGGACGGGTCCTCCAGAACCAAAGCGTCTTCTATCTGGGGAGGACCTTCGTCAAGATCATGTTCTCTTGCTTCTATTTGAATAATAACCAGAGTCCAGGATTTAGTTTTCCGAAAGCTGCGACCGACTGCTCGCCTCAAAATTCACTTTCGTAAAATGACTCGGAAGCGTTCGCTTACGAAGATTCACTTTCGCAAGTCGAACTCGAAGACTTTCGCTCCTTCCCGAAGTCTTGCAGCACGTGTCTCCTGTTCACGGTTGGGACCGCCATCAGCTCCTGAACGACAATCGACTCCCGCGTGTGTTTACGCAAAAGATCCCTTGCAAGAGACCTTTGGCCACTTGGACACTCACGAAGTACTTTTCTCGAACTGCAGTAGAGGGGGAAAAGTGACAAAGAGCGGTAAGAGTCTGCAAAGAACTCGCTAAACAATGGGCAGAAACCACAAGAACATTACTCCAGTTCGATGGGCCAGATCGTGAAGGCTTCCTGCCCCACATGGTTCTTCCGTGATGATTGGTGCGTATCTCAAATCAATACCGTGCCTCAGTAGCTAGCTAGTGGGCTACCCAGCCCTGGGGGCGTCTTGTGTAGTAATGAACTCCCACACACACGAAGTTGGAGAAGGCCAGCCAGCAGGAGACAGCGCGAGAAAGTAAGACTCCTGGTAGTTGACGACTTGAAGGCCATGTAACTGTTTGTACTGGAAACTGGACGCCGCTCATTGCAATCTCACTTTTTTTCTTCTTTTTCTCCTTACTCGACAAATCTTTGAAATTTCTCCTACGGTGTATTGGTCTCTCTAGAAATGTTCATGAGTAATGTAGGGACCAGTTGGATAACCTACTTCCTCGTGGAGGTAAGCGGTGTGGATCTTGCAGCCCTCCCTTCTGGCCACCTTCTGACATTCACTTCATGATCAACATATTGCCCGTCCCTGTTCCTTAAGAGCTACATAAACAACAACATTTACGAAACCTCCTTACCTGCGACGTACTTAGGGATGCTTTTTAGGGAGTTCTGTTCCGATAGATCTTGAAATAAAGCTCACAAAACCCAAAAATCTGACGACGCTCTGGGCAGATATCTTCACACTTTGCACGCCTCTGAACAACTCGCTTCCTGGTCTGTAAGGACACGTTGCTCCTGCCGAGCACCTTGGCACAGCCAGAGACGCTGATCAGTGTGGACGCCCGTCAGAGTACCGACTCGCTCTTATACTGTACTTCTAAATAACCCAGTCAACCTTCGGATAGATGTCGCCTTGCTACTTGCTCCTACAAGAAAAGGTCGTAGGATGATAGACCACATGTGACAAACGTCGTTTCAGAGAGGGAAGCATCTTAATGTCGAAGTGTGGCGTAG
Source organism: Oratosquilla oratoria (assembly GCF_046742065.1). Lineage (NCBI taxonomy): Eukaryota > Metazoa > Arthropoda > Malacostraca > Stomatopoda > Squillidae > Oratosquilla > Oratosquilla oratoria. The sequence goes on from NC_134800.1 coordinate 55,203,586, forward strand.
GCATTAGGTAGCAGATTCCCGCTGTCTTGCTGAATTCAATTTGTTGTGATTTTTTTTTCTTCGGTGTAATGCAGACCCTTCAAAACCATCAAACTTGTGACCTGGCTTTCATTTTACCTTGAATTGCATTTCAAAACAACCTACAAATCTACACTCAATGGATAGATTTATCTCTATTGTTCTGTTACCTATGAATACTTTATATATATATATATATATATACATACACATACACACACACACACACACACACACACACACACACACACACACACACACACACACACACACACACACACACACACACACACACACACATATATATATATATATATATATATATATAAATGTATATGTGTGTGTATGTGTTTGTGTAGAATCATGTCAATCCAAAGCAATGCCATCAATAAATTCTCAAATATTAATTTTCGTAAAAAAATATTTTGTTTGTAAACAACCTGATTCATATATTTCTGTAATTTGTAAAACTTAATCCTAAATATTAACATGGCTTCTAGTTTTTGTACAATACATTAATTTCTTTATTTCCTCAATTAAAGTAATCAGACGAACCATTTTAGTTTAGTGTTTTGCACGAAACTCGAAAGGAGAAGACGTAAGGGAAGGTTTCAGATAAGGTGGATAGATGGCGTGAAGGAGTAGATAGGGAAGAGAAATGTAAATATCTGCAAGAAATCCAAGATCCACTCGAGTAAGTACGAAACTCAATTAAGTGTGCTTTGACGTGAATGCAACTGTGTTACGTCACTGAGGCTGAAGGTATCTTCTATTTCGACTCGTAACTGAGACCCAAATTCAAAATGTAATAAATTCCTTTATTTTTCTTCATTGTTACCAAGAGACCGTAGCCCAAAGAAATATAACGGCAAGATTTGAGATGTGGATGAAGATTATAGATAACATGAAGGAAAACGATGATTTAAGTTAAAAGAAAGATGGAAATGTGTTTAGAAACACGGTGAAGAGGAGGCAAATAGCAAATGGTCTAGAAAGGGAGAGTAAGGGCAAGAGATCGTACACACACACACACACACACACACACACACACACACACACACACACACACACACACACACACACACACACACACACACACACACACACACACACACACACACACACACACACACACACACACACACACACACACACACACACACTATATATATATATATATATATATATATATTTGTATATATATGTATATATATATATATACATAAAGCACGTGATTAATTGGTGTATGTATATGCATATTTTTATGTATGCATTCATACATTAGTTACCAACGAAGTCTATTCACTAATAGTGGTCCTGCAAAACGGGCGTCGGATTAGACCATCTCCCTGTCTCCCGTTTTCAAACCCTCACCTCCTTTTGGAGGAAAACCCCTGAGCGGTTGGCACTCGATCCCCAAACTGGACTCAAGATCTCCTCCTCCCATAAGAAGACCTGACAACCGGCGACTGATCTCTTTCTGGAGCTATAAGACGGTGATATAGAAAATGTTTCACATTAATACAACATAGACAACAGTCTAACGTTTCTTCACGGGGAGGTCTAGGGGCTCGGGAGCGAGGATTGTTGCCAGCCACTGTGGGGCTGCGGGTTTCACCCATTGAAATTCGAGCCAGAAATCCTTATTTAACACGCATTTATACATACATAAATATATATATATATATATATATATATATATATATATATACATATACATATACATACATATATATATATATATATATATATATATATACATATATATATATATATATACATACGTGTGTGTTTAGTTATATTTTACGGGAAGAGAGCTATGCGTGTGTGTGTGTGTGTGTGTGTGTGTGTGTGTGTGTGTGTGTGTGTGTGTGTGTGTGTGTGTGTGTGTGTGTGTGTGTTTCAGTCGTTTATGTGAGGACGTATTCCAGGGTTATAAACCCGTAAACAAGGAGGCTGGCAGATCAAATAAAGCAAATCAGCTGCAAAGGCAGAACCAGAGACAGAGACAGAGACAGCGGAATAGCCAGGGACAGAGATTAAGACTGTGATATGGTAATAAAGATACAGACAGATAGAGTGAAATACAAAGAGTAACTGCTTGTGGGAGACTTTCTCTAGTAAAGAGGTAACCTTGGTGTTCTCGTCGAACAGTTATTAGCCAAGCTGTTTCTCCTGGATCAATAACAACCTGCAGGAGGTTGCAGAGTTGTGCGGGTACATAGGAAGGTTTTATATACTCTGCCTTCTGCAACCTCCACCCTTTACCTCCCCGTAGACACCAAAAGCCATTCTGAAATAGAACGATGGTGGAGACAACAAACCCTATGTTCGTACGCTTTATTGCTAAGAACTCCCTTAACAAGAGGAATACCAACTAGGTCGTTATATCAAGACAGGACAGGACTCACAGTAATGGCTTTGAATGGGATAAACTTAGATTGAAAAAGGAAATAGGTAAGAACTGGTTTACCAATAGAATAGTTTAACGAATGGAATAGACTTAGTAACCATATAATCAGCTCCGAAACTATCAGTTGTTTTAAGAAAAGCTTAGATAAGTTTATGAATAGGGAAGATAGGTGGTAATGGGCATGGAACTGCATAGTGTAGGCCTTATGGTCTCTTACGGTCTCCTCCGTTCTTATGTTCTTAGGTCTTTTGAAAGACAAGTTCCATTGCGTTTAGAAAGTGTCTTGTTTAACCTTGTGGAGTTGGATTGATAGAAAATGGGAAAGCGTGTAACTGTACTGATGTTATTGTGCTACCCGCAGATGCGCACGCGCACGCACACACACACACACACACACACACACACACACACACACACACACACACACACACACACACACACACACACACACACACACACACACACACACACACACACACACACACACACACACACACACAGATATATATGTATATATATGTATATATATATATATATATATATATATATAAATTAACACACACAAAGACAGACACATAAACAAACAAACACACACACACACACACACACACACACACACACACACACACACACACACACACACACACACACACACACACACACACACACACACACATACACACACACACACCATATGAGTACAGATATACGGTTGGTAAACACGTACAGTTATATTAGTTACTTGCCTGTCTCGGCGCTTACTAGGGAATACTTGTATATTATGTATTTCAGTCCACAATAGACCCAAAGTACAGATGAGTTATTATGTATTGACATGAAGACGAAGACCTTTTGTAGTGCGTGCGTGCGTGCGTGCGTGCGTGCGTGCACGTCTCGGACGCAAAAGGTCAGACCATGCCCTTTGCCTTCGTCGCCTTCATTCTGAAAATGCTGTGTTCACAGTTACACATGGGTGTTTGCCTCTCCCTGCGCCATCACCACACCTGTGCAGAACCCGCCAAGAGTAATGGACAACAACAACACTGGGGAGAACAAGAGGATCGTTGTTTCCCTAAACCAGGCATCTACCTACCTCTGTCACGGGTCGTTAGGGAGAGAGGCTGGTCGTCCTCGGAGAATCCCATACTTCGAGGAGGAGAATACGAGGGTATTCTTGGAGGAGTGCGGTGCCTGTCCCGGACATCTATACGGAGGTCTAAGGTCGAGTAGGTGGCGTTATCTTGGTCACTGGCGACTCTTTCGCTGTCAGGTTGACCTCCTGCCTTCTGGGTCTCTTGCAACCTCAGCTGCTGCTGCTGCAACCTGTCCTTGATGAGGAAAATCTTGGGCATTGTGACGGGAATGGAGAAGACTCACTTAAAAGCCACACTGCATCTAGTATATCACTTCCAACTGTGGGGGGGGACTTCTTCTTCGTGTCACCTCACCGCATCCGTCGCTGGATGCGCGATACAGCTACGTTATCACGGCGTGGGGTGATTTTTCTTCACACTTTTAAATATCCCGATGGATTCAGGGGAATCCAAGTTTCTTAACTGGGACGATCTCACTTCGAACTCGCTTGTCTTAATCGAATACGAGGAGTTAATAACAATAAAAAACAACGGGCTTCAAGTTCTCCAAGCACTACAAAATCCCTCTCTCTCTCTCTCTCTCTTTCTCTCTTTCGTTCTCTCTCTCTCTCTCTCTCTCGCTCTGGATGCTGTCTCGAGAGGGACGCAGGGGTTCGGTCCGGGCAACACGAGCGCGTGTTAGAGACTTGAACGCGTCGCTGATAGTGAGTGAGCACTGGCTGTAGTGAAAGTGGCTAACCACACCGCACCTCCCCCGATCCCACGCATGCGCAGACGCTCCGCTGGCGGGTGAGACACAACGGGGGCTTACTGGAAACGTTTGGTCATCACTAAAGTCCCAAGGCTCGAATCATCATGATGTAGTTCCTCAGGCTTCTTCCCCTTGCCCGGTTCTTCCTCTTAGCTTTTGGACATTACCCCCCCCCCTTCCTACCCCACTCCTCTGTCGTGTTTGGACTAGGGTAGGAGGAGGAGGAGGAGGAGGAGGAGGAGGAGGAGAGACGCAGAGAAATAGCTCATGGATTCTCACAACAACATTGTTAACTGTCCCGATGGAGGAATTTACGCGGCGTATGTCTAGGAAGCTGAGCGCGTGGGATTTAGTCCTCTGGAGAACGGCGTGATGTGAGGAGGCTTCCAGGAGGCTCTCAGGAGTCTCCTGGGACAGGTGCACGTCGGCGAAAGGGTCTCCAACGGCAGAACTCACCTCGGTGTCGACCATACACACGTACTCTTTGATCCCTCAGACCCGTTAAGGACATCTCTTCGATAAGTTCTTCAATTTCTTCTTTAAGGACCAGTTCTTTGTTTCTGGAGCCACGGGTTCTGATGGTCTACCATCTTGCCTATACCAGTACTTGTAGCAACCAGTTATTAACCCTGTACTTATGCGCTCCTGATCTTCGCTGTTCTGTTCTTACGCTCATCGTGGTCGAAGTTACAAGGCATTTGGTCACGTCTTCAGTAGTGGTGACTGTTTCTTCAACCTTACAGCGTAACAAAATTCTACCACTCTTCTCTTAACAGTACCAGTAACGAACAATTCTCCAGCCACGTGTTGTTACTCTGTGTTATTTTAGTCGCTTAAGGATCAGTATTGACCAGTAAATTAGACTGATTGAAAGTCTTTTCATACATGTGTGGTATTAGAATGCAACCCAGACAACTATGTTATAATCCGTTCTTAACCTTTTTATCAATATTCTCTGTAACCTTCTAGTCTAATCCACATCAGCTAAGCTAACCACTAAAATATAGTTTTAAGAAGAAAATAAGCAAGAACTGGTTTGCCAATAGAGTGGTTAATGAATGGAATAGGTTCAGTAACCATATACTGTGCTCTGAAACTATTGATTGTTTTGAAAGAAGATTAGATAGCTTTATGGATGAGGACGATAAGTGATAATGGACGTAGAACTGCTTAGTGTAGGCCTTAGGGTCTCTCAGTCGCCTTCATTCTTGCGGTCTAACCCTCTTACCACTTCCCTTATTCATCAAACTCGTTATGATATATATTTTTTCTATCTTATACTTCCTTCAATCTTTATCTTTGCTTTAGGTCACACAACATCCATCCTTGTTGCATCTGGACATTAACTTGTGTCCTCACCGAACCGTTTGCCAGACTGCAGAATGCAACTGTTTTTCCCGATGACTTCTTCGTCAATTTTTTTACCACGAGTGTCCTCGGATCTTTCTTACCGTTTTCTTCTTACCCCTCCTCCCATTTTCTTCGACAGTGACCAACCCTGTCCGAACCAAACTCCCTCCGTTTTCTCTCTTTATTTCTTTTATTTCTAACATTTCCTTCTCATCCGTAACACATGATGACTTCCTTAGCTGCTCTTTATCATTTCTCTCCTGCTTCCTTCTCTTCCTCTTTCCCAACCCCTCCACTCTCTTCCTTTACTCCAGTTCCTCTTCTTCCTCTCTTTTCCTTTGGATCTTGATACATCGCTCTCCGTCACCTCTCTTCCTCTTTTCTGTGCCACCTGTACAGTAGGCTATACTGTGTCGAGCCACCCTCTACCCTCTCCACCTTCCCAACCACCCCCTTCGTGTATGTGACCATCCTATCTCCCCCCCTCCCCCTCCCTCACCCCTCTCCTCCCCTACCCCCCTTTCCCTACCCATCCTCCCTCACCTCCATCCCCCTCCTCCCCCTACCCTCCCCCTCCCCCTCCCCCACCCCATTCCCTGTCCCTTCCCCCTCCCACCCCCTATCCTGCCTCGTCTCCCTCCCCTACCTTCCTTCTCCCCCCTCCATGTTCTCTCCTGCTCCTCACTCCCACCTTCCCTCTATGACTCCCCCTATTCATCCCACTCCCACTCCCACTCCCACTCCCAATCCCTAACCTAACCTAACCTAACTTAACCTATTCCCTCTCCCACTCCCATTATCCCCTCCTAACCCCTCTCCTTCCCCTCGTCTCCCCCTCCCGTTCCTCCTCCTCCTCTTCCTCCTCCTCCTCCTCCTCCTTATCATGCCTCCCTCCCTCTCCTTCACTCTCCCCATCTTCCCCCTCCCTCTCTCCTTCCAAATCACCCCCTTTTCCCCCTTTAATCCACTCCCCCTTTCCCCCCTTTAATCCACTCCCCCTTTCCCCCCTTTAATCCACTCCCCCTTTCCCCCCTTTAATCTATTCCCCCCTCTTCCTTCCCTTATATCTTATCCTTTCTCTTCCTTCCCCTCATAACCTCTTCTCCTCTTTTTCTCCTCCTATTTTTTCTCTCTCTTTTTCTTCTCCTTCGTCTCTTTATCTCATTCCATTCTCCTCTCTTCTCTTCCCCTCCCATCCTGTCCTCTCCCCTTTCTTACCTCATTTCCTCACTTCCCCCCCACTTCCCTTCTTCCCCCTCCCCTCCGTTCTTCCCTTCTTTGGTGAAACTATTTCCTTTTCTAACCTTTCCTACTTTCCTTTCCTCTCCTCTCTTCTCCCTCCTCTTCCCTCTCCTTTTCTTCTTCTTCTTTTAATACTCCTCTTTTTTCTTACCTCTTCCTTCCTTCTCTTTTTTCGTCTCTTTTCTCCTCTTTTTTGTTACATTCCGTCCTTATATTCTACTCTTTATCTCCTCTCATTGCTTCCCTTCCGTCTCTTTTATTTGCCTTATTTACCTATCTACTTTCCTCCATTCCTTTCCAATCTCTTCCCTCCCATCTCCCCCACTCCTCTTTGCCCTACTACCTTTCTCTCTTTTCCCTCTTTACTTTCCTTTTCTTCCTATCACTTACCTCCCTTCCAACTCCCTATCTTTCCCTTTTCCTTTCTTTTCCTCTCTCCCTTCCCCTTCCTTCGCTTTTCTTCTCCTACATTTCCCTTTTCCCTCTTTCCTTCCCTTCCCTCCTCCTTCCCTCCTTTCCTCTTCCTCCTCTTCCCATTTCCTTCCTTCCCCATTCTCCTCCTCTTTCCTCTCACTCTTCCCTTTCCTTTCTGTCCTCTCTCCTTCCTACCCCTTCATTCCTAACTCCTTCCCTCTCTTCCACTACCCTTTCCTCCACTTCCCTCTCCTCCACTTCCCTCTCCTCCACTTCCCTCTCCTCCACTTCCCTCTCCTCCACTTCCTTCTCTTTTACTTCCCTCTCCTCCATTTCCCTCTCCTCCACTTCCCTCTCCTCCACTTCCCTCTCCTCCAATTCCCTCTCCTCCACTTCCTTCTCTTTTACTTCCCTCTCCTCCATTTCCCTCTCCTCCACTTCCCTCTCCTCCACTTCCCTCTCCTCCACTTCCCTCTCCTCCACTTCCCTCTCCTCCACTTCCCTCTCCTCCACTTCCCTCTCCTCCACTTCCCTCTCCTCCACTTCCCTCTCCTCCTCTTCCCTCTCCTCCACTTCCCTCTCCTCCACTTCCCTCTCCTCCACTTCCCTCTCCTCCATTTCCCTCTCCTGCACTTCCCTCTCCTGCACTTCCCTCTCCTGCACTTCCCTCTCCTGTACTTCCCTCTCCTTCACTTTCCTTTCCTATATTCTCCCCTTCACTTCCCTTTCCTTTTACCTCAGGTTCTTTCCCTCGCTTCCCTTCCTTGCTTTTCTCTCTCCTTCCCTTTTCCTCTTTTTCCTCTTTTCATCTCCTCCTTTACTCTTCCTCTCCCCTTCTCTTCCTTCCTTCTCCTTCAATTCTCCTTCTCTTTCCTCCCCTTCTCTTCCTTCCCTCTACTTCAATTCTCCTTCCCTCCCTCTCCCTCCCTTTCTTTCCTTTCTTTCCCTTCCTACCCCTCTCTTTCCCTTCCCTTCCAATCTCCCCATTCCCTCCGTTCCTCTTCCTTCCCTTTCTCTTTTATTCCTTTCCCTTCCCTCCATACCCCTTCCTTCCCCTACCCTCCCTTTCAGTTCCTTCCCTTCCCTTCCCTTCCCTTCCTTTCCCCAACTCTCCCTTCCCTTTCTGTTCCCTCCCTTTCCTTCGCTCATTACCTTTTATCACCTCAACGTTTCGTGTCGTTTTTTTTCTTCCTCTTCAAAGCCACTACCTAGCACTCCATCTCTTGTCCTCTCCTTCTCTTTCCTCCCTCCATTCTCCTCTCCTTCTCCCATTTCCTCCTCTCTTTGTCTCTCTTTTTTTCAAAAATTCCCTTTCTCTTCTCAACTTTCACTTTTTGCTTAATCTCCCCCGTTTCTTGTTATCAAAGACCCTTCACGTCCTCCTTCCTCCACATCGTCACTCCCTCTTCCCATTTCTTCCCTCCCTCAATCCCTCCCTCCCTCAATCCCTCAGCCTCCGTATCCACCTCTCCCTCTCCCACTCCCACTCCCTTCCGACTCCTCCATCCACTTTCACTACCCCCTCTACATCCCAACTCCTCGGCCGCAACCAACTCCCCCCCCATCCCACTTTATCCTCCTTTCTCCCTCCCCCCAACTCCCCTCCCCCACTGCTTCCTTTCGCTTCGTCTGTCCCTCGGCCTCAACCTTTGACCGTCTTAACACTCCCGTCCATCCAGTCTTCTGTCTCCCACCCGTCACCTTCTTCCCCGTCTACCTGACAGGTATCCCTGCGTCTACACCCTTCCCTATGTTGGCTTTCACCCTTCTGATCTAAAACCCTTCACCCTTGTGTCACACTTGCCACAAAACCCCGTTACCTTCATATGTAATACATCACACCCGATCGGAAAATTACCCCTCAACCTAAGCTGCCGGGCAAGATCACCCTAATTTAGGGACTAATGTCACCCTAATGTCCTCCAGTCGGTCTCTCTGACCTTTGCCTTGATCCCTCTTCTTACCCTAACCGTCACCCTTGCGTCACTTTCTACTTTCACTCCAAAGTCACCCTGCCTATAACTCCACACGAAATAGGACACGCCCTTCGTAACAACGCCGCCAGTGGATTGGTCTATTCTTCGCCTCTTCACTCGGAATCATAAAGTCCTCGGTTCGATTCCCGTAAAGGATAGTCATGTACGTATACGTATGTACGTGTGTGTGTGTGTGTGTGTGTATGTGTGTGTGTGTGTGTGGTTGCGTGTGTGTGTGTGTGTGTGTGTGTGTGTGTGTGTGTGTGTGTGTGTGTGTGTGTGTGTGTGTGTGAGAGAGAGAGAGAGAGAGAGAGAGAGAGAGAGAGAGAGAGAGAGAGAGAGAGAGAGAGAGAGAGAGAGAGAGACTTTTACAGCCCTTTCTCTCTAGAGAGTTACCTCCTCCTCTTTTTTCAGAACGTAAGGTTACCTTCTCTCCTTCTCCAGTTACTCCATCTCCTTCTTGTCTCCCCTTTCCATTTTCTCTTGGTTTCCGTTTTATTTATTTATTTTTTTTTTTTGGAATTTGTCGTATGCTCTGCCTTCATCTATGCTTTTATTTTCTCCTCCTGTCTCGCTGTTTCTCTTTCTGTCTCTCTGTCTCTCTCTCTCTCTCTCTCTCTCTCTCTCTCTCTCTCTCTCTCTCTCTCTCTCTCTCTCTCTCTCTCTCTCTCTCTCTCTCTCTCTCTCTCCTTTCGTCATTATTTGTCCTCCTTTTCCTCATCACTTTCTTCTTCCATATTCCTTTCCATTCTCCTTCTTCTTCCAACATCCTATGTTCCCTTCCACTGTCTTCCTTTCCCGCAATCACCACTCAAAGCATCGCAAATCACAAGAAGGAAAAAAAAATCGCCCAATCATCTTTGAAATAGATTACTAATCACACTCTTTTCTGTGATTCGTCTCTCTCTCGTCCCCCATGTCAAACCCGAATCATCGCCTTGCCAATCCAATAACTCTCCGTTATTTATTTCAGTCCAATCAGTACCAATCACTATTCTTCCGTACGAACCTGCCGTTCCAATTTTGACCTTCCTCTACTTTCCAAACACAATCAGCTCGCTTCATTCCAGTCACTATTTGCTTTATCTCAATCATTGCAGTTTGTGTTACGATTAGCATTATTGACTACTTCTGTAATAAACAGTTCACTAACACTTTTACACTCAATTGAAAACATACATATATATATATATATATATATATATATATATATATATATATATATATATATATAAAATATACGTAAGTATGTATATGTATATATATATTTGTGTCATTATGACATTTGGAAATAAACTCTTCTAGGATTCGAACCCTCGCCTGAGCGGTTTGCTTTTTTTAAAACGAAGACGGTGGCATGATGGCACGGTCTTCGTCTTATAAAAAGCATGCCGTTCAGACGAGGGTTCGAATCCCAGTAGGAGAGTATTTATATGTATATATATATATATATATATATATATATATATCTATATATACGTACAGTATATATATATATATATATATATATATATATATATATATATATATTTGTATATATATATATATATACTGTATATATACTGTAATTATCTTATCAACCAAATTATTTCATTTATTTACTTCTTTAATTCTTTGCAAACACAATCGAGACTAACAAGGAGGTCGACGGAAGCATATTTGTTACATATCAGCTAGGTTCGAGTCCTAGACCGACAGTGCATCAGTTTCCAAAATATGCCTCCTACGAGCTTCTTGTTAGTCTCGATCGTATCTGCAAGGAATTAGAATGCAAAAAGTTAATGTGGTTGATAAGATGAATATCTATGTACCGAGGACTATCCATCTCATCTCCATTCGTCCCCTCAGGTTCACTCCATTCACCTCTGCCTTCCACTCCTCTTCTAATAATATTTCTTCCCTCTTTCTTTCCGTGTGTCCAAACCTTCCCAATACCCTTTCAGCCGCCCTGTCTGCTATCTCCTTTTCATCCCCTCCTCTTCTTATACCAGTATGTGTGTGTGTGTGTGTGTGCGTGTGTGTGTGTACATATACAACTACATATACATATATATATATATATATATATATATATATATATACATATATATACATTATATATATATATATATTTTTTTTTTCTCCCCATACACCAGGTAGGGCTATGCCCTGTCAGCGATGATGCCTCACGAAGTCCCTCCACAAGTCCCTATCAGCATACAGCTGCACACTCTCCACATCTTCCATAGTTCTTCCTCTTGACTCTATGGCTTGTCTGATACCGTCTCTCCATCTCTTCCTGGGTCTTCCTGTTGGACGCTTTCCTTGTGGCTGCCACTGGTAGCATTTTAATGGGTACTGATGCTCATTCATCCTCATGACGTGGCCAAACCATCTTAATTGGCTTTTCTCTACATATTCTAATATTGGCTCTATTTCCAGCTCTCTTCTTATTTCTTCATTTCTTATTCTGTCACACCTTGTTACACCTTTTATTATTCGCAGTACTCTCATCTCTGCTGCTTGTATCTTACTTTTCAGCCTTTCTGTCAATGTCCATGTTTCTGACCCATATGTTAGAACTGGTCTTAAAATATTTTTGTAAATTGTTAACTTAACCTGCTTGGGTATAAGTTTTTCTCGCATCAATGGATATAGCGTTCTTAAATTATTTGTATGGCACTGTATTCTATTTAATATTTCTTTTTCCATTTGACACCTTTCATCTATCTTTACTCCTAGGTATTTAAATTCTTCAACTAATTTCAGTTTTTCGCCTCCCAACCATATTTCTATCTCTTCTTTTTGCCTTGCGACCATCATTACTTCTGTTTTATTTGTGTTTATTTTCATTTTCACTCTTTTCAATGCACTGTTCCAAGCAGTTAATGCATTTTGAAGTTCAATGGGGTTGTTTGCAACCAGTGCAATATCATCTGCGTATGCCAATGTAATAACTTCCTCTCCAGATCTCAAATTTTTCATACATTTGTCCATAAAAAGTACAAAAAGCAATGGGGATATAACCCCACCTTGTCTTACTCCAGAATTTACATCAAACCAGTTATCCTCGCGAGTTTGTGTTCTTACAGCGCTGGTACATTTACTGTATAGACTTTTGATTGCTCTAACAAGTAATCTATCTACACCATATATAGGGTCTTCCAATGTATCCCAAATCATCTCCCTTGGTAGCCTGTCAAAGGCTTTTTCTAAGTCAACAAAAGCTATACACACTGGTTGATCCCATTCCCATCTCTTCTCCATCAGCATTTTCAAGGAGAAAATTGCATCTGTTGTACCTCTCTCAGGTCTAAATCCATACTGTCCCTCCTCTAATTTTTCTTCTACCGTCGCTCTTAACCTTCTTTCAAGTATTCTTTCATATATCTTCTCCACATGTGATAATAAGGATATTCCTCTCCAATTTTTGCATTCTGACTTGTCGCCTTTCTTTGGTACTTTACATATAATGGCTTTCCCCCAATCCTCTGGTACTCTATCTTCACACCAAGCTACATTGAAAATTCTCGTTAGCCACGTGACTGTGTTTTCATTTCCTTTTAGCAGCTCTACAGGTATGCCATCGCATCCAGGACTTTTTCCATTTTTCATTTTACTGATGGCAACTCTAGTTTCTTCGATAGATATTTCGTGGTAGTAGTTTAGTCTCAGGCTGGTGTTTTCACACTCATCGTCCAATTCCTGAGGATTCAATAATTCTGAGAAATATTCTCTCCACCTTTCATCTACTTCGTTCTCATCTGTTAGTAACACTCCGTCTTTATTCTTAATTGTATTTACTACTGTTTCTTCGCCCCTTTTATAACTCTTTGCCAAACTATATATGAGCTTCCTAGTTCCCAGCAGATCCTCTTCAAGCTCTTTTCCCAATTTCTTCCAAGAATCTCTCTTGGCTCTTGCTTTTACTGTCTCTGCTTCGTTTCTTGCTGTTTCGTATTCCAATCTATTTTCTGGGGTCCGTCTTCTCATCCATCTTCTAAAAGACTGACTCTTCTTTTTAACAACATCCCGGACTTCATCCGTCCACCATATAGTTTTCTTTTTTCTCCCACCACTTATTTTCCTGGTCTCCAGGACCTCTTTTGCTATTTTTGTAATTTTATCCTTCATGCCTATCCATTCTTCTTCAATGTCTCTGGTTTCTTCCGGCTCGCTCAGATAAACTTCTGAAATCTTTTCCTTATATAATCTTGCCTTTTCAGGTTCTTTTAGATTCTCTAATTTAATTCTTTCTCTGACAAGTTTTTTCATTGGCTTTGGCTTCCTAATGTTTAGTTTCGCAAGAACTAAACGATGATCCGAGTCAAAGGAAACCGATGGTATGCTCTTGACATCATTGAAAAGTTCTTGTTAGTTGTTAACATAAAGTCAATCAGTGATTTTTCAGTATATTCACCAGTTACGTTATTCCACCGATACCAGCTCCATTTATGACTTTCTCTATGCTGGTAAAAGGTATTCATCACAGACATGCTATTACCTATGCAGAAATCTATCAGTCTTTCTCCTTCATCATTTCTTTCTCCAACACCATGTGCACCGATGACGTTTTCTATATTATTCCTCTGTCTTCCTACATGTGCATTCATGTCTCCCATGACAACTTTGATAGTATTTCCCACATGAATCCAGGGTACTTTGTAGTTTTGTATAGTATTCTACTTTTTCTTCTTCAGGCCTTCCCTGGTGAGGTGCATATACCTGCACAAAAGTTATTCTTTCTGCATCCACTTTTATTGTTATTGCTAGAATTCTTTCATTAATATAAAAAATGTTCTCTACTTTTTCTGCAATAGTTGGTGTTAGAATAAAAGCCACCCCATATTTTCTTTCATTATCCATTCCTTTGAAAATTAGCTGGTAGTTGTTGTGAATTACTTTTGTTCCCTCTCCAAGCAGTCTGGTTTCACATATTCCCATTATTTCAATGTTTCTGTCAGTCATCATGTCTACGACTTCTTCCAACTTATCATTCATTGTAGTGGCATTGATGGTTGCTATTCGTGTATTCCTTAAAGAAGGTCCAGTGTCATTTCGTGATCGTTGCCGTGTGGTCCATCCAGTCCGAGGCATCATCTGTGTTGCTTGAGCTGTATAGTAAGGCCACCGGCTAGCTAGGCCTGTCGTGGTCTACCGCTGTCGTTAGCGTTACCCAGGGAGCACTACGTGGAAGTGACAGTCGGATTTTTTCCCCCATGCATATGTATATATATATATATATATATATATATATATATACATTTATATATATACTTATATATATACATATATATATATATATATATATATATATATATATATATATAGAGAGAGAGAGAGAGAGAGAGAGAGATGGATCTCTCCTATACGGCCTTTGTGACTCTACCTCTTCGGAAATGTGCCATCAGCTCTTTCCCTGACACCCACTAATGTCGCCAAAGGAAACCATTCGAGATCTGGAGGTCACAGAGGACGGTCATGAGCGCGCATGGGCAATACTAAGCAAATCATGCTAGGTTTGATTAATGTCACTATGGTAATAAAGGAATGTACGAGTATATTACGGGAATGTATATTCATAAAGACATTTGTGTATATATGTACGTGTACACACACACACACACACACACACACACACACACACACACACACACACACACACACACACACACACACACACACACACACACACACACACACACACACACACACACACACACACACACACACACACACACACACACACACATACACACACACACACACACAGATGACATAAAACATAAGAAGATATACATGTGTAACCAAATATATTCGCTTGAATACACATGAGCAACCATGCATACGTAAATGCATGTATGAATATGTGAACGTATTAAAGCACACAGTTACTCGTCACAAGCACACACAAACACACACACACACACACACACACACACACACACACACACACACACACACACACACACACACACACACACACACACACACACACACACACACACGACTCGGTGGCGCGGATGGTAGAGTCCCCGACTGTCACTACGGCGGTCTGGGTTCGAATCCTGCCCAGGGCTGAAATAGTTTCAGTATCGCTGCGCTTCGAGTCGTTACTCCAACTCTCATGGGCGGGGAGTTGGGTGTATGTGTGCGTGTAAGGTCACAGCATTACCCATAGATCGGTCATACGAGCTCTGAGCTCTCTTCCGGGAGGGAAATAGCTGTCGATCACGAGTCCAACCCGTGATCCAAAGACCAAAGGTGAAAGGTGAATCACACACACACACACACACACACACACACACACACACACACACACACACACACACACACACACACACACACACACACACACACACACACACACACGCACGCACACACAGGGAGAGAGGGAGAGCGAGACAGGATGAGTGAGAGATTGAGATGATAGAACGAAAGAGATTGAGTGCGAGAGAACGAGAGACTGAGCGACAGATAGTAAGAGAGGGAGAGAAGAAAGGAAGATGACATTGGCCTGGAGATCTGCAAATGTGGTACCAACATTCAAAAGAGACAAAAAGGAGGTACCACTGAGCTTAGAACGGCGTTCTTGACCAGTATGATAGCCGAATATACGAAAAACTTGTAAAAGATAGATGTATCTATCTACATAGTAAGGAATCTTGGTTGAAAATAAATTTGGACTGAGAAGAAAAAAAACCGCCTCTATATTATATTTTTATTCGAGATTAGTTGATGTACTGCATGAGTGGAGAGGGTTGGATGGATACAGAAAACACTTCCGTTAAGGTATTGCACAATAAATTAATATGAAATAAAAAAATGCTGGAGGCCTTAGAAATAATATATTAGAATAGGTAATGAAAAGTACCAAATATTTGAAAACAGAAATAAGAAATAAAAGGTTGGACTAGAGATCAGTGACTAGTGGTGTTCTATAGGCCTCACTATTGGTGCATGTAATGTTCTTCTTGTTTATCAGTTACGATGAATGACATGCTATGTAAACCTTTTTACAAATGATGTTAAGTTCATGAAGAAGATGAAAGTAGAGGAGAAGTGAAAACTGATGCAAGAAGACATTGATAATGTTTACGAATAGATTTAGAGATGGTGGATGATCTTTATTATAAAGAAATACAATATATAGGAATTTTCAAAATATACATGTACATATATAGATAAGATAAAACAAAGTAAAATCAATATATTGATAAATGAAAAAAAAACATGAGAAGATATAGAATAGGTGATTAATCAAAAACTAAGGTAAAAGATAAGAGGATTTAAGGAATTTTAATCAAAGTCAAAACGTCATAAAAGATCACTGAGGGAACTTATATTTTGCTGTAGAATATAAAATTGGCTTTTCATTATATAGATGATGATGATGATAAAGAAATATCAAAAGTCTAATCCGTCCTAGACAGGAATGTGAAGAAGTTGCGTGGTCCCCACACCTAAAGAAAGTTATAAGAAAAATAGAGGGTATTCAAAGGGTTGGTACCAAGATGATTTCAGACCTAAATGATGATATTTATCGAGAAAGACATAGAAAATTAGTACTTCACTGGAGTAGTGAAGAAAGGAAAGCGATATGATAAAGATATTTGAATAAGAAAATGGAATAGATAAACGACTGATAAAACCTTCTGGTTTGGAATGAAAGGTCAACAAGAGGTCATAGTGAAAAGTTGAAAATAATAAGATTACTTTAAGGACATTAGGAAGTATAACTCTCTACATGGATCCATGGATCTGAGGGAAATAGCTGTCGATCACGAGTCCAACGCGTGATCCAAGACCATGGTGAATAACACATGACTCGATGGCGCAGTGGTAGCGATTGCGGCCGCCACTACAGCGGTCCGAGTTCGAATCCCGCCCATTGCTGGAATATTTCAGTGTCTCTACTCTGCGAGTCGTTACTCCAACTCTCGTGGGCGAGGAGTTGGGTGTGTATGCGTGTGTAAGGTCACATCAATACCCACAGATCGGTCATATATGAGCTCTGAACTCTCTTCCGGGAGAGTAATAGCTGTCGATCACGAATCCAACAAATGATCCAAAGAACATGGTGAATCACACACACACACACACACACACACACACACACACACACACACACACACACACACACACACACACACACACACACACACACACACACACACACACACACACACATACACACACACACACACGTACGTGCGTACATTTACTCGTCCTATTGGTCTGCAACCTTTCTAAACTTCTCTCCTTTGTATCCTTGACCTTTGTTTGGGGAGACTGATAAAGGTTATAACGAAGAGAGGCAGCTTAGAGGATTTCAAGTAACTTGTGCGAATTCGGCATTTCAGACAAATTCTTCGCAAAGTTCATGTGTCATTTGTGGTGGAGAAAATGACTTGTCTCTTTTGTTTGTTTGATGTTTTCTCTTTCAAATCACGTAAGTCATATGATTATCTATCCTATTCATGATAATTTTGGTACATATGTGTGATCGGACGGGAGCGAGTTTCACTAGCCTTTTTTTTTTTTTTTTTAGTCTTTTCTTTCTTTCTTTCGTTCTTTATGGTTTGGTTATTTTGAGATGCATTGTTTCTTACTATGTCATACTATTTCCCTACTATTAAGTTGAGGTGTGAGAACGATTTTTTTTTTTTTTTTTTTTTTTTTGTCAAGGCTTCCAGTACCAGATACCGTATACTAAATACAGAGCCCTAAATTAAGGAAAGTATTTGCTTAAAAGTTTATACATGGCTGTGAGAATATTGTGCTCTAAGCCAATTTCTTTCTCATGTTCGACATCATCCTCTCTATCTCCATCCTGGTGTCCGGCTTCGTATCTTTCCGTGTTTAGATTTAAGAATGAAATAGACGAGAACTGGTTTACCGGTAGAGTAGTTAACGAACGAAATAGACTTCGTAATCATGTATTGAGCCCTGAAACTATTGATTGATTTGATAGAAGGATGGGGGTGATAGCAATGGACATGACACTGCCCAGTGTAGGCCTTAGGGTCTCTTTCAGTCTCCTTCATTCATATGTTCTTATGTGATCGTACAGCAAGGTCCTGTGGAGGTCACTGGAGGATAAAGGGGTCTTGAAAATTAGGATTATCTTTTGCATAAAACAGAGGCAAATATCAAACCCAAAATGCTTCGCAAACCCTTCGAGATTTCTCTTACTTATTGTTGTTTTTATTCTATTATTGTTTTAATTTATTTTTATTTTATCTTATTTTATTTTCCTTTATTCGATTTTATTTTGTTTTATTTTATCTTTACTTATTATTGTTTTTATTCTATTATTGTTTTAATTTGATTTTCTTTATTTTACTTTCCTTTATTCGATTTTATTTTATTTTATCCATACATATAATTCTTTTTAGATATTTTTCTTAAGTTGCGAACAAGCCTCGTGGCCTCGTCCTTTCGAAAATTATTGTTTTTTTCCTGCTCTGATTTCGCCTGACTTCTGAAGACCCTTGACTCGAGCTCTGAACGTGGAACTTCCTTTTACGAAATTTCAGACGGGCGAGGAGCAATTTAGAGAAGAGACATTTTGGCAGAACCGGAACGATCTCAAGGTAAAGGAAGTAACAATTAATAGATATACAAATAAATAAATAGAGAAAAAATATATAATATAATAGATGAATAAAGAAAAGTAGATAGATAAACAAATTAATAGATAAATGAATACATAGATAAACAAATAGATAAATGAATTAATAGAATAGATAAATTGATAAACATGCAGATAAATAAGTACATAAATAGATAAATAAGTAAATTAATAAATTGAATAAATGGATAAATTGATAAACAACCGAATTATTGATAAGTACAAAATAGACAAAGAATAAATGATAAATAAAAAGAACAAACAAATTACAAATAAATAAATAAATAAATAAATAAATAAATAAATACAGGAAAAATAGATGAATATATAAAGAAATAGACAGATAGATAAATATATAGATTTATGAATATATATTCAAATAGATAGATAAAAGAACAATTGAATGAATATAATAAAATATAGAATATATAAAGATAAAGTAAATTTAATAAAATAAATTAGATTAAGATAGAAGAGATTAAAATAGAGAAGTGTGCAACAGATTATAACAAAATAAAATTGAATAACTTGTAAAGCAAAAAGAATAAAGAGTTGATAATGAATAATCAGATAAGTGAATAAGATAGATAAATAAGTAAATGAAATTATGCATAAACATACAAATAAGAAATAAGAGAGTCGATTACTTTCTTACAGAGTTACTGAAGACGACATTACATTTGTTTACCAACACCAGCAATCATAGATTGTTCCCTAAACAAGATGGCGACAAAGAAAAATAATTTGAATTAAGAAGTTTTTTCTTATTTTTTCAATTTCTTTTTCTATTCATACCCATCGATTTTTTCTTTCGTATATTTCTTCTTCTTTCTTCTTTCCTCCCTTTTCTCAACCCCTATCTAATTTGTTTCCTAATTATTCCTTTTCTTCTTTTCCTTTTCCTATATGCCATTTCTGATTGGTCCTTTCCCAGTATGATTTAATTACCTTTCGTCTATTTTCTCTTCTTTATTCCTCCTCTATCCTCTCTTTCTCATCTTCCTCCTCCTTCTCCTTCTCTTCTTTCTCTTCCTCTTTTTTCTCCTCCACTTTTCGTAGTCCTCTTCCTTCTGTTCCTTTTCCATCCCTCATCTTCTCCTTCTACTTCCTCTTTCTTCTCCTTCTTCTAATTTTCTTTCTTTCCCTCCTCTCCACCTCCTGGTCCTCCTCCTCCTCCTCCTATCTCTCGTTCTCTTCCTCCTCCTCCTTCTCCCCTTCCTTCTCCTCCTCCTTTACGTCTTCCTAACCCTCGTTCTCCTATTCTTCCTCCACCTCCCCTCCTTTTCCTCCTCCTCCTTCTCACCCACTTTCTCCTTCTCCTCCCACTTTTTCTCCTCCTCCTCCTTCTCCTTACCCTCCTCTTCCTCCTCCTCCTCCTCCTCTTCCTCCCCCTTCTCCTCCTCATTCTTCTCTCATTCTCGCCTTCCTAATCCTCGTTCTCCTATTCCTCTTCCTCCTCCTCCTGCTCCTCCCCCTGCTCCTCCTCCTCCTCCTCCTCCTCCTCTTTCTCTTCTTTCTCCTCTTTCTCCTCCTCCTCCTTCTTCTTCTCCACATTTCGTCCACCTTCGCACTTCTCTTCACTCCTCCAGGTACCTCTTACCATCTGACTCTTAGGGGTCCACTCCCCACATCCACTCTCCCGCATCCACCCACCACATCCACCCACCACATCCACCCACCACATCCACCCCTCCCACATCCACCCCCACATCCACCCCCACATCCACCCCCATATCCATACCCCACATCTACCCCCACATCCACCACCATATCCACCCCCTACATCCACTCCCCACATCCACCCCCCACATCCACCCCCCACATTCACCCCCACATCCACCCTCATATCCACCCCCACATCCACTCATCACATCCACCACCATATCCACCCCCTACATTCACCCCCATATCCACCCCCACATCCACCCCTCACATCCACTCCCCACATCCACCCCCCCACATCCACCCCCCACATCCACCCCCACATCCACCCCATCCATCCCCACATCATCCACCTCTCCCACATCCACTCCCACATCCACCCCCCACATCCACCCCCCACATCCACCCTCACATCCACCCCATCCACCCCCACATCATCCACCTCTCCCACATCCACTCCCACATCCACCCCCCACATCCACCCCCCTCCCCCACTGCCATTCTACCTTGAACTCTCTCAGCTACACTCTTTCCTTCCGTCTCCGCGGTAAATAGATAAACATATGAATAGATAAACATATAGAAATGAATGATAACAACAATAGTAATAGTGATGATGGTAATAATA
>NC_134800.1:55227246-55234746 GCF_046742065.1 Oratosquilla oratoria
GTGTGTTTGTGTGCATGTGTGTCTGTGTGTGTGAGTGAGTATGTGTGTGTGTGTGTGTGTGTGTGTGTGTGTGTGTGTGTGTGTGTGTGTGTCTGTGTGTAACATGTACGTAATTACATGTTTACACAGAGGCCAATACAGACAAGGGTCACCTGGACTGTCTGACCGTCCTTTTCTCCTTTCGTCTGCCTGACCCGAGAGCCTTTCCCCCGTTGTGGTCAACCTTTGCCGAATACCCTCAGGAGAATACCTTCCTCTTCGCCTTCGTCTCCTCCTCCTCCTTCTCCTACATCTTCTTCCTCCTCCTCTTCAGGGTCAACCATATTTTCAGGGTTAGCTCGTTCCTCAAGGTCGGTCCAGTCCATCGAGGCTGGTTCCTTCAGTAGGGTCCCATAGTAACTTAGGATCTGAGGGTCTCCTAGAACTTATGTCTTGCTGTCATCGTTTCTCCTTGGTAAGTGGATAATGGATGTCCC
This sequence comes from Oratosquilla oratoria, assembly GCF_046742065.1. Taxonomy (NCBI): domain Eukaryota; kingdom Metazoa; phylum Arthropoda; class Malacostraca; order Stomatopoda; family Squillidae; genus Oratosquilla; species Oratosquilla oratoria. Next base: position 55,227,723 of record NC_134800.1, read on the forward strand.
ACTGGAGGATTCCTCAGTTGAGTGATCGGTCATTGGCCCTTTAAGACTTTGTCGATCCTTAAATGACGGCAAATTATTTAAATCAGCTCTTGAGGAGCTTCTCATTTTGAGAAGATTAGTACCCTCAAGTTCCCGTCACTCATTTGACAACTTTGGTTTTCCAAACCCCGGACGACACTCTTTAGTTTGGAGAAAGCTTTTGTCCTCAAAATGCTGATACATTGATAATCTGACCATTAATTCTACATCCATAAACCTGGGTGATACAGGTGGTGTTTACAGGTGGTGTTTACAGGTGGTGTTTCTCTGCCACTTGTAATCTTCCCACAGCTGAAAGAAACCGTCTGAAGTTTTTCCTTGTTGTCTTTTTGGTTTGTTGAGTGGTTTGCAGCGTCATGATTCCTAGTAGCTCATCCACTTAAAGCAGCGGTAGATTTATGTTTTTGTATGAACACAGTGCTTGACGTCGTCCATGAATTCCAACTTTCCAAATATATAGACTCCTACCTATATCTGCTGACTACGTTTATTTTTTTCTTGTTGGTTTTCAGCAGGTTTTATATTCATATTTGTGGATGTTTTCCAGATGTATACCTAATAATGCGTAAATGTGTGTGTGTTTGTTGTGTGTGTGTGTGTGTGTGTGTGTGTGTGTGTGTGTGTGTGTGTGTGTACAATATATTACAAGATATCCTAATTACAGTCTTTATAATCATTTGGTTTTGCATTTCCTATAAATATTAGTGACCTCTTAGTACCACTGACCCTTTGGTTGTCTTTACTGATTTCCTTCTGTCTAGTCCCAGAGAATTTTATTCATTTGAAGACTAACGGACCCTCTTGACGCGATGCCGGGCATTGCAAATTTTATTTTGGTTAATGTTGGATGGTTTTATTCAGCTGAGAAACAAGCCATGAAGTGAAAGGAATATAGTTCACCCTCTGTGGTACAAGGCTAAACCATTCTCCTTTCTTGTGAACCCATATCGAGACGACTTCGAGACCCAGATAGTTCTTCTTCTACAGCTCAAGAACTTCACGTGAGTTATTACCAACCGCGACAAAAAAAAAAAAAAAGATGATATATCATCACCTTCAACATCGATCAGACATTGTGCGGCCCCTGTGATCGACCATGCAGGCCAAGGCGTTCCGCAAGCCCTTGCTTCTTTGAATCAGAAGCCTCGTGGATAGAAAAGTCGTCCTACTTGGGTGGGGCCCACACACGGATAAATGTTCTTATTTTCATTTATCATCGTATCTTTTTTCTAATGAGAGATACTTTGGTACAGGCAAACTGCCCAAAACGTGACCAAGGTAGTGGAAATATTAGAAGGGTATACGAGTATGTCTGTAAACAAGTGTTGCGTTCGAGTTTACAGCTGATTGTTGTTGTCCAAACTGTTTACAAAAAGTGTTCACAACATTAATTCCAATACTTTCACCTCATCTGTGAAATGGTAAGAAAAAATCTCTCATTGACTTAGGACATACAAGGAACTGTTTATTAGTACTTTCGACCCAGGAAATTAAGGTCTGTGAATCTTGACCCTGTATCATGTCTAAGTAGGACGCGCGGAGAACTGACGCGCATGCGCTGTGTCACTGGGTCCGACTTGACGTCAGAGGTGGCTCGCTGCATCATCACACCTGTTTGCTTGGAGGGGGGAAACTAATATTTCTGCGCAGAGAGACGTGGTCATGACCCACAGAAGTAGTTTGGGTGAACACCCATGAACCCGTTGCTTAGCCTTGATCTCTGCTTCCACCCCCCACCCCCTCCGCTGACTAATTACAAGTGATTCACACCCGGCTCTCTTCTCGTGTTGTTCTTCCAAAGGAGTTTTGGGGTTTCTTAACGGTCTCCCTGTAGACTTGCTATTCCGTCCATCGTTTCGCCTCTGCAGATGTTCTTCGGGATTAATGAATGTGTTCGTATAATTTCCACTTTGCTTTTCTCTTTCTCGTATAAACAAGTGGTTCCTTTGCTTTATTTTTTAGCTTTCTTCAATGCCATCGAAGTTCATGTTTATACTTTGGACTCGATATCACCTCTTCCCACAAGCTTTCGCCTCGAACATCCCCATCGTTGTTGACGACATAAATTCTATTCACTAAACATCTTAGGGACCAGAGCCACCGATCATTCTTTCATTACTGGAAACTAATTTTAGCAAATAAGAGAATGCTAATCGGTTTAGAATTCTACCATCTTTCCTTTCCAATAACCTCCTTAAATCTCATCTTTACCTTGTCTATGACTTCGCCAATTGTGCAGCCAGTAATCAAGAGACTTTATGACATCCCTATGGACCAGAGGCACGGAGAATTCTTTTATGATTAAAGACTAATTTCAATTCAGAAGAATAATGTTGCTCACTTATTCTCCCTCTGTCCTTCTAAATTCCTTAAATAATTTCTTTGCTATTTCTGATTAATACCGGGCAAATCTAAATCTAAATAAATAAATCTAAATAAATCAAATACAAATAGATAATAGACACGGTAAAGGAAACATGGACTGGAGGTGAAGCTTTATTCCTGACGTTTCGTCTAACGACTTTCTCAAAGGAATGAGCATACTAGAAACATACAGAGATTATAAACCCGCCTTATGGCTCAAGGGGGTGTGCGAACGTATAGCGCTGCGTCCTGATTGGCCCGCTGAGACAGCCAATCACGAAGCGCTATATTCGCTGAAGATTTGGCCCAGGTGAAGCTCCCAGCCTTATTGTTGATATTCGGACGAGTGGTGATGTACGCAGCTTCTATAGATTTTCTGATCCTCTTATCCATACCTTCGTGTAGAATCTCGGCTCGGTTCCATTGTGGGAGGTGCCCAGAATCGTCAACATGCACCACCATTGCGTTGGTGAGTCTATGGTGACGGAGGTCGGCCTTATGCTCCCTGATTCTAGTGTTAAGGCCCCTCTTAGTCTCTCCGTAGTATGCTTTATCGCATGATGTGCATGGGATCTTATATACGACGCTGTCTTCTCTCCCCCTCATCTTAGTCCCGCTTTTTATCATGTCACCAATCTTCGTTCCCGATGTTACGGCTGCTTTAACTTCCGTGCTCCTGAGCATTCTAATAATGTCTCCTACCTTCTCAGAGTTAGGAAGCGCCATGTATGATGTTTTTGTGGTGGCGTTGCCTTCTCTTAACCTGCTTGTGTGGATTATTTCTTCCGCTCTTCCGCTCTTCGAAGACGAAGAGCGGAAGAAATAATCCACACAAGCAGGTTAAGAGAAGGCAACGCCACCACAAAAACATCATACATGGCGCTTCCTAACTCTGAGAAGGTAGGAGACATTATTAGAATGCTCAGGAGCACGGAAGTTAAAGCAGCCGTAACATCGGGAACGAAGATTGGTGACATGATAAAAAGCGGGACTAAGATGAGGGGGAGAGAAGACAGCGTCGTATATAAGATCCCATGCACATCATGCGATAAAGCATACTACGGAGAGACTAAGAGGGGCCTTAACACTAGAATCAGGGAGCATAAGGCCGACCTCCGTCACCATAGACTCACCAACGCAATGGTGGTGCATGTTGACGATTCTGGGCACCTCCCACAATGGAACCGAGCCGAGATTCTACACGAAGGTATGGATAAGAGGATCAGAAAATCTATAGAAGCTGCGTACATCACCACTCGTCCGAATATCAACAATAAGGCTGGGAGCTTCACCTGGGCCAAATCTTCAGCGAATATAGCGCTTCGTGATTGGCTGTCTCAGCGGGCCAATCAGGACGCAGCGCTATACGTTCGCACACCCCCTTGAGCCATAAGGCGGGTTTATAATCTCTGTATGTTTCTAGTATGCTCATTCCTTTGAGAAAGTCGTTAGACGAAACGTCAGGAATAAAGCTTCACCTCCAGTCCATGTTTCCTTTACCGTGTCTATACAACTTGTTCACATGGATTTTCATTTTCACAAATAGATAAGATAAATCTAAATAAATCAAATACAAATCCTAACCAAAGATGGGACGATACAAAAATATTCTAACGATTTCGATACGAGTCCCAATACTACTCTAAACGCCCAATTCGGATAAATGATTAATAAAAGTACTTTGTTCATAAAGTATTTGTTTCTCAAACCAACTGCAGGACCTGAAAATAACCAATTAACTATGATAATCATTGTCGGTATCGGAATCGGAAACGTATCGGAATCGGAAACGTATCGGAATCGGTAACGTATCGGAAACGTATCGGAAACGTATCGGAATCGGTAACGTATCGGAAACGTATCGGAATCGGAAGTTTAGAGGAATATCTGACAGACAGAAAGACAAACAGATAGATATACAGACAGACATATAAATAGACAGATAGACAGACAGGCAGAGAGAGAGAGACAGACAGACAGATAGACAGAGAGACAGATAGACAGACAGATTAACAGAGAGACAGATAGACAGACAGATGGTTATACAGAAAGACGGACAGACAGATCGTGTTTGAGAGAGGAGACACTTTCGTTTCCACGCCATGAAAGGCCATGGGATTGCTCTGGGGCCGTATCATTTCATTGTCTCGAAAATACAATAGGTGGAGTGTATCAACTTTCTTCCATGGCTAATGCACGTGCAGTGGACGGGATTCGAATTGTCGTCAGGAAAAGGATTTCGTTCACTGGTCATGGCATGAACTGCACAACCAGAGCAGTCTTTACAACACACACACACACACACACACACACACACACACACACACACACACACACACACACACACACACACACACACACACACACACACACACACACACACACACACACACACACACACACACACACACACACACACACACACACACACACACACACACACACACACACACACACGTATACACACACACTTACGTATGTGCCCATGAGAACCTTCATAACGTGAACCTATATTTGTATATAAAAGCTCTACCGTCTCTTCATCTTAATTTGGTCTGATATAACCCAATCAAAAGAAAAAGAATAAGACAAATCTTATTTGACCTAAGTCCAGTTAATTTCATTTCGTTTCCAGTTTATATAGGTCTCAGTGTGATGTGGAACACAGCCGACTTTCTGAACGAAACTTTCTGGTGAAGCAAGCGGAAGGACCAGAAGATGACGTGGACGGGAAGTAAATGGGAACTGGTGCACGATGGCTAGATGTACTTGAAATTTGTTCGTGTGTGTGAACCATTAAATCAGACCAGTGGTTCTCCATCTGTGGTTTTTAGACCCCTGGGGGTTCACATAATTCCAAAAGAGTGTCCGAAAACCAAAAACTTGTAGCAGCTAGTGGGATGCATAGAGATTTTATTCAGTATTGAAGTACCCTCTCCAGTTGGCTAAAGAACAGCAATCCATAAATATGAGGTACACGAGATAATAAGTTGAGAATTAAAAAAAAAGTGTCTGACAACAGAAAACTTGTAGCAGTTAGTGACACATAGTGATTTTATTCAGTGTTGAAGTAATCTCTCTAGGTGGCTAAAGAACAGCAATTCATAAAAATGGGATATACGAGAGGATAGGTCGAGAGCACTTGAATCATAGTGATTCTTTGTCATTGAGGAAACCATCCATTCATGTCACTCATTTTCTCTCTTTGTAAACCTCATTTTTGTGATTTTTGTCTCAGTGGCATAATGTCTTAATTAATTAGTAATATGAAATCGACAAAATGAAAAATCATCATCACACGAGAAGACATTTTCTGTCGTTTTTGTCTCATTTGAGTGTGTTTTGAGAGAACTATAGTTTTTGTGACTTAATGTCCCGAAGAGAAACTCATGTTTCCTGTTAGTGTATAAACCTTTGTATTCTTTACTTAATCCTTTAGAGTCCTTAGGGGTTTCACATCATCTTAATAAGATTACCAGGGAGCAAAAATAAAATACATAAAGCTACTTAGATGGTTGAATATGTATCACACAACAAATGAGCAGGCCTTAGCTCATCTATATCCCTTGTAAGGAGTCAATGTTTTCACATATCTTATTTCTGTAGCTTCTGCTATCACAATTAGCTTATAACAATGTGAATAATTAATTGAGATAATTGCCAATGGCGTCATTCTAGCCTCTCAACTATCCAGATGGTATCACTGAATTGATATTTCCTTTAAACAACCCAGCAAAATTTTTTTAGTGTTGAGAAAATTTTCATCCTTTCTGACATGATAATCTCCAAAGAAACCTGTAATTAGATACATCAATCCCATTCCTCACCCCCTTAATTGTTCTGACTCATCACATCACTTAATACCGGAACTCATAACGTTTTGTTTGGTTTAGACTGAAGATTTGAATGTCTGTCGCAAGCTCCAATGCCGTATGTCTACCATTGGTTGAGTAACTAGACTAGTGTCTGTGACATAACAACGTCTCGCCACATCTCCAACAGATGACACCTCTACTAAGGCAACTAAGATCTCTCCCGAAAATAACATATATAAACCTCCTTTCAAAGGAACATAAATCCATAGTAAGACATATGGAAAATACTTTTAAGAAAATAATAAATGCACAATTAGCCACCACTTTCAATAAAGTATGTATAAGAGGAAATCTCCTGCTCATATATACTATACATATATATAAACATATATATATAATATATATATATATATATATATTATATATACTCCATGAAAACAAAATTAGTCATATGATTGGCTCATGGGTTAAAAATATTGTGAAGAAAATGGTAAATATAACGGAAGATTGTGATTCAAGTCAAGGCAGAATGTCATTGTCATTAGAAAAAAAATCATGACTTGGACATTTTAATCATGAAACAAAGACTCCCACCGATTAAGAAAAATAGGACCAATATATGTATATCTATATATATATATATATATATATATAATATATATATATACATATATATATATATATATATATATATATATATATGTGTGTGTGTGTGTGCGTGCGTGCGTGCGTGTGTGTGTGTGTGTGTGTGTGTGTGTGTGTGTGTGTGTGTGTGTGTGTGTGTGTGTGTGTGTGTGTGTGTGTGT
>NC_134800.1:55244746-55247246 GCF_046742065.1 Oratosquilla oratoria
TAGGGGTGCAAACAGAAGCAGAGGCAAAGGTAGAGACAAAGTCATAAACACAAACACAAGCACAAACACAACAATGGAGACCAGCAGTGGAACTCAGAGTGCTACACAAGCACCTCGTACACAAACACAAACACACACAAATACAAACACACACAAACACAAACACAACAATGGAGCCCAGCAATGGAACCCAGAGTCCCACACAAACTCACACATACACAACCACAAACACAACAATGTAGCCCAGAGTCCCACACAAACACACAAAAACACAAATGCAAACACAAACACAACAATGGAGCCCAGTAATGGAGCCCAGAGTCCCACACAAACACAAACACAAGCACAAACACAAACACAGCAATACAGCCCAGAGTCCCACACAAACACAAACACAAACACAAACACAAACACAAACACAAACACAAACACAACAATGGAGCCCAGTAGAGTCCCAGGATGTGTCTTCAAATTTTCTCCCTTTCTACCCTCTTTGGTTCCCGAGGCACGTCACGGCCGCCTGACCCACAGGCCTGCTTCCAACTGAAGCCCTCCAGCCAGGCAGCCAGCCAAGCCTACAAATCAACCGCTTACCTGGCTCGATCCTTCCTAGACCAAGCCCTATGGTCGCTGCACACATTAGGATTCTAAAAATCATTAGCCAAGTATATAGAAAACGTTCATGACGTAGTTACCCTCCCCCCACGAAAAAAAAAATTGACATTGTTTCTATGATATAATATGAGTAAAACGAAAAATTATAACGCGACACTTGCAAAGGAAAAAATATATAACGACAGTTATGATATCTTTTAGTCGTGGCGTCACAGAATTTACAGCAACCTTGTCCTCTCTATCTACCATGGCCTGAAGTCGTGTCCTGGAGCAACCTCAGGTGTCTCTGGAAACGAAATGGGATGAGTAGTCTAGCCCACGGGCCTTGCGGTGCGTTTGGGTCGTGTCTGCCTGATCACACGCTGCCCCAAGGCATCAAGTTCCTCCGACGCTCTCGACAAACGCTTCCTCTCATTCCGACTCTCACTGTTTAAAGGGATGAATGTGTCCGGAGACGACAACCACTCTCACTCTCACTCTCACTCTCTCTCTCTCTTTCTCGGGTTCCTCTTTTCCTTCGCTTGTTCTCTTCCATTCCACCGCTCACTCTCGCTCTCTTCCCACTGCTGAGGCTCGTTTTTTGTTTCTTTCTTTGCCCAACCACTCTCACTCTCACTCTCACTCTCTCTCTCTCTTTCTCGGGTTCCTCTTTTCCTTCCCTTTGTTTTCTTCCATTCCACTACTCACTCTTGCTCTTTTCCCACTGCTGAGGCTCGATTTTTGTCTCTCTCTTTGCTCCCACTCTCTTTCTTTCCAGTTCTCACGCGCTCTCGCTCTCTTTCTTTGCATCTGGTTGCTTTAGCCTCCCATGACTAGATCGACGTGTCTGTCTTTGTTCCATTTGCCGCCAAATGATTTTATTCAGGTAAAGGGAAACCTCAAGGTGCCAAAGAGATGAAATAGTCCTCATTAAACAGTCCACTTTTATTTCCACCTCTTGTTCTCTCCCTCCTCTTCCTCATCCACTTCCTCCTCTTTTTCCTCCTCCTCTCTCTTTTGTTTCTTTCTCTTTTTTTTCTCCTTTCTCTTCCTCTTCTTTTTCTTCACCTTTCTCTTTTTCTTTCTCTTCTTTTCTTTCCTATTTCTCTTTTTCTTCCTTATCTTCTTCTTTCTCTTTTTCTTCTGATATCTCTTTCTCTTCTTCTTCTTCCTTTTTACTTTTTCTTCCTTTTTTCTCTCTTCTTTCATTTTCTTTTTTCTGCTCTTCTTGCTTCTTATCCTCTTCTCCCGTCATCCCTTTTTTTGTTCTCTTTCTGTTCTTTTTTTCTTGTTTTTCTTTATTATTATTATTTTTCCTCCTCATCCTCCCCTCCTGTCATCCGTTTTTTTTTTCATTATTCTAAACATTTCCTTTTTTTTTGTATTTTTTTCGTTTTCCTCCTTTCCCTCCTCAGTTACCTTCAGTCACTTTTTCATTTATTTATTATTATTATTTTTTTTTTACAAAGGATTACAAAGGAGGAGCATACCGACAGGAGACCTTTTGGTCCATAACTAGGTCGGATGCGAAAAAATTATAATAATGATAAATAAATAAAAAAACAAATAAAAATTTATAACAGCATAAATAAACAAAATAAATAACTGCATAGGCATAGTTAGATAATAAACAAACAGGAAAATAGTAAATAATAATAAACTCATAGATAAATAATAATAAATAAAAATCAAGCAAATAATCACAAACAGACAAATGATAACTTTCTTCTAGTTACTTCCTTTTTCTATTCCTCTTTCTTCTTCCCCTTTTCGTCTTCTCGTTCCGTTTTTTTCTTTCATTTTCCTTCTCCATTTCTTCTTTTTCATTCTTCCACTTTTTTCCCTCTTCCTCCAAGAGGTGACGCAAGCAAACAGACATCTCTCCAACCACCACCATAACCACCAC
>NC_134800.1:55252246-55254746 GCF_046742065.1 Oratosquilla oratoria
GGGAAGGGGAGGGGAGGGAAGAAGGAGGGGGATGAATGAGGAAAGGAGAAAGGGGTGGGAAGGAGGGAGGAAAAGGAGGAGGGGGGGAGGAGAACGGGAGAGTAGGTGATGATAGAGTAGAGGGAGGACAATCATGCATACCGTCCCCCTTAACCAGCGCTTCTATCCTTAGAATAATCGTTCTGAAGAGGCGAAGTAGTAGGGATGACGAAAGAGAGATGAATAAAAAAAAAAAAAAAAAAAAAGCCAGAACGTTAGAAGTGAAGTAATCTCGCATCATTCTTTCAGTGCAGATTAATCCCCAGTCATAAAAGAAAAAATGTTCGGTGACTCTGGGCAGTAGGGGTGCTATCATACGCCCCTAAAAAGTTGACTGCATAGAGGTTATGCAGTTAGTACCACCATACAAAAAGAATAAAAGGGATAGATGAAGGGGAGAAGGAGGAAGGGAAAGAGGAGAGAGAAGAGTGGGAGTGGGAGGGGGAGAGAGGGAGAAGGGGGGGAAGGGGGAAGGGTAAAGGGTGAAGGGGGAGGAGGTATTAGAAGTTACTAGACAAGGGAGGGGGAGGGGGCGTGCGTATTGAAAGAGGAAATTGGATTCTACCCCCCCCCCAGCAATACAGAAACACAAAGTTGATCTTCTCTTATGTTGCTTGATTGTGAAAATGTCCAGAATGAAGCTGGTGCAAAGAAGACGAGAACAGAAGAGAGAAAGTGAGAGGAAATGACGTGAGGGAAAAAAGGAGAGAAATGAAGAAAGGGAAGGTGAGGTGAGGGAGGAGAGGAGAGGAGAGGAGAGAGATGAAGGGAGGAGACTAATAAAAAGAGGAGACTGATAAAAAGAGGAGAGTGATGAGAAGAGGAGATTGATGAGGAGAGGAGAGGAGAGGAGAGGAAAGTGATGAGGAGAGGAGAGTAATGGGGAGAGGAGAGTGATGAGGAAAGGAGAGGAGAGGAGAGGAGAGGAAAGGAAAGGAGAGGAGAGGAGAGGAGAGGAGAGTGATGAGGAGAGGAGAGGAGAGGAGAGGAGAGGAAAGGAGATGAGAGGAGAGGAGAGGAGAGTGATGAGGAGAGGAGAGTGATGAGGAGAGGAGAGTGATGAGGAAAGGAGAGGAGAGGAGAGGGGAGGAGATGAGAAGAATGGAGAAGAGAAGAGAGAAATGGGGATAAGAAATAAACAAAAGAGAGAAGAGAGGACGAGGGAAAGGCCTGGAGAAGAGAGAAGAAGAGACGAGAGAAAAAAGAGAAAGGGATTTTAGATGAGAGGAGAAAAAAGAAGAGAAAAGAGAGGAGAAGAGAGGAGGAGAAGTGGGGTAGGGTGGAGTAGGGTGGGGTGGGATGAAGTGGATTGAGGTGAGGTGAGATGGAGTAGAATGAAGTAGGGTGAGGTGGGTTGGGGTACGGGGTGGGGTGGGGAGGTGAGGTGAGGTGAGGTGAGAGAAAAAAAAATGACAGTGGTTTTTGTGATATCTTAGCAACCAGCTCCTTCCAATTCTTTATTCTGTGGTGAGGGGGGGGGGGTTGAAGGGGCGGGAGCTGAGAGCGTGTTTTTTTTTGGGGGGGGGGGAGTGAAGTATCACTCCCACGGGCTTTGTTTGAGCCCGTGCAGTGGTGTTTATGTAAGACACACCTTGTGGAGAGGAGGTGGAATAGTATAGCTATTCAGAGGGGGATAGGGGGCAGTAGAAAAGTGAGGCTGCAGCTGTTAGAGCGGCGGCGGACGCTCTAGTAGTTGGCGGAGCTCATAGGGGCTTTGGAGGCGGCAGATTCGGCTCACAAGACCTTCAGGGGGAGCCGGTGGTCTACGTCAGAGGAAAGAGGTGGCGGGGCAATCGCTCAGGTAGTGGTGGAGGAGGTCGGCATTTTCTGCACGGCAGTGGTTGCAGCGGCGAACTTCCATGGTGTTCTGGGGATTAAGTTGCCAGAAGCAACGGTCCTCGAGACGCAGCCTGAAGAGCAGCTTTTCTATTCTTCTGGGAGCGAAGTGGGGAAGGACTAGAGGTTCATATGCTGTCACCTTTTTGTACCACCTCGCTCGTTGGGAAATCTGCGCCTCCAGGCTGTGTTGGAGGTGCCACTGCGTGCGTACTAATGCCCTAGTTCTAAGTTGGAGCTGGCATCGGAGCGGAGGGTTCCCCGTAATGTTAAAACAAAAAAATCGTTTTGCCTCCCTCAGATGCCCCTCTTCCCCCCCACCGCCTCCTTTTGTCCTCCCGAAGTACCAACATTCCTCAAATGCACAAGTGCAGATCCTGAAGGAGCTCCAAAAGGAGTATAGGAACTTCTTCATCGGCTTGGGGGCTTTGTATCTTGTGATGCGAAGTCTCCGGAAGCAAGGGGGCCTGGGGGGAGCCCTTGGGTTCCTCAGAAGGGTAGTTGGATGTCTGTAGGGGCAGCAGAAGCGGTTGGATGGTTAGTTGTTGTGAGATATCGCCACCGGTTCATGTTTTTGTGATTGTTACCTTTCCAACTCTTATCTCCTCCATCTTCCCGTTGGCCT
>NC_134800.1:55264746-55269746 GCF_046742065.1 Oratosquilla oratoria
TGGGTGAGTATTGGTAAATGGAGGTTTCGTTTTGTTCAGTGATTAATATTCCTCGAATTTGTTGGGGCAAAAACTTGAGCCATGATTTATCCTGGTGGCCCCAAAAGAGCTGGGAACCAAGAGAATCAGATGAAAACACCGAACAAGGTATGTTTTTCAAAATAACTTTGGCATTTGTAAATCTATTTCGAAAATGCTACACTTCTTTGGAGGTGTAAATTTTCAAAATATGATTTTTCCATATCTGATAAAAATGACCTTATCATGTATATATGTAATTTGTAGCATTTGAATAGTCTATTTAGGTTTACAGTTAGTGCTGTATTGCGATTTCTGTGTTACATAATGTATCCACACCCAATAAGTGTTGAGTTTTATCTACGGAGTCAACTAATGTATGATATATATCGTACACACTTAAATGATAGTATGGGACACGGAATCTCAGACCGCGTGAGCCATTATAGATCCTATGTTCTTACAAAATAAGGTTGATATTCGTGTGTGTAGATTCACTTCTCACATTCTCGTATACGTATACAACTCTTATGGCACCTTATGAAAAGCTGATTACCTAATATGCATTAGTTTCACAATACTTCGTGAATGAAGTTCAAAATTACCCAGGAGTGAACGAATATACTTGAAACTGAGTATGTGGATATGTTATGTAACAGCAATAGTTTCCCATCATTTCTTATCGTAGTATCTCTTTTTTATATTATTACGTTCGAAAAATGCTGCTTCAGGAAATGGGTACATTATAGCATCCAAGTGTAAACAAAAACTAATAAGAGGTATTTTTTCTGTCTGTCTGTCTATTTGTTTGCCTCTGCCTATCTGTCTGTCTGTCTGTGTCTGTGCCTGTGTGTATGTTTATGTATGAGTGTGTGTATGCTTGTATGTATGTGTGTGTAAGTATGTACTGTATGTGTATGCATGTATGTGTGTATATGTATATGTGTGTATGTATGCGTGTATGTATGTGTATTTACGTATATATGTGTGTGTTTGTGTATGTATGCATGTGTACGTATATGTGCGTGTATGCGTATGTCTATGTATATGTGTATATGTGTATGTGTGTGTGCATGTGTGTGTATATGTCTGTGTGCACGTGCGTGTGTGCATGTGTGTATGTATATGTGTATGTATGTGTGTATGTGTATGTGTCTCTGTGTATGTGTGTGTGTATAAGTGTATGTGTGTCTGTGTGTATGTGTCTATGTATGTGTGTGCATGTACAATATGCGTATGAGTGTTTGTATATGTGTGCGTATGTGTGTATATGTATGTGTATATGCATTTATGTGCATGTACATATATATATATATATATATATATATATATGTATATATATATATATAATATATATGTATGTATGTATGTATGTATGTGTATGCACATGTACATGTACATTTAAGTAAGTGCATTTGTATATGTATGTGCATGTGTGTGTATATGTGTTCATTTTCGTGTGCATACATGTGTGCCTATGTGTGTATACAGAAAGGACGAATAAAAGTAAAACTGTCTGTGGTTATCTTTTTTCCAACCAATCAATGTTGCATAATGTATCTGTTTGTTGTATACACAGGTAATCAAAGAAAAATTATCAGGCTATGTATAGAAGAGGGACAAGTTCCTTTATCAAGCAGTTATCACAAAATTGTCTGTAATATTGTTGTCTGTCTGGTATTGAAACGCCTTGAAGAAGAGAATTGAAAAATCGTAAGAAAAAATAAAATAAAAAAAGGAAACTGGTAGTCCTGCATGAGGTTCATGTTTAACAACTTTTCACAACACAAGTCAATCAAAGTTGTCTTTTTCTAATCAATCAATTCATGGGATGGTGAATCATCGTATTTTGTTTCTTTAGCAATTCAGACCCAAACTTAAAGTCACATAACCTTACAAAACCCGTCAATTCTCCCTATACTGAAACTATGTACAGGACGATACTTCATCTTCCATCATTTCCACAAAACTAACGTTTATGGAGAGTGGATCTAGCTAGATTCTTACGATCAAGTTTTATAGCCATGGGACCTGCTCATCCTACCAGTTCTACAACCAGTAGATATTTTGCACCTTAACGTCTAAGCTCTTGATCAACTTTCGGTTACTCTTCTCCAAAATTCCTTTTTTTTTTTTTTTTTGGGGGGGGGAGGGACCTCAAGCTCTTTATCAATTTTCCGTTACTCTTCTCCAAAATGATTTTTACTTTTTTTTTTTTTTTTTTTTTTTGGGGGGGGGGACCCTAAGCTCTTTATCAACTTCCCGTTACTCTTCTCCAAAATTCTTTTTTCTTTTTTTTTTTCCTTTTTTTTGGGGGGGGGGGAGAGGGGGGACCTAGCGACCCCGTAGATACATCAGACATACCTTCTTGATTGCCTTTTCTTCCTTGATGAAAGTGGCCTTCCAGCAACAATCACTCTGATAAGTCTCAACTACCGAAGGAGGAAAGGTCGGACATTAATTTCTTCTGCAGAGGGAGTCATACTTGATTATCTTGACGACCGCCGAGGAGTAGTTTATGATCACTTCTGAAGGCCCAGAACCTCACGAAGAACGTCTTAAGCTAACTATACCTTTTGGAACACCATAGGATAGGTGTGGAGAAGGATTCTATGGTTGGCCTCCTTTGTGGTTCAGAGACTTTTTGAGACGATAAACTAAAGAAAAAAGAATGATAAAGAATCACTGAAATTTGTAGTTCAAAGACTTTTTGAGACGATAAACTAGAAAAAAGGCAGAAAAAAATTACTGAAATTTGTAGGTCAAAGACTTGAGACGATGAAAAAGTTCACTGAAATTTGTAGTTCAAAGACTTTTTGAGACGATAAACTAAGAAAAGACAGAAAAATCACTGAAATTTAAAGTTCAAAGACTTTTTGAGACGATAAACAAAAGAAAAAAGAAAAAATCACTGAAATTTGTAGTTCAAATACTTTTCGAGACGATAAAAAAACATAGAAAAAAATCACTGAAATTCAGAGATCACTGCAGTATATTTTGTAGAAGTAATACAATTAAATAGAGCGTCATGGAAAAACACTTAGGAACGTTAAAGTTGCCTTCAGATGCACATCTAGCCGTAAAATCTAAGAAATTAAAAAAGCAAGGATCATTCAAGTCACAAAAAAGATAGAACTTCTGATGAACAATCGTTTTTCTTTCTTAGTTTACAAATTTCTGCGTCTAACTTCTAATAGCGTTAGTAATTTAAGACTCGCTTCCCAAACGGATAAGGGCTTTCGTGTTTAGTTTTCGCAGACACACGACACACAGGCAAATGTGGCGACCGCGAGAGGGACTGCATGAAGGACTTGAGACTTACTCTTCTGCATTTGATCCGGGTATGGACCTAAAAGTTACAATTGTAATATGCGTAGTGTTTGTGTATATCTTGAAGAAGAAAAAGAAGAGGGAGAAAAAGAAGAAAAAAGGAAAAGAAGAGAAAAAGGAAGTGGAAGAGAAAGAGGAATAAGACGAAGAGTAGGAAGAGAAAGGGGGAAGGGGGAGAAGAGGAAGAAGAGGAAGAAAAGGATGAAGAGGAAGAGAAAGAGAGGACGAAGAGGAAGAGGGAAGGGAAGGAAAAGAAGAAGAAAAAGAAGAAGAAAAAGAAGAAAAAGAAGAAAAAGAAGAAAAAGAAGAAAAAGAAGAAGAAGAAAAAGAAAAAGAAGAAAAAGAAGAAGAAGAAGAAGAAGAAGAAGAAGAAGAAAAAGAAAAAGGTGAAGAAGGAGGAGATGCAGGAAGAGGAGAAGCTTTAGCTTGAGTGTCCACCTTAGACCAACGGCCCATCCCTTGATGGAGAGTGCACCCTTTAACCTCACCACTATGATAATCTCCAAAAAGGTTTCTTTAACTTCCAACATTGTCCTGATGCCGTGTCTTTCTTCTTGATCACTTCGTTCTGTGGAGTGTCACCGTCACTTGGCAGGTGTTTCGAGGTCATGCTCAAGACAGGTTGGGAACGATGACAAAAACAAACTTGAAAAAAAAAACGACCAGAATGGCCCCCGAGCACAGTCCCGTGGAAAAAGAAAACGTGACCAAAGTGTATACGATTCTCTGGCTAGAGAAGTGATTCTCTTGTGGTAATTGTAATGAAACCGTGATTGTTTTATGATTTGATGCGTCCTGTGTGAATAATGGTGAATGCATCTGACTCATACTATTTCACGCAATTATTTTTTTTTCTTAGATGCTGCTGGGAAAAGAAGGTTTTTAATGTTTTGGTTTGTATTCATTATTGTCTTTTCTTTTTATCTGATTATAATTGAAAAAAAGCGTTCGCTGGTGATTTCTTGTTTGCAGATGTAGACTGACAGCACATCAGGCTGTTGTTGTTTTGTAATGGGCAGTGTTTGACCAGCGCTTTTATCCTAGTACACCAGATAGTTTTCGGGACTTTGTTCCTTCAGCTGTGGTAGAAATTGAAACGAACTTTTTAAAGAATGGATAAGGTACATATACGTGCAAACATATGCACTAAGATCGGCCTTTCCATTATCAACAACACCGAGGACAGAGAACTGACAATCAGGCTAAAGATAGAGAATAGATTTCTCATCATCGTACACAACAAGCACGCATATGAACTATATATATAAGTATAGTACAGACAATTATACCACAGTGGAATCGCCGCGGGACAGTGTTGAGGAAAGACTTGGGAAAATCATCGGTGGAAAGTTGTTGAACTTTTACGAGTATTTATAACCATCAACCTAAACCAGAACTTGGGAGACGAAAGTGGATGGAGATGTCAGCGATAGGTGGTACAATAAAAGAGTCTCGAGAAGGATCCACGTGAGGCCATGATGGTGCTAAATGGTGTGAACTTTTTTGCAAAAGACCGGTGAATGGAATACCTTGAAAAGAAGAACAAGACATAATATGACTTCAGGACTTGAAGATCATATGATGCAAAGAGCATCAGCCAGATTGATACTCAATCTATCAGACGAACCACACAAAGAAAGGTTAGAAATATT
>NC_134800.1:55274746-55282246 GCF_046742065.1 Oratosquilla oratoria
CTTGTAGAGGATAGAAGCGTTTTCGTGTATGTAGATAAAGTGTGTGTGTGTGTGCGTGTGTGTGTGTATGTGTGCGTGTGTGCGTTCATGCATGCGTGCGCAAGCGTGCACCTGAGCATGTGTGATAACTTCCTTCAATAACAAGCATTTAATCTCCATAAATGATGTGCTCATAAACTGGTTGAGTCATTTCTGGCGTATATCCTGTTTCCTCCTCTACACCTGAACACACACACACACACACACACACACACACACACACACACACACACACACACACACACACACACACACACACACACACACACACACACACACACACACACACACACACACACACACACACACACACACACACACACACACACACACACACACACACACACACACACACACACACACACACACACACACACACACACACACACACACACACACACACACACACACACACACACACTCAAGCGTTCGCCACTAACATGTGATTCATTGATACATTTGTATCCACGTCCGCTAATCATCTATTCCCCCAACCCTCACCATTCCCCCATCCTCCCCTTTCCTTCCCCCCTTCACCCTCCTCCTCCTCTCCCCCTTCCCCCTCCCCCTCCCCTCCCCCTCTCTCCTTAATCTCCCCGAGGCAATGTCTAGTACATTGGCCCTAATCTCGCTCTTCTTGCTCACCTTCACTTGACCAAGTACAACTTGGATTTATAGCGGGGACCCCATCAGCCCTTCCCTCCTCCACACAAAAACTCTCCTTGGACACCTATTCTAGACACTCTAGCTCCCCTAGATCCTATGCCGATAACTGTCCTTGTACATATATTCTAGAGGATTTACCTCCTATGAATTCTGCTACAAAAACCGTTCGTCTGTATCTACGAATATTCGAAAACTTCTTCGGTGGCCATCTTTCTCGCGTCATCTGGTTAGAGTCTGCTATCAAGCAAAAGCCTCACTCAACCTATGCCTCGCTACTCCTGCAAACTTTTCTTTACCTCTTCCCCACCGCCTTTATATCCTTATGATGCTATGGCTTGTGGTGTCTAATCAATTCATTTTTGCTATAAAAAAACATTGGGATGGAATAGAAAAACAATACTATTATGTCATTAGATTATCTTTTTTTAATTTATCACGACTGGAGAGGCAGCAATCGAACAAAAGTTAATAAGCGTTATTCCTATATGAAAAACGAATGAAAAGCAGAAGCCACAGAAATATAGGTCAGTAGATCCGATCTCAGTCACAGTAAACAGAAGAAATACTATAACTCATCACCTTGGAAGCAACTATCTAATAAATAACAGCCAACACGATTTCAACTAACTTCTAGATTTTCACAACATAGTCGTTTCAAACTGCAACAGAACGAGTTGTATGGATTCAATACTTTTTAACTCAGAAGTAAGATATTCTGTCCTGCATGAGAGACTACTACCTAAACTCGCTTTGAATGAAGTAAGAGCTAGCTTGCTATGCAACATTAGAAAGCTATTGAACAGTCGTAAGCAGCGAGATTTTCCCAGTTACGAGTGAAGTACCTCAGGGTTCCGTTTTGGGACCACCTTTTTGTCTCCGAATTCATATGTGATACTAAGCTTTGGGGAATAGCAAATGATCACTCAAATCAATTGTATGTTCAAGGAGATTTAAACAAATTGGGGCAATGGCCTGAAAAGTGGTGAATGAAATGGAATCCAAGTAAGTATAAAGGTATGTGCATAAAGTGGATATAGTACTAAGAGTGACTACAAATTACTTGAAAAATATACATGAACATAACCAAAATAGAAAAAAGCTGTATATTTACTAATAATGACTAGAAAATAATCACATTTTTGCCTTGAAGAAAACAAATATACTACAGCTATGTGCTTCATGGAAGCAACAAGAGAAAAGACTTCTTACCCAGTGATGAGTATTTTTAACTAATGATAAGACTTCTCAGCCAGTGATTAGTATTTTTAGCCAATGATAAGACTTCTTAGCAAGTGACAAGACTTTTTAGGCAGTGACAAAAAATCTTAGCCTACAATAAGATATTTTAACCATTGCCAAGTCATCTTAGCCAGAGACAAGACTTATTGGTAAATGACAAGATTTCTTAGCGACGCGACTTCATTTTGCCCGCGCACGTGTGTGTGTTCGTGTGTGTGTGTGTGTGTGTGTGTGTGTGTGTGTGTGTGTGTGTGTGTGTGTGTGTGTGTGTGTGTGTGTGTGTGTGTGTGTGTGTGTGTGTGTGCATGTGTGTGTGTGTGTGTGTGTGTGTGTGTGTGTGTGTGTGTGTGTGTGTGTGTGTGTGTGTCTGTATATGTGTGTGTGTGTGTGTGTGTGTGTGTGTGTGTGTGTGTGCATGTGTGTGTGTATTCACCTCGGATCTGCTGCAGTCTCTGTCGAGACAGCCAGACACCACCCTACGGCAGTGAGCTCAGAGCTCCTTATCAGCCGATCTCTGGGTAGGTCTGAGACCACTCACACACCTCACACCGGGACAGCAAGGTCACAACTCCTTGACTAACGTTCCGTACCTACTCGCTGCTAGGTGAACAGGGGCTACACGTGAAAGGAGACAAACCCAACTTATTTCCGCCCGACCGGGGAATCGAACCCCGGTTCTCTGGCTTGTGAGGCCAGTGCTTTACCAATCCGTGTGTGTGTGTGTGTGTGTGTGTGTGTGTGTGTGTGTGTGTGTGTGTGTGTGTGTGTGCGTGTGTACGTGTGTGTGCGTTTGTGAATTTGCGCCCTTCGTCTTTCTTAAGACCTTATTCAAAGAAGTTTATTGTTTTTCTTCTTATCTCTCTTTAAATGTCTGCGGTTTGAGTTCCCATTTTGGGTTGTCTACTACACGTGCCCTCACTAACTGGTTTAGCTAGGCTTACACAACTTTCTTTTTTTTTATTATCCTCTTTGGAAGATTGTTGTCTTGGTTTCTAGTATGTGTAACTTTTTTTTTTTTTTACTAGACGTCTGTGCTGTGTGGGTGTTTATGTTACGTAAACAACTTTTACTTATGTCTCTCTGTTTATAGTGGTTGGATATTGGAAGCCTATTTTGAGATTTGCATCCTATAGTTTGTCATTTTTATTTTTTATCTTATATTTAAAGGCATAAGTTCTGATGAAAAGGAAATCCACAGTCCACAGAAACTTAATTTAAAAAGACGAAAAAATCCACTCTTCTTATGGCAGCTAGGAAAAGAACTCGGATTTTTTTTTTTTTTAACTACTAGGTATCCTTTCTAGCATCGTCAAATTCATAACCTTAACGCAGATCAATGTGGAATTAACAGCAGTTTAAAGCTCTTTTGTTTTTGAACACACAGACAAACAAACGAACACACACATATTCATTTTTATAAAATTGGGAATGATAACATGGTCAAGTGAGATAGAGAGTTAATTTTAGCCCTATCCGGAGAACAAATGACAACCCCTCGGGACTGCACCTCCAACTCGAGGCGAGAAATTGCTGATGGGTTTTTGAGAGCAAAGACAGGGAGTCGATTCTCTTCGACGTCCCTCCAGAAAAGACTACAGCTTACAAGTACCTATCGTTGGCACTTGCATGGTCATATACATCGAATAGCGCAAACATTTTTGCAGATATATAAGCACGTAAGTTGTGTCTTTATTGTTCATCGTGTGGCTCTTGTACTTGCCTCCTTAAGAGAGATATTTCATGAATGCAAGAATCCAGCTGCGTTAAACAGCGCAAACTTTGTTGCAGATATATAAGCACGTAAGTTGTGTCTTTATTGGTCATCTCACGGCTCGTGCACTTGGCTCCTTAAGAGAGATATTTCATGAATGAAAGAATCCAGCTGCGTTTGGTCCTGTGATGCCTGCGTCTGAAACAATATATCCCTGTCTTATGATCTTTCCAGTTGTGGGATTAAAACTCCCCTCGTAGGTATGTATGATACCTGGTGATTGACTGCAGGTCTTCCTCAGTGCGTCGGAGAGAGAGAGAGAGAGAGAGAGAGAGAGAGAGAGAGAGAGAGAGAGAGAGAGAGAGAGAGAGAGAGAGAGAGAGAGAGAGAGAGAGGGAGGGGGAGGGAAAGAAAGAGAAAGTGAGTGAATGAGTGTGTGTGTGTGTGTGTGTGTGTGTGTGTGTGTGTGTGTGTGTGTGTGTGTGTGTGTGTGTGTGTGTGTGTGTGTGTGTGTGTGTGTGTGTGTATTTACCTAGTTGCCTAGTTGCATTTTACGGGAAGGGGAGCTATGCTCGTGGGGTCCCGTCTTCATATTTCATTTTATCTAAACTATTTTTAAATTCATGTATTGTTTTTGCACACACCACTTTCTCATCTAACTTGTTGTGTGTGTGTGTGTGTGTGTGTGTGTGTGTGTGTGTGTGTGTGTGTGTGTGTGTGTGTGTGTGTGTGTGTGTGTGTGTGTGTGTGTGTGCGTACTTATGATTGTATGTCTGTCTGTGTCCCTCCATTCCTGTCCGCCTGTCTGTCTGTCCCGTCGTAATGCAGCGGGAAAGGAAGGAGTATGAATAACAATCCCGGCCCAGTTTGCAATCAATAAAGAGGACTAAAAAGGACAAACACCCCGTTCACAAGATCGTCCTCTACAAGTCTCACCCTCTTTAGAACATGTTCTTTCCCCTCCACCTCTTAATTCAATGAAATAATTTGGCGACAATCATAATAAAATCCTCAAAGGCGTCCGCTCCGGATGATGTCAGTTGCACGTGTCTAACGTTGACTCGACTCTGCCAACCTAACTGTCTGTTGACAGGGCATTCTGACGCAAGAAGCTTCATTGGTAGACAACAACCTCCCCTCCCCCTCCCCCTCCCCCACTCCCCCTCCCCCTCCCCCCCTCCCCCTCCCCCCCTCTTCCTCCCCACTCCCTCTCCACACTCCCTCCCTCTCCCCTCCCGCCCGTGCGAATAGCCCATGGCAGGTGAACGTTGACAAGTGGAGTTTATAGCTCTTTTTTCAGGTCCGAACGAATTTTTTCGTTATTTTCGTTAACGATGGCTGGAATTCACTTGCAGGGGGGCAAATAAAGGATAATGATTTTTTTTTTTTATATGACCATCCATCATTTTGCAAATAAGATAATTTCTTGCAGACTCAACACGAGGTGCCTGTTGGTATAAATCAACATTTCTAAAAAAAAATAATATATAAAAAAATAATACTATAAAGATTGCGTGGTAGTGAAAGATTCCTTTAGATGAATGGAACCGTTTGATAACTTAAACAAACAAATTAATCAAGATATATCTGTACTTTTAATTAGTCATAGATTTTTTCCTCAGCAGGAGCTATTCATTTAGGATTAGACATAAAAGAAAAACAGTCAAGACAACGGTAGTTCGCCATTAATTTTACGCTTATTAAACACACACACACACACACACACACACACACACACACACACACACACACACACACACACACACACACACACACACACACACACACACACACACCGTGGCACAGTGGTTAGAGTTCTTGCCCGCCACTACGGCGGTCCGAGTTTGAATTCCGCCCAGGGCTGAAATAGTTTCAGTATCGCTGCGCTGCGAGTCGTTACTCCAACTCTCGTGGCCGGGGAGATGGGTGTGTGTGTGTGTGTGTAAGGTCACAGTATTTCCCATAGATCGGTCATACGAGCTCTGTACTCTCATCCGAGAGGTTAATAACTGTCGATCATGAGTCCAACACGTGATCCAAGGCCATGGTGAATCACATGTTTTGCTTGTTGTAAAAAGGTTTCATTCAGTCAATAGGAAATAACTCATAACTCATCAAGATCCACCTCCTACGTCATAGCCTCTTACGTCATAGCCACCTCCTACGTCATAGCCTCCTCTTACGTCATAGCCACCTACGTCATAGCCTCTTCCTACGTCATAGCCACAATATACACCATAATCTACTCTTGTGTCATAGTCTCTTTCTACGTCATAGCCGCCTCCTACGTCATAGCCTCTTCATACGTCATAGCCTCTTCCTACGTCATAGCCGCCTCCTATGACATAGCCGAGCTCCTACGTCATAGATATCTACGTCATAGCCGCCGCCTACGTCATAACCACCTCTTACGTCACAACCAGTCTCGTATCATGCTCACCCATTCCTTCTGTTAACGGCATTTAAGTACTTAGCGATTATCATTCACTTCATCGTAATCTTCCTCTTTTTCCTCCTCCTCATCTCCCTCTTCCTCTTCTTCCTCCTCCTCATCTCCCTCTTCCTCTTCCTCGTCCTCTTCCTCTTCTTCCTCTTCCTCATCTCCCTCTTCCTTTTACTCTTACTCTTACTCTCTTATTCCTCCTCTTCCTCTTCTTCTTCCTCCTCCTCATCCCTCTCTTACTCCTACTCTCTTATGCCTCCTCTTCCTCCTGTTTCTCGTCTTCTTCTTCCTCCTCCTCATCTTCCTCTTCATCTTACTCTTACTCTCTCATTCCTCTTCCTCCTCTTTCTCGTTTTCTTCCTCATCTTCTTCCTCCTCATCTCTCTCTTACTCTTAATCTTACTCCCCTCCTCCTCCTCCTCTTTCTCCTCTTCCTTCTCTTTTTTCCTCTCTTCCTCCAACCTTACTCTTCTTCTCCTCCTCTTCCTCTTCTTTTTCACCTTCTTCCTCCTCTTCCTCCTCTTTCTCCTCATCTCCCTCTCACTCTCCTCTTTCTCCTATTTCTCGTCCTCTTCCTCCTCTTTCTCGTCCTCTTCCTCTTCCTCAACCTCTTCTTCCTCCTCCATATCTACCTTTTCCTCCTACTCTTACTCTTCTTCTCCTCCTCTTCCTCTTCTTTTTCGTCTTCTTCCTCCTCTTCTTCCCCATCTCCCTCTTCCTCTTACTCTCCTCTTTCTCCTAT
The DNA here is from genome assembly GCF_046742065.1 of Oratosquilla oratoria. NCBI lineage: Eukaryota > Metazoa > Arthropoda > Malacostraca > Stomatopoda > Squillidae > Oratosquilla > Oratosquilla oratoria. The sequence continues at coordinate 55,281,587 of NC_134800.1, forward strand.
TTCTTGTCCTCTTCCTCCTCTTTCTCGTCCTCTTCCTCTTCCTCTACCTCTTCTTCCTCCATATCTCCCTTTTCCTCTTTCTCTTACTCTTCTTCTCTTTCGTGTCCTCTTCCTCTTCCTCTACCTCTTCTTCCTCCTCAATATCTCCCTCTTCTTTTTCTTCCTCATTATCCCTCTCTTCCGCTTACCCTCCTCTTCCTCCTCTTTCTCGTTCGCTTTATCATCCTCTGCCTCATCTTCCTTTTACTCTTCCTCTCCTCTTCCTCTCTCTACTTCCTCCTCCATATCTTCCTCTTCCTCTTCCTCTTACTCTTCTCTTCCTCCTCTTCCTCTTCCTCTTCCTCTCCTCTTCCTCCTCTTCTCGATTTGCTTCTCTTCCTCTTACTCTTCTTCCTCTTCCATAGGCCTCTCTTCATCTCCTTCCTCTTCCTCATCTCCCTCTTCCTCTTACTCTCTTCTTCCCTCTCTTTCTCTCCCTCCTCCTCATCTTTCTCTTTCTCTTACCCCCCTCTTCCCCCTCTTTCTCTTCCTCCTCCTCCTTTATCTCCTCCTCCTCCTCCTCTTCCTCCTTCTCTCTCCTTCTATTTCCTCCTCCTCCTCCTTCTCCTCCTCCTCCTCCTACTCCTCCTCCTCCTCCTCCTCCTCCTCCTCCTCCTCCTC
>NC_134800.1:55284746-55287246 GCF_046742065.1 Oratosquilla oratoria
CACCCTATATATATATATATCTAGCTCGACTAAAATAATATAGAAAACAATATAGTCAGATAAAATAGAAATAAAAGGTCAACCAAAATTGAATAACCTGAATCCTTTTTACAATAGTATTCACCTTCTCCCATCATCTTGAAAACTCCAAGTTTCATCTTGAAAAATTCCATTACCAGCAACCGAGTGTGGAAATGTATGTTATATTTGAATAAAGGGCTTACGACAGGAGGCGCTTATCCACAATCGGGTCCCTCACACAACCTGTAAGCTTGAACAGCCTGGGCGTGTGGCAGTCACTAATAACCATATAAATCGAATCCAGACCTTAAGGCCCTGCTCACACTAGCGGTTTGAACCGCCGCGGTTTGAACCACGGCAGTTGAATTACAGTGCAAGTCAATGGAGGCGTTCACACACAACCGCGCGGTTCTTCCTTGACAATGCGGAACCGCCGCGGGTTCCGCGAGGTTCAAACCGCTAGTGTGAATAGGGCTTTATGCTTGCAAGGCAAGATCGCAGCGAAACACATAAGATCAATTATCACTATAATTCTCAGACCCCGGGTTGATCTCTCCCTTAACTGAATGAAATCTTTTGGCGGCATTCATACATACATACATACATACGTACATACATACATACATACATACATACATACATACATACATACATACATACATACATACATACATACATACATATACCAAACCCTTTTTTCCCTAACAAGGGAGGTAGCCAAAAAACAAAGGCATAAAATCCACTCCCACCCATTCCATCCCCACATACTTCACTCCTATTCACCCTCCTCCCTCCCTCTTATCTTGGCTCCTCCTGGATGACGGGTCATCCCTGCATTCATGCAATCTGTAAAATTCCGTCCAGCCTTCGATGCCCTGAAGTATTACAACAAATGAATAAAATCCTCCGGGGTCAGCCAAAACTTGATCTCAAGAAAAAGAACGCTAGGTTTTGTCAACCCGTAACATCTTGAAATGTTCCTACAAGCTAAATGATCAATCGTCAACTGAAGCAAAACCTCAAAAGAAGGTAATAGGCTTTAGTGGGTTTAAGTCCCTTTCTTACGTCACGGAAACCCTGTTGGATTAATGTCATACATTAACGAGTCAGGCAGCATGGAAGGATTTCGTTAAATACGTTATATATATATTTTTTTTTCTTTCAAAGACAGTATGTGAAAGTGTCAGTGTGGTCACGTGGTTTATCGTTCCGAATAATCGTTCAGGTTTGCAAGATGAACATAAAGGAGGCTGAAAGAGACCATAAGGCCTACACTAGGTAGTTCCATGTCCCTTACCACCTGTCATCCCGATCCATAAAGTTATCTAACCTCTTAAAACAATCAATGATTTCAGCGCTCACTTCATGGTTACTAAGTCTATTACACTTGTTAACCATTCTATTGGTAAACCAGTTTTTGCCCACGAGAATTTCCTTCGAAGTAGTAGTTAGCATGGCTGTATTGACTGCAAAGGAATGACATTGCTAGATGATTCCTAAAGTTTCTTATTTATGTAATTCTATTGCATATACTAGATCATCTACTGGAGCCAGCATGACTGTGGTGACTGCAAAGGTGTGACATTGCTAGATGGGTCCTTAAGTTTCTTATTTATGTAATTCTATTGCAAATACCACTCGTAGATCATCTACCAGAGCCAGCATGACAGTGATGATTACAAAGGAGTGACATTGCTAGATGGTTCCTTAAGTTTCTTATTTATGTAATTCTATTGCAAATACTAGATCATCTACTAGAGCCAGCCTCCTACTTGTAAGTAATTTCTCCTCACGGCTAAGTAGTCAACAGCTGGCCGTATCCCGGATCTAACTACAGAATGAACATAAATCATTTCCTCGGTTAAGAGAAATCATGTACAAAAATATTAGCCAGAAACACAAAAGGTACGAAATAACTTTGATCATTTCCTAAAATTATGCCTTATTGCAGAGATGGCGTTACCAAACCATCAAAACAAAACCATCGACATGAAACCCTTTCCTTTCTCCAATTTAAGACTTTTGATTATCTTTATTTTTCCTAACCTAGTTTGATCGAGCATAAATTAGTCGTTAATGCTTTCTGTTGTGCTTTCTCCTAAATGCAAGGGGAGTCCCTATGCAAGTCCGTTTTCTGAACGTGGAATGCTGAAGTGCTGATGAGACTACAGAAGTGGTCAGAGACCGGGGAAAGAATACCTTGGAATCCCCAGCCAAACCTGTAGAATTAAGGGTGACCCTTGTCTACCAGAAAACCTTGAAAAAAAAAAAATCCGTTAATATGTCTTGGCATCCATGCAAGTAGGGCTCCATTCTAATTGCATTAATCCCTTGTTAAATCCTTTGATTAGTAAAGCTTTATAAATCAACTAATAGGAACTAAATTATATTCTGCCTAAAGGGTTGGAGGCCTGGACGGGAACCTATCCAAGAGAGCAACACCTCCCTTTATACAGGCTGGGTGAAATAAGTGTAACTA
>NC_134800.1:55297021-55304521 GCF_046742065.1 Oratosquilla oratoria
TTGTGACCCATGTAGAGCTTTTTATGATAAATAAAATTGAAATTCTATGTCTAATCTTTCATTTGTTTATTGAAGAAAATGTCTTAAATGTAAGCAAAATACTACATAGGAAAATGCATCATGTACTCAACTACAAGTAACTCATTCTGAGAGCTGAAGCGTATATCACAGCATTTATTCGTGGCTGTGTATATCTATATGTAAACATGTTTACATAAATACATATATATTTGTATATATGCATATAAGTGTACATGTATACATATATATTCATGTATATATGTATGCACGTATGAAAGTATGTATGAATATGCGTGTGTATGTATGTACGTATGTATGTATTTATGTATGTATGTATGTATGTGCGTATGTATGTGCGAATGCACGTACGTATACGTATATATGTACAAGTTTATACAGCATATACATATATGCATGCACATGCATGTTTTCGTATATATATATATATATATATATATATAATATATATATATGCATATTTATATGTATATGTATGTGCATATGTATATAGGTATTCATATATACTGGTGCATGAATATGCATAGGCATATGTATATGTATATGAATTTGCATATGTATATGTTATGTATATGTATACGTACTTATATATGCATATGTATCTGTATATGAATGTACATGTATATGAATATGTATATGTATATGTATATGTATATGTATATGTATATGTATATGTATTGGGAGATATATATGTATTACATTCATGAATAAAAGTTGTTGGCAAGGATAACATTAACAGCATCAACAACAAAAAGAGCAACAGCAAATAAAAAGAATCCCTCCGTAAGCCAACAGGAAGAAAAGAAAATGTCTCCTTCTGCAAATTCGATATGCATTCTTCCCAAAGATTTGTTTGTGCGTTCGTACGTACGTGCCTGTCATGTGACAGAGGTCGAAAGGGGTTTCTTATCAAACCCTCAGAAGGACTTCCATTGCAGGAAAGGCTCCCATCAACAATGTCCTTCACTTTTTCGGCGAGGTATATCATTGTGAACCTTGCAATTAAGAACCTTTATTTGAACGTAAAATTTATTTTAGGTTTACTTTAAGTTTATCTAAAATTTATTTGAAATATAAGAAAACGTTGAGGTGTATCGAAAAGTTACTTAGAAATGAAAAAGGAAAATGTGACGATAGTAATAATTGGATGGTCGCCGTGTATCTGGGACTCTTCGTGAATGGATTTTAACAAAGCATGAAACATGATACTCTACCGTCAATTAAATACTAAACCCATTTAGGGCAAATCTTTCGCCCAAAAGAGTGAAAATGCTTAAAAATAACCAAAATAACTTATATAAAATGTTAGTAATTACTTGGTACACACAGAATGTGTCTGCATAAGCGTATGTGTATGTTTATCTAGTTGCATTTGTTGCTTCGTGAATGGACTTTAACAAAGCATGAAACATGATACTCTACCGTCAATTAAATACTAAACCCATTTAGGGCAAATCTTTCGCCCAAAAGAGTGAAAATGCTTAAAAATAACCAAAATAACTTATATAAAATGTTAGTAATTACTTGGTACACACAGAATGTGTCTGCATAAGCGTATGTGTATGTTTATCTAGTTGCATTTGTTGAGGCTACCTCCCTTATAAGGGGGAAAAACACTTGGTGAACAGATAGATAGTATTTGCTGAGCTGTAGTATACAAGATAAGAACTATGCTCGTAGGATCCCGTATCTGCGTTCTTAATGGTCAATCTTAATCTTAATTTACATGACCCATATTATTTACTATTCTTTCATCTAGACTATTCAACGAACTAATAATCGGATATGGAAACTGAGTTCTCTAAATATCCTACAAACTTCTAGTCATTTTTCATTTCATTTCATTTCATAAGTGTGTGTAGGATTCAGCACTTTCTTGAACCACGTGCTGGTCTCGTGATCGACAGATATCTCTACCGGATGAGAGCTCAGAGCTCATATATTGCCCGATCTATGGGTAATGCTGTAAACTTACACACGCGCACACACACATACACAATTTCTTGCGTAAATGCACACGCGTGTATGTGTGTGTGTGTGTATGTATGTGTGTGTGTGTTTGTGTATGTATGTGTGTGTATGTACGTGTATGTGTGTGTGATAAAATCACGTGCTTATACAACCTCTTCACATAATTTTCTGTCCCTTTCCAGACTTTATACATTTTTCTTTAATTGTTTTGCTGTGAAGGCGAAACGCCACTAATCGAGACAGCTATTTGTGTTCTCTCAACCTCCACTGTGATGACTTTACATTATTTTCTCTCTCTAAGATTTAATTTCATATAACGCCTTTGTACAAGATAATGTTATCTCTTTCTCTTCTTTCCGTCTAGTGATTTGATTTCTTACGTCTCCAAAAGGTTCACTCTTATATTAATCCTTTCACACTTGTAATCCCTTTTGTAATATTCTTGTTCATCATCTTAGGCGTATCTTATGCTGCGCGATAGTCTTGTGGATAGCGTCTTGACCTTATGAGCAGGAGGTCGTTAGTTCAATTCCCGGGACCTGCTGTGGACTTGTTGCGTTGATTCTCGACATCCCTGGCCAGGCAGGGAGGCGAACCAACGTCGGTATATAAAAAAAAAAAAAGCGGCTTGCCACGACTGACAGAATTTTGCCCTATCAAGGGTTTCTGACTTCCCACTGCTGTGGGCTTGTTGCGTTGATTTCCGACAGCCCTGGCCAGGCGGGGAGGCGAACCAACGTCGGTATTAGGAAAAGACAAAAAAAACAGCGGCTTGCCAAAACTTGCAGAATTTTGCCCTACCACTGCTGTGGACTTGTTACGTTGATTCCCGACAGCCCTGGCCAGGCGGGGAGGCAAACCAACGTCGGTATTGAAAAAAGGGAAAAGGGGTTTTTCACTTCCCACCGCGCGGGAGTGGGAAGGTGAGCTTTAACCTCGTCTAAACGTGTAGATCTAGTACAGCGTCCATTTGGTCTTTTCACAGTCCAAGTGCTTATAGTTGAAAATGAGTAATAATCTTTTTCACTATACACAAACTATTATTTTATTAAAAACGTTAATATTAAAATCTTTGGGTTCTCTTTTCTTAGTGTGAATTATTTTGTTATATATATTTTCATCTCTCTCCCACAGACGTTACCCTGCATTTATTGCTGTATATTATGCGTGTGGAACAATATCTATGTGTATTAGATATGCTGATCATGTGGAAGAAACAAGTGTTAGCTCAAGTAACCACGTTAATGAGGAGGAACCAGTCATAAGTATACAGTTTTATTTGTGAAGTAAATATTAGTAACAGGTGGCATGCGTGACTGGCGCCTATGAAGAAACGTTGGAAATTCTCATACACCTTGATTAAAGATATTCCTTAAGACAGATATTGGTCTCCTGAACTTTGGAAAAAAGACGTTTTGGTGGTCAATACATTATTCCACGTACGTTTGGTCATTTGTGCCAGTGTGTCAAAGAGGTTAGGTCAGGTAGGGTCATGTCATGGCATGTTACGTCAGGTCAGGCTGTGTTAGGCTGGTTTAAATCAGGTAACGTCAGGTCAGATCAGGCTAGATCAGGTTGCCAGGTAAGGTTAAATTAGGTTAATTTGAGTTAGGTTAGGTTATTAGTTAGCATAGGTTAGGTTAGGCTAGGTCAGGTTAGGTTAGGTTAGGTTAGGTTACGTCAGGTCAGGTTAGGTTAGGTTAGGTTAGGTTAGGTTAGGTCAGGTCAGGTCAGGTCAGGTCAGGTTATTTTTGGTTAGATTAGGTTAGGTTAGATTAGGTTAGGTTAGGTTAGATTATGTTAGATTAGGTGAGGTTAGATTAGGTTAGGTTAGGTAAGCCTATGTTAGGTTAAGTACATTTGTTTGGAAATCAGGAAAGGAACTTGTTAGGACAGAATTTCATTCTTGCCCGGACCCGCTCATCGAGGAAGAGGAAAGTAAATCTTTGAGAGCGTGTCAGTCATAGACTGAGAGCGTGATCTGGGGCGGGAGTATAGTCATGGGAGGGTGGAAGGATGGAAAGGTGGAAGGGTGGAAGGGTGGAAGGGTGGGAGGGTGGAAAGGTGGGAGGGTGGAAAGGTGGAAGGGTGGAGAGGAGGAAGGGTGGGAGGGTGGAAGAGTGAGAGGGTGGAAAAGTGGAAGGGTGGAGAGGTGGAAGGGTGGAAGGGTCGAAAGGTAAGAGGGTGGAAGGGTGGCAAGGTGGGAGGATGAAAGGGTGGGAGGATGAAAGGGATGAGATGTGAGCGCCTTTCCGAGACACTCTTTTGGAAGCATCTATCCTCTGGCATCTTACCTACTGTCCTTTTCTTTAGTTCATCCACAACTCTTCTTCAAGATCTTTGCATTGGTGTTTACCTGCTTTCTTCAATGCCTTAGTCCTGACTATCCTGAATTTTACTCCTATTCAGATATTCTTCTGACAACCTGTCTTCTTCTGGCCTTCTTCTGACAACTCGTCTTCTTCTGGCCTTCCTTCTTTGGGTCTTCTTCTTTCGGGACTTCTTGTTGGCCAGCTGTAAGAGTCCTTTCGGTACATTTCTTTGACCTTCCTCACGGTCCTTCTGACCATCTTGGCCTTTCTCCTCAGTGTCATCCAGGTCTCTTCCATGACCTTTCCGTTGACCTTACTGATTCTACTGACCTTCCCGCTCTTGGAGGTCGTTATGGCCGTATTTTTCACAGCCCAGCTGTTTCCTAACGGGATTGTGTGTTTTTCCATTTTTTTCCATCTAAAAAATATAAAATATGAATTCTTATAGTTCATAACTAACGTTTTTCCTTAGAAAACGTACTTCGGTTATTGGCTGACGGAAAGGAGTATTTTATCAGCGCCTATATCCTTGAAGACAATATTGCACGAAAAAATTGAGCTGTAGAGATAGTAAAAGAAAAATTTAAGGAGAGGAGCAGAAAAAGGGGATAATAGAATTTAAAGGAGATCAGCATACTTTCCTTTAATGGGGATTATTATCCAATAACTACAAAGAATTCTGCGTGGCACTGGTCCTTAGAGGTGTCACTAAAGAAAGAAGGGAATAGTGACTCATCTTTTCGTCATCCTTCACTTGTACAACATCACCATCCAAAAGAATGTGGTTTTTAATCTATTAACTCCACACACCCCCACACCTTATGCATTGCTATCCTTTGTCCTAGTGGAGAAACCACTTCACTGAATAAAATCACTGAGCTTTTACTAATTCCCACTAGATTTCGACTTGTGGGACTAATTGAAGGAAATAGATAAGAACTAGTTTACCAACGTAGAGGACGTTGAAAAAAAAAAGTTGTTTTGAGAGAAGACTACATAACTTTATGGATAGGAATGACAGATGGTAAGGGACATGGAACTGCCTAGTGTAGACCATATAATCTCTTGCAGTCTCCTTTATTCTTATGTGATCAACATCCTCCCCCCAAATCTCGGACTTCATCTCGAAGGGGCAAGGTACTCCAGGGTTACAACATCTGATTATAGCTGATCTTATTAGTAAAAGATGACCAGTGTGATCCCCATACATCCAACACACCCCAGGACACTAAACCACTGAATCATAACCCCAGTAACACCACTAAAAGCATAATGATAACACAATAGGTCTAATTTAATACACAATGACACTACAATAAACTTTGCCAGATGATTGAAACTATGAAAACTTCATCAAGGATCTCGGCTTTATTATTGTCAATGCACAGTTATACTATACAACAGAGTGGAGATGAAGTTGATCTTAACATATACGTAAGCGGAGTAGGAAACACAGGAGTCTTAGTCTCGAGTTTATTCCTGACTAGTTTCACAGGTATGCATTTTCATTCCTTTGAAAAAAGCATACCTGCGAAACTAGTCAGGAATAAACTCAAGACTAAGACTCCTGTGCTTCCTACTCCGCTTACGTCAACCTGTCATAATGTCTCAGCACTTAGCATATACATTTGCACCAGTTATCCAGTACGCTCTGTCTATGTTTCCTTCCACTAGAAGAATCTGGAGCTCTTTTCGTCCTTAACCTTTGGCTCTCTTGTGACCTGGAGTCTTTCAAAAACTGAACATAAAGACACTTCCTCCTTTACATCGACCCTCGATGTTGTCGTGGTTTTCTGAACTTCATTCTTTTCTCTTCAGCGTAACCCCGCGTGGTGTTTTATGTTTATTTGCTTATTCATTTATTTGTTCATTTATCTTTATTTATTTATTCATTTATTCATTTATTCATTTATTTATTTATTTATTTATCTATTTATTTATTTCTATTTATTTATCTATTCAATTATTCATTTATTCATTTATTTATTTATTTATTCAATTATTCATTTATTCATTTATTTATTTATTTATCTATTTCTATCTTACTCTTTGCTTTGATATAATCTAATGTTATGGTTACTCAATTTATTCTATTTTTCTTATTATTTGATTTCGTTCGATTTGAGTTAATTCTATCTTATTTTCATTTACTCTTATTTTATTTTCTATAATTCTATTGTATTTTACTTATTTAATTTAGTTTTATCTTATTTATTTGATTGTTTATTTTATTATTATTCCTTTATTGGTTTGGTTTTATTCTATTCTACTTCATTATCTTGATATTCAACTTATTTCATTTTATTTTATTTCATTTCATTTTATTTTATTCTATTTTATTTTATTTTATTCTATTTTATTTCAATTTATTCAATTTTATCTATTTAAATTTTTATTTATCTATTTAATTCTTGTTTTGTTTTGCTTTATTTTGTTTTTCTTTTAATTTTTTTATGTTTCATCATATATTCTTTTATTTATTTATTTTTCATTCATTTATTTTTTAATCTGTTTCCCTTTGTTTTGGGTTTATTTGCAGATTTTTTAAATGGACTAGTTCTTGACGCTCCTATCTTTGTCCTCCTTCCCTCCCTCCCTCCCTCCTTCCCTCCTTCATTCCCTCCTTCCTTAACTCCCTCCCTCCCTCCTTCCCTCCCTCCCTCCTTCCTTCCCCCTCTTCCTCCTTCACTCTCTTCTTCCTCCAACCCCTCCCTCCTTCTCTTCCTTTTTGTTTCTTCCTGATCATCATCCTTATCGTTCTTACCCTCTGACCTTCCACCATCGTCGACCTTTCCTCAGACATTCCTCCTCTTCCTCCTCTTCCTATTCCTCCTCCTCTTCCTCCTCCCGACCTTCCATCCTGACCTTACTCAACCCATCTTTATGGGACCTTCCTCTTACTGTCTATCCTTATCCTCCTGACCTTCCTTGTTGAAAGCCTCATCCTGATCTCCTTCCTGTTCTTCCTTCTCCTCCTCCTCCTCCTCCCCCTCCTCCTCCTCCTCCACGTCCTTTTCCTCCTCCTCCTCCTCTTCTACTTCCTCCTCTTCCTCCTCCTCCTCCTCTTCTACTTCATCCTCCACCTCCTCTACCTCCTCCTCCTCCTCCTTCTCCTCCTCGTCCTCCTCCTCCTTCCGCACTCCTCACTCGCCTTCCTTTCCTGCCAACCGTTCCGCTC
>NC_134800.1:55317021-55327021 GCF_046742065.1 Oratosquilla oratoria
TCGTCCTCCTCCTCCTCCTCCTCCTCCTCTTCGTCCTCCTCCTCGCCCATCGTCCTCCCCTTCCTCCTCCTCCTCCTCCTCTTCACCCTCCTCCTCCTATTCCTCCTCGTCCTCCTCCTTCTCCTCTTCGTCCTCCTCCTCGCCCTCGTCCTCCTTCTCATCCTCCTTCTCTTCGCCCTCCTCTACTCCTCCTCTTCCTCCTCCTCGTCCTCCTCCTCCTCGTCCTCCTCCGCCTCATCCTCCTCTTCGTACCCCTCCTCCTCCTCGTCCTCCTCGTCCTTCTCCTCATCCTCATCCTCATCCTCATCCTCTTCTTCGTCCTCCTCCTCCTCGTCCTCCTCTTCCTCCTCCTCCTCCTCCTCCTCTTCTTTGTCCTCCTCCTCCTCCTCCTCCTCTTCTTTGTCCTCCTCCTCCGCCTCGTCCTCCTCCTCTTCCTCCTATTTCTCCTTTTCCTCCTCTTCTTCCTCCTGCTCCTCCTCCTCCTCCTCCTACGCCTTCTCCTCTTCCTCGTCTTCCTCATCCTCCTTCCCATCTTTTTCGTCCTTTTTTCTCCTCCTCCCTTCCTCTTCCTCTTTGTCCTTTTCATTTTCCTCTTTTCCCTCCCTCTCCTCCTCCTCCCCTTCCTCTTCTCCTTCCCATCCTTCCTCATCTTTCTCCTCCTTAGTCTCCTCTTCCTCCCCCAGCATTCTTGTCCTCCTTTTTTCTCCTTGCTCCGTCCTTCCCCTCTTTTTTCTCTCCCTCTACCTCCCTCCTTCTCCTCCTTCTCCTCCTTCTCCACTTTCCTCCTTCTCCCCTTCTTCTCATCCTTCTCCAGAAATTTCCTTCTCCTTCTTCTTTCTCTTACTCCACCTCCTCCTCCTCATGTTTCCTTCTTGTCTTCCTGTCCTCCTCTTTCGCCTCCCTCTCATCCATCTCATTCTTTTCCTCCTCTTTCTCTTCCTCCTCCTCCTCAGTATCAGCACCGTCATCTTCCTTCTCCTCCTCCTCCTCCTTCTCCTCCTCCTCCTCCTCCTCCTCCTCCTCCTCCTCCTCCTCCTTCCTTTCCTCGTCCGTTTACCCTTCTTTCTTTCCCATTTCCTCATATTCATTTTCCTCCCCTTTCTCCTCTTCCTCATCTTCCTTCTTTTCCCCTCTCTAGTCCCTCTCTTCTTTTTCCTTCTCCCCCCTCTTACCTCTCTCATCCTTTTCCACTTCTTCCTTCTTCTCTTCTCTCTTCCTTCTTCTTCTCTCTCTAATCCCTCTCTTCTTCTTCTCTCCTCCCTTTCATTCCTCTCATCCTTCTCCTCTTCTGGTTTCTCTTCTTTCTTTCTTCTTCTCCTCTCTCTAATCCCTCTTTTCTTCTTCTTTCTCCTCCCTCTCGCCCCTCTCATCCTTTTCCTCTTCTTCCTTCTTCTCTTCTCTCTTCCTTCTTTTCCTCTCTCTAATCCCTCTTTTCTTCTTCTTTCTCCTTCCTCTCATCCCTCTCATCCTTTTCCTCTTCTTCCTTCTCTCTTTCTCTTCATCAGACACTTGATCGGCGAAGAATACCAGGTTCCCTTTGGATGAATTAAATCATGTGGTGACAGTATCTAAGAATAGTTCCTTTGTTTCTGAATGTCTTTTTATGTCTTTGTGTCTGGGTCTGCGTGTCTGTGTCTTGTATCTGTGTGTCTGTATGTGTATACCCGTACAGAAGTATTGACAGTATAGGATCTGTGTAAAGGAAAATATATGGACTTGGAAACCGGTATATTGTGCAAAAGATGCCAGACATTGTAGTACTTAAACAAAAAAGGGACATCAAGGTACTTGTACAACAACTGTGAACCCACTTGGAACAAATAGTTACAAGTGCAAATAACAGATGGCGCGCTAGTAAACACACGCTATGGATATTCATCCATCTTTAGTAGCCAGGGGAAAAATTCTATTTAGTCAATTTATTTGATATTTTTTTCTATTTCAAATTAACAGAGTGATGACGTGGTATGTACACAAACGTCAGCTCCTCTGTATGTATTTTTTTTTTTTTACTTATGTACGTCTAGGATTGCTTAATCATCTTGTTTGTTCTTTGTCTTGTCAATATTTTTCCATCCATCATGTATGTATAGGCATTCTCTCTCTCTCTCTCTCTCTCTCTCTCTCTCTCTCTCTCTCTCTCTCTCTCTCTCTCTCTCTCTCTCTCTCTCTCTCTCTCTCTCTCTCTCTCTCTCTCTCTCTCTCTCTCTCTCTCTCTCTCTCTCTCTCTCTCTCTCTCTCTCTCTCTCTCTCTCTCTCTCTCTCTCTCTCTCTCTCTCTCTCTCTCTCTCTCTCTCACTCACTCTTTAACTTTCTAACTCTCTCTCTTAAACACAATTTTTGTTGTATTTTCATGTTTCCTCCATATATGGTGTTTTCTCTAGAATGAGCGGGTTTCCACTTGTGTCATAATTATGTGAAGTTGTATAGGTTTTTAATTTTCTTTTTCTTTATTTTCTTTGTAGTATTAGGAAGGACATCATGGAGACTGTACAGGAAGAGAAGGACATTTTCTTATGGTATTTTTATATCTACATTTAGATATTAAAGAGATCATCAGCAGTAAAAAAAAAATAAAAAAAAATCAGTAAAGACCAAAATGAAGAACACACAACCAATTCGATCTTGAGTACCAATGTCCTGACGAGGGGTCTTGTAACTTAGCGTCAATTAAGACTTTGCGTCTTCAATCGATTCTCGTGTTTTGTCCAGATATGAACTGACGAAGTTCTTTAGGTGATGGACTATTCCCCACCCACCCCTCACCCGCTATGGCCTCATGGAGTTTAAATATAGTTAATGATTGACTATTATTCTGCCAATTGTACCCCTGCATTTTAAAAATATTGTTATTTTCATTATATTTTGTCATATTACTTCCCTTTTGCGGCATGTGTACACACACACACACACACACACACACACACACACACACACACACACACACACACACACACACACACACACACACACACACACACACACACACACACACATACACACAACACACACATACACACACACACACACACACACACACACACACACACACCACACACACACACACACACACACACACACACACACACACACACACACACATATATATATATATATATATATATACATATATATATGTATGTATATATGTATATATGTATATATATATATATATGTATGTATATATATATGTATATATATATATATATATATATATATTTATATATATATATATATATATATTAACCACAAATCACTCTTAATTCCATGCCATCGCAGTCGAGACTAAGAGTAGCTCGAAGGAGGCATACGTTGGAAATTGAAACGTGGTCGAGCCGAGGACTCGAACTCGGCTCACCCGTGACAAGTCGGGAGTGACTTAGCCCAATACGCTATCAAGAGAGAATTGCGATGGCTTGGAATTAATAGTGATTTGAGGTTGAAAAGATATTAATCTGTTCACTGGGAACCATTCAGTGTATGTATATATGTATATATATATATATATATATATATATATATATATATATATATGCATATATGTATGTATATATATGAGAGTACAAAACCAGAAAGTATCTAATTATATTTCCTTTATTTGAAGAAATCAATCAATTTCCATGGTTTTTATAGCGATGTTAGGATATAAAAACCTAATTTGGAATCTTCATTTGAAGAAATTAAGCTATTTTTCTTTTTCTATAACAATCTTAGGATGTAAAATTTTGGCTAAATTTTGTGATGCAGAAACTCAGCTAAAGCGACGCTATGTCTTCCTGAAGTGTCTATTCTTAGATGGTCTCCGAAGGTGGTATATTGTGATGTCGTTCGCATTGTCTTGAATCTTTTGAGTACGTGGACGTTTTCTTGAGTCCCGCGATGACTCGAAGTCTTTAGATGTCCTTGGTAGGTGTGTAAATATGTTTATTCAATGTGGATTTAATCCTGGGTCTCTCAATTTGGGACGTTGCAATGATCAAGCATTTTTATTTTCTTTTTCAAATCCCTACATTTTATCTAACATTTTTTTTTCGTTTCGTTTGTGGTGATTTTTTTTTTCCGTCTCGTGGCTACTTTTATTGCTTGATGATGATAATCCTGTATATGAATGTTTGCACTTTGACATGTGGGCTGATGATAAGGAATTTCTGGCAATTAATGTCTCTCTGCGACCGAAACAGTTATATTTGTCAAACGTGCTTAAACAGACGCGACAAGGGTAGTTACTAGTAGTCTCTATAGGTACGAGTTGACATTCAATCTTAAGGGATCATAGTGACGGAGAACATGTTAGATATTGATCATACAGTGTTAACACTCTCTCTATCTACATCCTAACCTAACTTGGCGGAGGATTTCTCCTTGAATGTCCTCATTCGATTTTTCGAATCGCACATCTTTCAGTTTTGTTTTTCTCTTCAAGTTGATTTATGAGAATAAGCTTACTCTAGTAAAAATCTTAGCAGCCTTCAAATATATCTTGTTTTATGCACACCTTTCAGTTCTTCGAAATTCGCTTCAGGTTGATTTATGAGAATGAGTCTACTCTAGTCAAAACCTTAGCAGCCTTCAAATAGATTTCTGTTGAACCATCAGAATCTTGGCCTTTTCCATCGGCTGAAGAGAATTTCCTGAAGGCAAAAAGATAAACTTTCAAGTCAAGTAAAGTACAATAAGGATTAGATTGTGTTAATACAAAACTAAATAGAGACCCAATAAAACATAAGAACATATGAATAAAGGAGACTGAAAGAGACCATAGGGCCTACACTAGGCAGTTTCATGTCCCTGACCACCTGTCACCCCTGATCATAAAGTAATCTAACTTTTCCGTTAAAACAAGATATTATTTCAGCGCTCACTACATGGTTAATAAGTATGAATAGATTCAATGAGTGATTCAGGGCCTATGCCAGGGTTATGAATTATAGTTTTATATATTTTTTTTTCTACCAAAGTTTGACGCTTTTGCGCCGACTGTGCATAGTGCTGGCGGTCCCGAGAAGGCCACCAGGGCTGCGCAGAATGGAAGAGAACCTGCGCAGGACGGAGAAGACCCTGCGCAAAAGAAAGATGATCCTGCGCAGAAGGAAGATGACCCTGCTCAGAAGGAAGATGACCCTGCGTAGAAGGAAGATGACCCTGCGTAGAAGGAAGATGACCCTGCGCAGAAGGAAGATGATCCTGCGTAGAAGAAAGATGATCCTGCGCAGAAGGAAGATGACCCTGCGCAGAAGGAAGATAATCCTGCGCAGAAGGAAGATGACCCTGCGCAGAAGGAAGATGACCATGCGCAGAACGGATGATGACCCTGCGCAGAAGGAAGACCCTGCGTAGAAGGAAGATGACCATGCGCAGAAGGAAGATGACCCTGCGCAGAACGGATGGTGACCCTGCGCAGAAGGAAGATGACCCTGCGTAGAAGGAAAATAACCCTGTGTAGAAGGAGATGACCCTCCGCAGAAGGAAAATGACCCTGCGCAGGAGGAAGATGACCCTGCGCAGAAGGAAGATGACCCTGCGCAGAAGGAAGATGACCATGCGCAGGAGGAAGATGATCCTGCGCAGAAGGAAGATGACCTTGCGTAGAAGGAAGATGACCCTGCGCAGAAGGATGATGACCCTGCGCAGAAGTGAAATGACCCTGCGCAGAAGGAAAATGACCCTGCGCAGAACGGAATAAGCCCCGCGCAGAATGAATATCATGCGAAGAAGGCGAAGGTCGAAGGTGGGAGGACGATGACATATAAGTGGAATAAGTGGAGGAAGGGAAATCACAGGTGGAGTTGATAGAATTAAGGAAGCAAGAAAGACAAGGTGGCAGAGGGGGCGTCAACCCAAATCGAGGTAGACATGAACGAAAATGGATGGTGGTAGGTAGTTTGATAAAGAAAACGGGAGATGGAGTGTGAAATGATAAAGAATATAAAAGCAGGAAATGATAAAGAAAACGTGATGCGATGAGCAACCTCCAGATAAAGAGAAGAAAATGGGAAACGGAAAAGTATCAACATGAAAACAGGGGGTGGGATTTTATATTTTGTCAAAAATTGACGATGAAAATTTAGTTATTCGGTGGTTATGATTTTTCAGCAGTTATCTTTTCTTAAATATCTATAAACAAATATATCATGTAATTTTTTATAGCTATGATTTTTTTCCAGCAGTTATAATGATTTTTTCTAAAAGCTATTGATTCAAGTAGCTATAAAATATCTTTATGATATTCTAGCTATAAGCAAATATAATTTGTTTATAGTTATGATTTATTCCAGCAGTTATTTATTTTTTTCTAAAAGCTATTGATTCAAGTAGCTATAAAATACCTTTATGGTATTCTAGCCACCTGAAAATATTTTTAAAATGTGCCCAAAAATAATATTCTCTTATTTGTTATTAATTCATTGTTTAATTTTTCACTGTGAAACAAAGAGCTTACTAGTTGATTTGAAAATTAAATTTTTATAATTGAGGCCGTTTCTAATCAAACAAATCCTCATCGGTCGACAATTTCATTTCGTGCTAAATGAGTCAACACAATGAAAGTAATAGAAAAGTAATAATGGCAAGGTAAAAAAATTGCACAAGTAAAGATGTCACGGTAAAAATGGTGCAGGTAAATATAGTACATGTAAAATGGCACAATTGAAAAATTAGGCACAAATGGCAAAATGAACTGATTGAAATATACACTACTGGCAAAAAAAAAATTGAATAATTTTTTTAACTATTAAAATTGATTTTGAATAAAACATACATTTCTATACATATAACCTTTTATACCTGTTTCATTTTTATCTGCGCCATTATTACCTAAAGTGATTTTATAGGCATCAGAATTCCCTAGTATCTTTTTCAGTCCAAACCCTCTACGATCCCTTTCCCACCTCTTCAGGAGCCTACAATGTCATAAATGTCATTACGAGATAGATGATTCTTGATTTAGAATAATACTTTTAACAAAAATATTATTAATTTTGGTAATATATAGATACACATATCCCAAAGAGTACATTTCGGGACGACTCAAGCTTGGGTAACCCAAAAATACTCTGACAGATTCCTTCTATAAATCAAATTTGTTGAACTAAATCCAAAGGTTTTCTGTCTACAAAAACATGAGCCGCCAAGTTTTGATTTATAACACCAACTACAAGGAATGTTTTGGTAATATTACTGTTAATCTTAATTCGAGATATAATTAGTAAACATCCACCAAAAAGTAGGAATGAAAAAGGAAGAATTTGAATGTGAACATGTCACTTTTCAGATGCTTATCAGAAAATACTGAGAACTGTGTCCGTCAACAAAGCAATAGATTGCGTGTACGTGTGTGTGTGTGTGTGTGTGTGTGTGTGTGTGTGTGTGTGTGTGTGTGTGTGTGTGTGTGTGTGTGTGTGTGTGTGTGTGTGTGTGTGTGTGTGTGTGTGTGTGTGTTTACCCAATTGTATTTACCTAATTGTAGTATACAGGAAAGGACCAAGACTCGTTGGATCCCGTCTCTTCCAATTTTCTAACATACCCATACTCAAATTCATGTACAGTTCCATCTTAATATATATCCTTGATTTCCAATAATCATATTTAGATTTGAACTCATGTACTGTTTGAGCTTGGGCTATATCACCTTCTAACCTATTCCACATATGCTTTAATATAGAAAACTATATTTCTTCACAACATTTAGACATGTGGTTTTAATATAGTTCCATAACCTCTTAAAACCCTCTCTTCTTTAATCTATTCACATTAGTGACCTGAACACTGTAATCATATCACCTCTTTCTCTTCAATCTTTCAAAGTTGGCAGACCCAGTACTTTTAGTCTTTCCTCATATGGTTTGTCTGCCAGGCTGAAGACTAATTTGGTTGTTGCCTTTTGTATCCTCTCGATCTTGCTTATATCCTTCACTCTATGTGGGGACCATACTAATGACGCATATCTTGGACGTATCAGTGTTTCGATGAGTTTTTCGTCATCTATTCATCCATATAGTAGAACGCCACTTTAATCTTCTGCAGTAGTCCATATGTCTCTCTCACAATCCTGCTGATATGTCTGTCAGTTGGCAGGCTGTCTTTTATCAACACTTCCAAGTCTTTCTCCTCTTTTGCTTTTGTATTGGATTCACTTCCCAAGGAATAATTTAAGGATGACCTTTTGCCGCTATTGCCCATTTCCAGTACTTTTTTTTTTTTTTAACTTCATTTTCCATTCTTGGTTTCATGTAGAAATAGTGTCAGATCTTTTGGCAATAGTCTACCATCCTCGTTTTTCACTCTTCTCATGATTTTTGGATCATCTGCAAGCATGTTCCTTCCATCACGTCATTGACATAGACAAGAAAAATTATTGGTGCAATCCCTGAACCTTGTGGAACTCCGCTCGTTACTACTCTTCAGCTTGACCTCTTATCCTTTACTACTGTCCTCATGTATCTTTTCCTCAAAATGTCTTCCATCCGTTCCAGTAGTTTGTCACTCAGTCCTTCGACGTGCTCTGATTTCCACGTAAGTCGACTGTGAGGTACTTTATCAAACGCCTTCTCTAGGTCCAGACACACACAGTCCACCCACCCCTCTCTTGTAGCGCATCGGTCACTCTCGAGTAAAAGATTAAAAGGTTCGACACACACGACCTTCCAGATCTGAAGACAAACTATCTATCAGAATGTTCATATCTTCACGACATTTGGTCCATCGATCTTTCACAATACTTTCACATAATTTCAATCTTGTGTTGGTTGTTTCCACCTTTGTGAATTAGCACCACGTTTGCCCTTTTCCAATCAAGCGGGATAATGCCTTCATTCAATGAACATGAAATAGGATTGTGGATCTTATCCTCTAATTGTGCCCTACATTCTTTAAGTATCCAGTTTGAGATCCAGTCAGGTCCTGAAGTGTGTGTGTGTGTGTGTGTGTGTGTGTGTGTGTGTGTGTGTGTGTGTGTGTGTGTGTGTGTGTGTG
The DNA here is from genome assembly GCF_046742065.1 of Oratosquilla oratoria. Classification (NCBI taxonomy): domain Eukaryota; kingdom Metazoa; phylum Arthropoda; class Malacostraca; order Stomatopoda; family Squillidae; genus Oratosquilla; species Oratosquilla oratoria. The sequence goes on from NC_134800.1 coordinate 55,325,992, forward strand.
TGTGTGTGTGTGTGCTATAAAACTTTTACTTTCAACTAATTTGTCATTTAACGAAATCCCTCTCCATAGCTTAATACAATCCATTCCATACAACGCTGCCCAAGATTAGAAGAATATCAGTAAAACCCACCTCTTTTTGAAGACTGTCGTGGATAAATTGAATTAGCTTAGGGGGAGGGTGTCCGTGACAGATGGGGCCTGCATTATCACGGAGATATATCAGGTAGATGAGAAGGGTCGTGTCCGGGACGAAGGACCGGGCGAGGTCAAAGGTCAATCTTATTTGGGCCAAGCGAGGAGAAACTCCAATGTCATGGCGAGGAAGGCTTGCTAGGACAACCGAAAGCAGGTCAGCTGGGGTGATAGCCGTCATCGATGGAAATGGGTTGCGAAGAATTCTGTTTAGGGTCAAGCTTTATCAAGAATGTATCCTTAGGAATAGTAATAAATCTTACTATTGGATCAGAGATAGAGCACGTAAAAAAGAGATAGCCGTATTCGATGCAAATGGGTTCTGGGCAATTCTGTTCACATGCAAGCTCTATCCAGAATGTACTCTCTAGGATCATAATAAATCTTACTATTGGAGCAGAGATAGAATATAAAAAGAGAAAAATAATTGAGAGAGGTGAAGTAAGTAGTAGGAATATCATTGAAGGTTGGTTTCGTGGATGATATTAAGGGAAAGGAGGGGAAGAGGTGGGATTGGGCGTTGTGGGGGTTGGGGGGTAGGAGGGAGGATTGGGGGGTTAGGAGGGAGGGTTGGGGGGTTATGGAGAAGGGTTAGGGGAAGTGTTGGTCGTGACGCGCCCCACAAGGAGTCAGGTCATGTACGGTTATATTCTCCCTTTCCCGAGGACGAAGAAACTCGCTGTAGGGCAGGTAAGGGTTGTTTGGGTTAAACCAGGTCGACTGGCCGGGTGATTTAGGTTGCCCTGGATTCCAACACCTATTAGGGGAATGGGCTAGGAATGCTACATTAGGATACCGTCTCCGGGTTAAGGACGCGTATCCTTGATAGGATCTCTAG
>NC_134800.1:55329521-55332021 GCF_046742065.1 Oratosquilla oratoria
GTTTAGTGACCATTGTCCTAGACAAACATTGAGATGTCCGCGGGATTCTGGAGAATCTAGGCTAAGTCAAGAAGACCCGAAGCCTTCCCTTTGAATTCTCACGGCCGCTGACCCTACCCTACCGCCAGGACATAACAACTTTCTCCAAGGAAATCATTAACCGAAACTGGGTCGGTGTGGTTATCCCATAGTATCGACATTTGCCAAAGGGTGGAATACACACATTGACCCTCATTCATACCCATGACTCCAAAGCAATATACAACTTTCGGAGTTTGAAGACAAATAAACAAGTTTAATCACGAAATTATATCAATGGCAATGGTAACACTGATTTTAGTGGCAACAGAATTACGGTAACAGTAATAATTATGATAATGGGTTTACAAAATAACAGTTGAAATAATAATAGTAGCACATTTTCTCCATTTGTCATCCTCCTTTTTTTGGTTACCTATCCTGTCCGCTTCCATTATTACTCTTATCCATTATTACTCTTTTAATTGCCTCTACATTATCTTTCGCTTCAGTCCACTCCTACCCAGCTTACCCTCTTTCTGCCATCATTCTCAGCAGTGATTAATACATGGCTTTATGTACACTCCTTGGCTCATGTCTTCCTCAGGTTCGAAGTTTGGTATCCGTAGATCTTAGCTGGAATGATACACTTATTGTAAACTTTGCGTTTTAAGATATAGAGGTAGAGTTTCTCATAATGTTTCTATATTGACAATACGTTTGTAACCAATTGTGAAATTCTTATTTCATTTTTATAATCTTTTGACAGTTTTGGTACTTAGCCTAAATGATTACACTTCTGCTCCTTCAAGATCCTCATTACTGATTGTAATTGCTTTAGTTTGAACCTTACTTTGATTTTCCTCTTCAAACATAATTTGAGACTTTACTCGTTTTAGATTTTGTCCAGATTGATTACACACTTTAACTCCTTCAATATTCTTGCCATCGATTGTAACTGTTCTACTTTAAAATTTGGAGTTAAATGTTATTCATCTTTAAATCTGCTCTCTTTGTTAAGATCATAGTATATATTCATCTGTATATGTATGTATATGTGTCTATATATGTATGTACGTATCTCTGTATATTGAGACATCCTGACAGGCTGACGTGGATGGGAAGAGGAAACACGAAATCCTTAATTTTAGTTTATTTCTGACTAAATGAACATCAATATCTCAAAATGTAATGTGTTAAACGTAGGTTCACACAACCCAGAAGGCAGATATAGCTTAGATCACCCCGGGCTCTTCGTCTTTCCAGGATGTGTAAGTTAACATGTGTTGGGGTCAACAAATCTCGTAATGCCATGGCCTTCTTTGTTGCCCATTACGATGAAGACCTTCAGTGAGGAAGCCCTCTTCTTATGGCGAAGAAGAGGAGGGGCGGCCGGCTCTTTTTCCAGAGGTCCAGGAAGATGTGTACATAATCATACACGCGTAAGGTCATTCAGTTGCGCGTGTAGAAGTACACTTGCCCACACATACTGTATATTGCGAATAAATATGTATGTTTATACATGTGTTTTGTGTGTGTGTGTGTGTGTGTGTGTGTGTGTGTGTGTGTGTGTGTGTGTGTGTGTGTGTGTGTGTGTGTGTGTGTGTGTGTGTGTGTGTGTGTGTGTGTGTGTGTGTGTGTAGCAGTATGCTTGGCCACACATATATTATGAATAAATATATGCGTTTATATATGTGTTTTGTGTGTGTGTGATTCACCACGGTCTTGGATCAGGTGTTGGACTTGTGATCGACAACTATTTCCCTCCCGGAAGAGAGATCAGGGCTTATATATGACCGAACTATGGATAATGCTGTGATTTTACACGCACACACACATCCAACACCCCGCCAATGAAAGTTGGAGTAACGACTCGCAGCGCAGCGATACTGAATTTTTTTTTTCAGCTCTGGGCGGGACTCAAACCCGGACCGCCGTAGTGGTGGCCGGTAACTCTACCACTGCGCCATCAAGCTTTGTGTGTGTGTGTGTGTGTGTGTGTGTGTGTGTGTGTGTGTGTGTGTGTGTGTGTGTGTGTGTGTGTGTGTGTGTGTGTGTGTGTGTGTGTCTGTGTGTGTGTGTGCTCATGTACGCTTATGTATGATTTTACAACAAACTGACATTTGTATCAAGTATATGTATATACATATACTTGATCTTTTATTTTTTATTTTCCTCTATATGCGCTGAGCAAAAAAAAAAAATCATACCATAAAACTTTGTCGATATTAAATAAAAGGAAAATGCGATGTCACTATTCTTTTTAATATTCTTACATTCCTCATTATCTGTGTATTGATTGTTTTTAAAAAATTAGGTACTTTTATCTACAGTATACGTTTATTTGTGTATCTATTCAATGATTTACTTGCATATTTATGCATAGAAAAATCATTATAACGATCACACTGTGAAAAAAAGCAATCTGAAATATCAGTGAAAAGGATTTTTGATTTATTTGCATATTTTTGCATAGAAAAAT
>NC_134800.1:55337021-55339521 GCF_046742065.1 Oratosquilla oratoria
ATAATAATGATAAAGAAATAGAGAAAATAAAAAATATAATAATATAAATAATAATAAATAGAATAAATGCATAGGTATAGTTAAGTAATAAACAAACAGGTAAATAGTAAATAATAATAAAATAAGAGAAATAATAATAAATGAAAATCAAGCAAACAATAAGCAGACAAATAATAACAAACAAATAGTATAATATATGATATAATATCTCCTTTCTGTTATCCACCTTAAACCTATCCTCGATTACTTCTAACAATCTTCCTCTTGAACGCAGTATAGTTCACAAGGATAGAAACGCTGGTTATGGCTGATCCTGAGCATCTTCTCACTGGTGTTCCTACGTCTTCCTCTTCTCAGATTCCTCTCACCGAACTTCTTTGTGTTTTCTTCACAGAATCTCCCATTTACCCCGACACTTAGTTCTTCCCAGTTTCAATTTATTTACATGGCTCTTTTATCTCTGTATAGAAAACAAATACCATCCCATTTATCCTTATCACCAGCGCAAATGTCATCTACTTTATCTTTATCTCGAACATAAACGCTCTTTCTTGTGACCTTATCTCAAACACAAATGTTACCACCTTTCTTATCAAATTCATTCAGTGTGATGACTCCTTTTGTGTTTATTTTCCTTCCCTGACCCGATTTCCTTAAGGTTTTCGTATTTTCTTCAGCAATTTCACGCTCTCATGGTTTTCGACCCACTCATCTCAACCCCTCTACCTCCAGAACTCTCTCTTTATATTTTACATATTATAGTTTTATTAATTATGATTTTTTTTTTTTTTTTTTTGCATCCGACCTAGATATGGATACAAGAAGTCTTCCTGTCGGCATGCTCCGCCTTTGTAATCCTTTGTAAATCCTTTGAAAGAGGGACTATTAATCAGTTGATCTGTTGCTTCTAGTCTTCAGCATCCTGACCTCAAAGACGTGACACAAGACTTCTCTTTATCCATTTACTGCATGAGGTTGTAAAGAACAGACTGAAAGAGGTAGAAAGGAGGAACTATTAATCAATTAATCTGTTGCCTCTCCTGCAGAAAATGACGGTTACGTTTTAGACAAAAAAATAAAAGTGGGGAAAATACTGGCCTTGGAGAAATTAAGATATAGACAGTGTCTTTACCCTTGAGGACATCAACGCACTGAAAGAGTGGAATCATAGAGATGGTGATATATAGCTATGAGAAGGACAGGACTGAAGGACAATAGAAATCAAAAGTCATCGGCATTTGTTTTTGTGTGTATATAAGTCTCCAGTTATATGAGAATCATATGAGATATCATGAAAATCCTTAAGATACCAACATCAGGTAATTGACAAGGACCTCTCGGCGGGTCTATGGGTCCAAGTGTACTTGTGCATCAAAAACTACAAGAAGTGTTGTCTACTACCAGTTGGCTCTCTGCATAGATTTGTATTTATTTTTTATTTTTATTATTATTAATATATCCTATACTTGAGCTTACCTAATGTTTCTTTCACCATTTTGTTTGCTGTTTCCGCATTCGTGTTTTTGACCTCCATCACTGCCACAACCACTACCACCATCACCAACATCAAAACTACCACAGCAACCAACATCACAGCCCCGACCATAACTACCACAACCACAACCACACCCACATCCACTACTTCAACAACTCCCCCACCCGCCATCACCATCACGACGACCACCAATTTACACACACGTACGAACCCAAGTCCGAAATACACTCGCTTGGGTAGACCATACACTGACACATATTTATAGCGTTTGAAACCGACAATTGGGTACAGCAAATGCACCCAGACCTGTTCTTCCTCCCCTCCCAGCATGTTGTCCGGCCTCCGTGAAGGAGAGCACCCAGACCGTTTCTGTCAAGTGACTTCAACTCCAAAGGAGAAGAAGGAGAAGAAGGAGAAGAAGGAGAAGAAGGAGAAGGAGGAGAAGGAGGAGAAGGAGGCGAAGGAGGAGAAGGAGGAGAAGGAGGAGAAGGAGAAGAAGGAGAAGAAGGAGAAGAAGGAGAAGGAGAAGGAGAAGGAGAAGGAGAAGGAGAAGGAGGAGAAGGAGGAGAAGGAGGAGAAGGAGAAGGAGGAGAAGAAGGAGATGAAGGAGACGAAGAAGAATAAGGAGAAGAAGGAGAAGAAGGAGAAGGAGAGGAAGGAGAAGAAGGTGAAGGAGGAGAAGGAGGAGAAGGAGGAGAAGGAGGAGAAGGAGGAGAAGGAGGAGAAGGAGGAGAAGGAGGAGAAGATGGAGAAGATGGAGAAGAAGGAGAAGGAGGAGAAGATGGAGAAGAAGGAGAAGAAGGAGAAGAAGGAGAAGAAGGAGAAGGAGAAGGAGTAGGTGGAGAAGGAGAAGGAGTAGGTGGAGAAGGAGAAGAAGGAGAAGAAGGAGAAGAAGGAGAAGAAGGAGAAGGAGAATGAGAAGAATGAGAATGAGAATGAGAATGAGAATGAGAATGAGAAGGAGGAGAAGGAGGAGAAGGAGGAGAAGGAGGAGAAGGAGGAGAA
>NC_134800.1:55349521-55362021 GCF_046742065.1 Oratosquilla oratoria
GAGGGGTGAAGGGACGTTTTTCATAAAGGTCATTAAGAATCTGAAGAGGAGATTAAGGCGAAGGTAATGGATTAGTCTGGACTTTGGATGACGTGGGAACCGTTCATGAGGAAAAAGGAATTAGAATTTGTTGTACCAGAGATGACAGAACTCCGTATATAGAAAACAAATCGTTTCGAGGTGTGTCTTGCAACTTTTTTTGTCGAATATGCATATACGTCAAATGTTCTTAAGGTTCAAGAATATGATGTGTACATCGGTGTCTTTGAACACGCATATGTTCATGAGTACACGGATGTACTGGCTCTCCCGTGCATTTGCGTGTGATTGTGTGTATGTGTGTGTGTGTGTGTGTGTGTGTGTGTGTGTGTGTGTGTGTGTGTGTGTGTGTGTGTGTGTGTGTGTGTGTGTGTGTGTGTGTGTGTGTGTGTGTGTGTGTGTGTGTGTGTGTGTGTGTGTGTGTGTGTGTGTGTGTGTGTGTGTGTGTATCCATGTGTGTGTGTGTGTGTGTGTATCCATGTGTGTGTGTGTGTGTGTGTGTGTGTGTGTGTATCCATGTGTGTGTGTGTTTACGTGTTTACATGTCTTTGTGTGTTCTTGAGTGTTCAAGTGTTTTTGCATGTTTTTGCGCAAGGCAATAATCCAGCGACTTCTCAAGAGGTTCCTTAAAGAGTTGTAAAGAGGCAGAGCTACTTGGCCAATTAAATGGCCCCTTTCTGACGAATACAAATGAAGTTTTCTTCTGATTGGTCCTTGAATGAATTGCTTAGTCAGAGAATGGGTTTGAGGTAGACCCAAACACGTTTGGAATCGTCCTCGCGTCTATACGTTACAAAGAAACCCGTTTTCACTGTTCATGGATTTGTTCTGACTCTTACAAACGCAGAACTCCTTTTCCTATAGGTCTGGGTCGTCGGTCAAATGAACCTGGACAAACAAGAAAACGACTGGTAGAGAGGGGAGTATTCCGCTGAGGATTTCTCGACCTGTGTGTTGTGAGTTTTCTTTTTCTGTCCAAGAAGACACATTGAGCTTCGATCTCGCCTTGTAGGCACAGGTTTACTTCCCAATAATCACCTGTAAAACCTCGTTGATATAGGACTCGTTTATTAATCGATAGCACTAGTGGCTTGTAAACTGCTTCTCTACTTGCCCAGTGTCAACGGAAAGTTAGTAAACTTGCCTACAAAATATCCCAGTGTCAACAATTACTTGCCGGGCAAGTTAACTTACAGCTAGTACTAGCGGGTACTAAACTAGCCCCGTGTCAACGAGGCTTAACCGTCACTTGAACTAGTTATCTAGAAGTCCAAAACAAAGTAGGCGAACGCCACTTGTCATGATTTTAATGTCACATTTTCAAAGTACCATAAAAAGGGGGTAGTCTTGTCAAACCACAATTTTATCTTGATTCTTTGTGGGAGAAAGAACACGAAAAGAGGGGAATTACTCTTCTTCTCCCTCCATGTCAGTTAATCAGATTAATTGATAAATTCTTATATCTCCCTTGATAGTTGTTCTGAACTAGGTGGCGGGTTGGTTTCCTTGGTGTTTCGCACAACGCGTACCCTCATTCGAATTCAACAGCCATCCCTGACTACCATTTGCCAGGGCAGTTCAAACACAAAGGACAAAGGTGACGGGTTCAGTCACAGCCAAACATGTCCTAGCTTCTCATTTAGTGCGTGTCTGTCTTGTTCGCAGCACTGGACAATTTTTTTTTTTTTTTTTTTTTTTTTTTTACTTATTTCTACCCGACTCTTGAAGTATCCTTTACCATTTTCAGACCAATTCGTCCCCTTATCGTCCTCTGCCGTAAAGACGAAGGCCTTACCTGCTTTCTCTTGTCACTCTGAATGGACCCGCATCCATGTCGTCTGTTGTGGCCACGCCCTCCCAGGAGCGTGAAACATTAATCGCGTTTTGCCTAAAAGTTTGTTTCTAGATCGATTCTCTTAACACAGTGGTTTCCAAAGCCTGGTCTTGGCGTTCTTAGAGGTCTATAAAAGCTTGAGAGTATAGAGACCTATAGGAGATCGTGGATGTCAAACGATTCAATTCAAATTTTAAATTATCTCCAAACTGGGTCGCGACCCCCAAAAGGGTTATGAGCCTTTATCTGGGGGGCATAGAGGGTCCAATTGTATGTACATTCAGGCACATAGAATCGCGTATTGATTTGCTGGTATATAAAAAAAACACACCCTCTTCATTGAAATATATTATCAGATCAATCCTTGTTAATAAACATTGATAAACAATTATATATATTTTGTGTTGTCTATATCTCTGGGGTGATTATAAAGTTTAAAGTAATGTATCTGCGATATTGAAAATTAGTACGTTTTCAGAAGGCTTATAAAGGTGGGAGTCATGGTAGATTAGGTACTACTGGAAGGGATCACGTATTGGAAAAGTTCGCGAAACACTGGCTTAGACAGTCCGAAGACGAAGGAAGACAAGGGCAGGAAGAGACCGCCTGGTCCATGACGAGGCTACATGCAGAACAAAATGGACGTAGGATTGGTATTTTGTTGTCAATAACCAGAGATTCTATCCTTGGGGTGTTGTTGCACTGAAGAAGTGGGCATATACAAGTGGTAAAGATAAAAATGATAACTGTCGCCTCAGTTTTCAGTGACAGGACACTCTCAGCCCCACAGTGGTTGGCAATGATCCTTGGGTCCTCTCATAGATTCCTCTAGAACCATGGACTGCTGTTTGTGATTTACTAGTGTGGGGATGTTTCTTCATCACCGGAGGGGAACAGTCGGTGGTTGTCGGTTCTTATGTGGAAAGTAGAACAAATACAGTTGAAATTTATAGAGAGAGATCTTGGGGCCAGTCCGGAAACCGTGTGCCAGCCCGTCGGGAATGCGCCTCCAATTGGAGGTAAGGGGGGTTATGGGTTTAGAAAATGGGCATATGGGAGACGTTCCTATCGTATGCCCATGACAGATGTCCACCACAATAGGCGATGTCGTTGGCTTCAAAGGAGATGAGAAAAAAAGGAAAGATATATATATACCAGTTTCTTTCTTTGTGGGAGAATAATCTCCAATCATAAAAAGAATAATACGTGCCTCTGGTCCGTAGGGGTCCACCAAAGTCCCTAAAAGTGGTATTTGGTTTACCGATAGAGTAGTTAACAAATGGGATAGACTTAGTAATCATGTAAGATTAGATAGCTTTGTGGACAGGGATGACAGATGGTAGGGGACTTAGAACTGCCTAATGTATGCCTTATGGTCTCTTACAGTCTCCTCCATTCTTATGTTCTTATGGACAATGGAAAGCTGAGAAGTTGTCCAGGGGCAGGGCAAGGGAGGTTTGTTCATTGGTGCCCTTCCCTCGTGTGTAGGTCAATGGTGACGATAAATTGGCTGGAATCGTGTCCAGCCCATGGCCGCTACTTGCCCCAGGTCGGGTCGTGATACGCTGATGTCATAAACTTCACACAATATGTTACGGTTCTCAGCTAAATTCCCTACTACGTCCCATACGCTGTCCAAGTCCATTAAACCGTGAGACTTGAAGACGCCGGGCATGGCGTTGGTCAAACGACAAACGCGCTGAACCCTGAAGTGTGACCACAGAAATAAATAGATAGATAAATAAAAGTCTTAAGCCTTCAGAGGCTTTCAGAGGTTCCCTCCTTAGCCAAGTAAAATCGACAGATAGTAAAAAAAAAAAAAAAATACAAGTTAAATAAGGCTATGTGGGAGTTTGCTTTGATGTTTAGACAGTGCTTGTTTGTGAATATAAATCACAAAGTTTACAATAGATTGTAGTGATCACACAATATACCTGAGACCCATTCATTACAATTGTAAAGAAGCCTCACAGCCTAAATATATATCTTTTGCCAATAATGATATTGTCAATAATTGGATTATTGACAATCGTGCATTCCAGTATCTATGCAGTACAATTTTAGTTATCACCCTATAGAGTGGATATTACTTTACAAAAGATTACAAAAGTGGAGCATGCCGACAGGAGAGTTTTTGGTCCATAACTAGGTCGGATCCAAAAAATATATATTCATGGTAAAATAAATAAATAAAAAGTATAATGATATGAATAATGATAGAATAAATGCATAGGTATAGTTAAATAATAAACAAATAGGTAAATGGTAAATAATAATAAATTGACAGACGAGTTTTTGGTCCATAACTAGGTCGGATGCAATATATATATATATATATATATATATAATATATATATGTATTATATATATATGTATATATATATACAGTATATACATATATATACATATATATATATATATATATGTATATATATATATATATATATATATATATATATATATATTTATGATAAAATAAATGAATAAAAAGTATAATGATATAAATGATATAATGGAATAAATGCATAGTATACGTATAGTTAAATAATAAACAAATAGGTAAATGGTAAATAATGATAAATTGTCTGGTAATTAATAATAAATGAAAATCAAGCAAACAGTAATAAGCAAACAGACAAATAATTACAAACAAACTAGAATCAGTACAGAGGAGAATCACCAAAATGATATAGGGGCTCAGAAATTTATCTTACGAAAACAGTCTTAGATAACTTAACTTACATTTTTCGGAAAGACTTAGAGTGCGGGGTGATCTAATAGAGGTATTCAAGTGGGTCAAGGGCCTTAACAAGGGTTATGCAAACAATGTTATCTTATTAAGACAGCAATGCAGGACTTGTAGTAATGAATCAAAATTGAATTAAATTTAGGAAGGAAATAGGAAACAACTCGCTTATCGAAGAACTGCTTATATAAGGAAATGTTTATATAAGGAAAGATTTTTTTAAGAATACCACCGTAATATTCTTACAGTGGTATTCTTAAGAAAAATCTTTCTCTTCCAAGGATTTTTATATAAGATTTATACAAGGAAAAATTTATACAAGGAAATATATTTTTTTAAAATACCACCGTTAGTGATCATCCACTGAGCGCCGAAATAATTGGTTGTTTTAAGAGCAAACTAGATCAATTTATGGATGGGGATAATAGGTGATAATGAACATAGATCTACCTAATGTAGGTCTTAGGGTCTCTTGTAGTCTCCTTCATTCTTATGATTTTATGTTCAATCAAGGATTTTCCAGATATCTAAGATATCAGGTATCAGTCTGATACAATCGGTATTGTTTAAATTTGTTGTCTCCAGGGGGCTTGGATAGACGTTCTTCATATCACTCACCGATGCACAGTGATCAAGGCTGCCCAACATCGGCTCCTCGTCTTCGAGTATAATGGTGGTGGTGCAGCTCCACCTGTCCAGAAATGAGGTGAAAATGGTGGTTGGAATGAGGTTGGGGATTTGAACGATATGAGCACAACTCTGCATGACACCATGTGGCGAGTGTCCCAGCGACCTTGTCCCAGTAGCCTTATCATTACGCGCATCACATGAAGGTTCTAGTTTGTCTTTCACACCTGCACTCATTTTTTGTCATACATAGAATGTGTTCTACACGTTTACACAAACGATACACGAAGTTTTTGGTTTATAACATCCCAACATTATTGAGGCGGATGTAAAATTAATATCCTTTAGTCCTCTTCCTTTTCAATGTGTATTAATCATCTCTTGAGATCTTTCCCTTGATGAGATTGTCTTCTTCATTTGCATTGTCGAATCACGCTCAATTGGGCCAAGCGTTGATTTCATATAAAAACAGAATTTTCGATTTTTTTTTTTGGGGGGGGGGGGATACTATGTATAAGCCCTTTGTCTAAACGAGACAAGTATTTTCCTTACCCTTTTTTGGTAATTTCTGGTTTGTCATTGTCTGAGTCTATTTAGTTACACCAGGACAGTAAAGAAAAAATGTGCTATGATTTCAAGTGAACAGAGTATCATAAGACTTGCTAGAACTCACTGGTAACCTACCGATTTCTTTACCACTTGTAGTGTTCTGCCGCGTCCGCCAAGACAACAGAAACACAGGAAACTTGGGCAGGCCCTCTGGTGGCTGGCGGGTCAAGTTTGCTACCAGTACTTGGTCCTCGTCGCACGGGGCGCGTTCCTCTGTGCGTTCCTAGATGCGTTCCTCGATGTCCTGAGCAAATTCATGCCAGTTATGACACCTAGGAACGCACCTAGGACCGCATATGGAACGCATCGAGGAACGCGCCCAGCTATGCAACCAATCTGATCTTTGATCTCTGATGACCCCGTTATTCGCTCGTGCGTCACAAAGTAGGATCCCATAGTTGCATCCCATAAAGCCAGGCCCAATAAACACGTCGGCCGCAACACCATAAAAACACTACTACCTGACTTCTCTCCTCCTCCTCCTCCTCCTCCTCCTCCTCCTCCTCCTCCTCCTCCTCCTCCTCCTCCTCTTCCTCCTTTCCCACACCGATATGGTACACCTACTAAGACTCAAACCTGGGGTATGTCAATGCCATACAAATATATCTTTCGTGCTTGAATATAGGATCCATTTCTACACATATAGCAATGCCCTCGTCACCAAAGAAAATTTCTGTGAACAAAGCGCTTTTGATGGAATAACGACAAAAGAAACATTTGCATATTTCCGTCATGTAGGTCAGTTTTCGATGTCCGTTGTCATACGAACCACTTTTCATTGTTTTTTGTTTGTGTAACTTGTATTTGTGCAACGTGTATTCCTGTGAATAATTATGACAATGTACTATGGGGTAATACAAAATTCAGTGCTGCTAGTATTACAACTATTTACGTAGATACATGATAAGCTATTGTGTTCAACCATATGATAGTAATTACTATCAAATATTAAGATGTATTCCACCAAGCCACAATGTTAGTTGGTATATTACTGTAAGATAATATGCTTTATATTATACACAACATACTAAATTTACAACAAAGTAATGTCGTAGCAAATTGGTAAAATTATACTAATGACCCACTTTCGGGGAAGAATAAGCGAAAGTGAAAAGATCTGTATATTTCGATCACTATCTGTGATCCTCTTCAGCAGAGGAGGATAACAGATATTGATCGAAATATACGGATATTTTTACTTTCGCTTATTGTTCTCCGAAAATGGGTCATTAGTATAATCCTAAATTTACGTTATACCGCTACCAAACAATGACAAATGAATGTGTAGAAATATCAAGATGACATCATAATGACAGAGAGAAAGAAAAAAATCCAAGACGCGTTTCCAACAGCAACTTACTAAGGTGAGCCCGACCACAGACTTGACAGCTTCGGCCGCAGGTAAGCTCTTCTTGATACGAGTCCTCTTACTTCTGTCGTCCTAACACCAGAGCTGGGCACGTTCCTCGATGCGTTCCTCGGTGCGTTCCGCTTTAGTTTGGCCGCGGTTAGCGTTCCCAAACTATTAAAGCTTAATAAACAGGTTCATACCGAAATAAAAGTCCGATGGGCCAGATACTACAGCAAAGAAAATTTTCGTAGGCCACATCCAAAAGGTAGACCACATACTATACCGGCATCTATATTGCTATAATAGCTTGGGAGCGCTGACCGGGACCAAACTAAAGAGGAACGCACCGAGGAACGCGCCCAGCTCTGCCTAACGCCTTGACACTCATTGTTCCTTTCCCAGACAAAATATGTCTTTACTCCCTTCTTTCGTTCTCCTTTACCTCAGGGTACCAGATGGTCCATATTCGAGATTCCTCTCCTCACCAGACTCCAATACATCACGTGTATACTAATCCTACCCAACCCATGTAAGGCTTCGCCTTGTCGTCGCTGGTCACAACAGTTATCTAGAGGGCGAAGTGTGCTGCATAATAACCACGGGATTTGATTTGGACTTCAAGGGTTGAAAGCGTAAGGTCCCGTCCCACTTGGGGAAGAGTGCGGACGTTTAGTGAGTAAAAGTGTGAACAGTGGTAATGCGCGCACACACATACACACACATACGCGCGTGTACACACACACACACACACACACACACACACACACACACACACACACACACACACACACACACACACACACACACACACACACACACACACACACACACACACACACACACACACACAAACACACACACACGCACATACACAATTATATTTGTAAACTGTTCTTGCATATAAGTCGAAGGCGCCCGACATTTGGGGTATGGATCGCCCCAGACCGTCTTCAGACCAAGGTCCGCGCTCTGAAATGAAAGAAATTGTCTGGGCTTCGCCATAATAAAGACTATGCTGTAGAACTCAAGGGTGGCTGGATAGCGCCAGACTAGCTTTCGGCCTTGGGCACAGAGGCTATTGCATTGCATTGTATTGTGTTGTGTTGTGTTGTGTTGTGTTGTGTTGTGTTGTGTTGTGTTGTGTTGTGTTGTGTTGTGTTGTGTTGTGTTGTGTTGTATTGTGTTGTGTTATATTGTATTGTATTGTGTTGTACTGTACTGTACTGTACTGTACTGTACTGTACTGTACTGTACTGTACTGTACTGTACTGTATTGTATTGTATTGTATTGTATTGTATTGTATTTATTGTATTGTATTGTATGTATTGTATTGTATTGTACTGTACTGTACTGTATTGTATTGTATTGTATTGTATTGTATTGTATTGTATTGTATTGTATTGTATTGTATTGTATTTATTTCAAGTCCCTCCTCTCTAAGAATACTGGTTTTCGTTAGCTTCGGTTGCTAAAGTAATTTGAAAGTCTGAAAAAGGTTCTGAAAGCTTAAACGCATATGCAAGGTCTTTGGTTTCGGGATTTAACTTCTCAAAGTCACACACAAACTTGGTCTATAAGTATATGTATGGTTATAAAGTCTGATTTAGGAAGCGTTAGTAATCTAAGGATTCTTTTCTTCTATTCTTTATATATACTTTCCCTCCACACGCTAAAAGGATACACGAGTTCCACTTATCCTGTAAGGAAGTCGGTGTCCTTAGGATGGAGCAAAGGATCCAAAAGAGGACTAGCTTTCTAAGTTCATAATAGGTGACAAAAACGCCTTCCCTTTCCTCGCCCTCCACGCAGGAACCAGGCGCGTCTTTCATTAGCATAGGGACCTACTAGGGTGGCGACGACGTCCTGCCTTTCTCCTAATCACAAGGGCACAGACGAACACAGGAGTGAAAGCAGAGGAAGTCGACAACAGCCCACCGTCGCCATATACGGCGCCGGTCATTTCCTTTTAGCTGAGGCGATGGTTAGGCTGGGAGCCACCAAGGACAAAGGGGAAGGATGGAATGGGGTGGGGCTCTGCCTGGGAGTGGAAAAGTGGGGGGGGGGGAGGAAATTAGGAGAAAAGGGGACTTGTGACACCAGACCACCGAAAGGTCTCGAACCGTAACCCAAATTAATTCCATTGTTTTTGGGGATCTTGGCTGTGAAACTGCTTGAATGAGAACAACGCCGATGAGGCGGTCGACCTGCTAAATGCCATTAAGCCTGTCTCTCTCCCAAGTTTGTTGTGTCTTTTCCATACAGAAGGGGAGGAAGGGGGAAGGAGAGAGTGGGTAGGGGAGAGGATCCTGAAGGTTAAGTTAGCTCCTGTCAATGCATCAGTCAGAATAATAGGTGGCTACATAGTAACAATCTCCCACAGGCAATACAGCACATAAAATACCCTCTAAACAATTGAAATAATATAAAACAAAACAAAAATATATGAGAAATAAATAATTTGTACATTGTTAGATGCATACACACATACATACATACGTATATACATACATACATACATACATACGTACGTACGTACATACATACATACATACATACATACATACATACATACATACATACATACATACATACATACATACATACATACATACATACATACATACGTACATACATACGTACATACATTCACCGTACATTTCCGTTCGTGGTATACTTTTAAGGATCCATATCTTGCCTAAGAAATGAATAAAATCGAATAAGAAAAAAAAAAACTAGAGAAAAATTGCGATTAACCGAAGATACGAAAGGATTGAAGGACAAAGATAGTTAAACGTTTTTCTCGGATTTTTTTTTTTTTCAAAAACGTTTCTTATTGAAATATGTGAAACGGTTTTCATTCCGTGTGTAGGATTCGTGTCATCGAAATGTTTCCAGCTGGGATAACTTTCACAACGTTAAACGTATACTTCATTCATATCCTTGCGTGATTAATTTTTTTTTTTTCACTTTCTCTCGTTTCCTTAAGATTTTCCCCCCACCCCCTGGGAGGGATGGGGGTAAGGGAAGCGTGAGAAGGGAAGGGGGAAGGGATTGGGAAAGGGGATAGGGAAGGGGGAGGGGAAGAGGATAGAGGACGGGATGGGGGAAGGAAAGGGGGAGGGGGTTGGGGAAGGGGGAAGGTGTGGAGGAAGGGGTGGGGGAAGGGAAGAAGGAAAGGGGTGGGGGAAGGGGGAGAAGGTGTGGGGAAGGGGGATAGGGGGAAGGGAAGGGGGATAGGGGGAAGGGGGAGAAGGTGTGGGTGAAGAAGAGGGAGAAATGGTGGGGAAAGGGGTGGGGGAAGGGAAGGTGGAAGGGGTGGGGGAAGGGGTAAGGGAAAGATGGAGGAGAAAATGGAAGGGGTTGGGGAAGGGGGGAAAGGGCGGGTGAAGGGAGGGCAAGGGGGAAATGGAAGGGGGATAAGGGGTAGGGAAAGAGGGAAGTGGAAGGGTTTGGAGAAGGGAAACGGGAAAGGGGTGGAGGAAGGGAGGAACCAATGACGTCTCTATATGCGCATACTGTACACTTGTCCACAACAAAACGACGGATTTGCATCACCAAAGTCGGTTGTATGACCAAAACTCCAAACACGGAATTCTGAAACCCTTTCTCCACCCAGCTCCACCCCTACAACACGTCCTCCTCCACCCAATCCACCCCCGCCCCCACCCCCACCTCCACCACCTCGGGAATGCCCTCGAGAAGTCGGCCTTTTCTTCCTGTATGCCGAAGGATATTCTGTCCACCGTTTCCCCTCCTTTGTCAAATATTGAGTTCCTACCTTGCGACGTCCTTTTTATCCACGAAGGCTGTCCGTCCTCAAATCCTTTGTTGTGGTACGTGGGTCCCAAAAGCCTTTTGTACACAAGAAGGAACGTTGTCAATAGCTTAAGTCATTGTTCGTTGTAGACGCGAGCAATTATATTAGTGTGTGGACACAAACAGACATTTCTAAACAAACAGAAATGTCCGTAAAGGTTTATTATGTACAGGATCAGTCCAGACGTTTTGTGGAAGAACGTACACTCACAAACGCACGCACACACACACACACACACACACACACACACACACACACACACACACACACACACACACACACACACACACACACACACACACACACACACACACACACACACACACACACACACACACACACACACACACACACACACATACACACACACACACACACACACACACACACACACACACACACACACACACACACACACACACACACACACACACACACACACACACACACACACACATACACACACACACAACGACGTTAAATTGAGATTCCGCTATTCGTTAAAGGAATTATCATTACACAATCATTAGCAAGCCTCTCTCTCTCTCTCTCTCTCTCTCTCTCTCTCTCTCTCTCTCTCTCTCTCTCTCTCTCTCTCTCTCTCTCTCTCTCTCTCTCTCTCTCTCTCTCTCTCTCTCTCTCTCTCTCTCTCTCTCTCTCTCTCTCTCTCTCTCTATCCTATCTTTAAGAAAGGGTGTAGCTAAAATCCGGGGAATGATCGACCTATCAGCCTTACTTCCATAGTAGGTATGATATTTGAGGTTGTCATTGTGAATAGAATAATGAGTTTCTGGAGGGAAACAACCTATTATTAGACTCGCAGATTGTTTTCGGATAGATTTCTTCTATCCCATGCTTCAAGAGCATGATAGAAACAGAGCAATCGACACACTTTATCTCGACTTCCAGAAAGCCTTTAATAAAGTACCTCATAAGAGGTTAATGTCGAAAGTTCAAGCCGTGGTATTAGAGAAACAGAGTTCTATTGGATTGAAGCCTGGTTGAAATATAGAAGACCACGTGTAGTCATTAATGAGGCATCGTCTAACTGATCTTCTGTTACCAGTGGGGTACCCCAAGGATCTATATTAGGTCCGCTTTTCTTCATCATCTACAGTATATCAATGTTATTGATGTTGGAGTTATGAGCCATATAGGTAAGTTTGCGGGTGACACAAGGTTGGGAGCAAATGTCGCTGCACCTGAAAGTGTAGAAATTCTGAGGTCAGGCTTAGAGAAAGTGGGATAGTGGTCTAAGATGTGTCTGATGCCATTTAATCTGGATAAGTACAAGATCATGCATATCGGACAAATATTTGGGTTTCTTGATTAGTAGCAACCTCAAGTCTTCAAAACTGTATAAAAGTAAAAAAAAAAAAAAAAAAAAAAAAAAAAAAAAATTAGGTTACATCAGAAGACGCTTTACAATTCTCTAGTTCGTCCCCATCTGGAATACTCCGTCCAATTCTGGTCGCT
>NC_134800.1:55364521-55367021 GCF_046742065.1 Oratosquilla oratoria
GTGTTAGAATCTTTGTTCTCATTAAAATTTTCTGATTGTATATTGTCTCGTTTAAGATGCAAAAGTGTCCACTGGCTTTATGAGGCGCTGTCTGGAATTCTCACGAAAGGGTTAGATTTTTTTCTCATTAAAATCTTCTGATTGCATAAATTGTCTCGTTTAAGATGCAAGAGTGTCCATTGGCTTTATGAGGCGCTATCTGGAACTCTCATAAAAATGTTTTTTTTTCTCATTAAAATCTTCTGATTGTATATAATGTCTCGTTTAACATGCAAAAGTGTCCACTGGCTTGTTGGTCATTTGTCCCTTGCAGGCGATCACCTTTGCCATTTGTCCCCTTGTGGTAGTCCAGTGGACACCATCTTGAACTCATGAGCTGGTGGTCGTGAGTACGATTCTTGGGACCCACTGCAGGCTTGCTGTCAAGGCGGGGAGGCGACCCAACGTCGGCCTAGAGAGAGAGAGAGAGAGAGAGAGAGAGAGAGAGAGAGAGAGAGAGAGAGAGAGAGAGAGAGAGAGAGAGAGAGAGAGAGAGAGAGAGAGAGAGAGAGAGAGAGAGAGAGAGAGAGAGAGAGAGAGAGAGAGAGAGAGAGAGAGAGAGAGAGAGAGAGAGCGCTTTGCCTTACAAGGGGTTTTTCACTCCCCATTGCGTGGAAGTTGGATGGTGAGTTTTAGTGTTAGTGGATCGTCAGTGATCTGTTCTGTGTTCGAAGGTGATCCGGACTTTATTGGCGGTTTTTAGTGACTCGTTAGTGATCTTGAGGTCTCGGAACAAGAAGTCAGTTCTTTACAGTTGCAAGAACAGATTTTCCTCAAGGTAACGTCGTATTGTATCATGCGGTCAAGCCTACAGGAAAAAGTAATACAATTCACTAAATGTTTCAGTGATTTTAGTGGCACCCACGCGAACCCGATTCACGCAGTATTCTTTTATGATTAAAGGTAGTTAATCATCATTAAAAAAAAAAAAAAAAAAAAAAAAAAATGATTTTGATTTCTACTCTCCCTCCTTAATTACTGACAGAATACCAAACCTTTACTGCGTTGATTTCCCTGTATGATGGCAGAGGTTTTCATTCAGCTTCAGAACCACGACCACTACCACGACCACTACCACCACCACTACCACCCCCACCACCACTGCCACCTCCACTACCACCACCATCCGTGTGACGGAAAGGACATAAAAAGAACTCTTTATCAAGCCTGTCTCGCTGAATGTATTGCGTCAGAATATGACAGAATCTTACTGATGAGTCAAGGGAGGGGGGGGGAGGGGGAGGATGGTACACCTATGAACAAATGTCCCGTCTTGGCGTCGGAAGTCATGTGGAGAGAGGAAGGAAAGACCAAAAGGTCACCAGTTTCTGATTACTCAAGATAAGGACCTTCTTCAATCATATCCCCCCACCCCACCCCAACGATGTCCCAGCTCGGAGCCTTGGGGGGAGAGGGAGAGGGAGGGGGGGAGGGAGATCGTGTCAACATTTAAGGGGGGAGAAGAGTCTTCAACTCCACCCCCTACGGAGTAGAGTCACGTACATCTCTATTATGATGGGAGCCTGGGTTTCGTCCCTACTCGAAGAAGAATGCTAATTATATATTCTTAACTTCCAATCTCCATCCTTCTTTAACATCTCCTTTAATGCCTTATAATTTCACCTCTTCAAGGCAAGGTCCCGAGAGATAGAAACGCTGGTTATTACTCTCCCCCACAGCCCCCCCCCCTCACCCCCTCACCCACCCACTCCATAACGGTCTGGCCTTTGGTCGTGTGATCTTCCGTCTTTGGTCAATAAAAATTTCCTCTTCTGGCGGCCGCGTGTAGGCGCGCGCCCATTGGACGTACGTATATTACGCCAAATGACGCAACACGATATCCTGTCTTCTCCGTGGGGTGTTGTGAGTCCCCGGCGTACCTGCGCCAGGGTGCCGGACATTCCTTTGACCGACCTTGAGGTCCGGGTGGACGTGCGTTGTACCTGTTCTGAGCAGGTGTCCAACCGGGTGGACAAAGTACACCAATCCAGCAGGTGTCGGACTGGGAGGAGCAGGTACATCACTTCAGCAGGTGTCGGGCTGGGAGGAGCAGGTATATCACTTCAGCAGGTGTCGGGCTGGGAGGAGCAGGTACACTTCAGCAGGTGTCGGGCTGGGAGGACCAGGTACATCACTTCAGCAGGTGTCGGGCTGGGAGGAGCAGGTACATCACTTCAGCAGGTGTCGGGCTGGGAGGAGCAGGTACATCACTTCAGCAGGTGTCGGGCTGGGAAAAGCAGGTACATCACTTCGGCAGGTGTCGGGCTGGGAGAAGCAGGTACATCACTTCAGCAGGTGTCGGGCTGGGAGGAGCAGATGTACCACTTTAGCAGGTGTCGGACCGGAGGAGCAGATGCAACACCTCAGCAGGTGTCTGACCGGGAGAAGCAGGTGTACCACTTCAGCAGGTGTACCACCTGTGACGTAATCCCAACGGGGGGGAAAATACTAAAGAATTTTG
>NC_134800.1:55372021-55377021 GCF_046742065.1 Oratosquilla oratoria
GTGTCCGTGGGAAGGAGGGCAGCGTCCGTAGAAGAGAGGGATGTCCGTGGAAGAGTCCCTGAGGAGGTAGTGGACATGCGTGAGGTCTATCTGTAAGAGGTAGAGGCCAGAGGGAACAGTAATCGGATCTTATCAAGGCAAAGGAAATACGACTGCAATAGCGGAAATAACGAAACAAACTCTTTTCCTCTTCCGCAGTCCAGGAGGGCCTTCTTGACGTGCTATGGAATTCCATTGTCCTTAGTAAGGACATGACCTCAAGGGAAATGGCTAATTTTCCGCCACGACTAAAGGGTTGGTAGTCTACCAGACAGGAATCCAGTATGAGTGGCCGTAGATGAGTTAGTTGCGTCCTTCCATCTCTCTGTCCAATAGACAATGTCTACTCAAACTGAGATTGTTACATTAGTTAGCCTAAGCACAAGCTGAGACGCAGGTGACACAGGCGACGCAGGCGACACAGGTGACACAGGCGACGCAGGCGACGCAGGCGACACAGGCGACGCAGGCGACGCAGGCGACACAGGCGACACAGGCGACGCAGGCGACGCAGGCGACGCAGGCAGGCGACACAGGCGACACAGGCAACGCAGGTGACGCAGGCGACGCAGGCGACTCAGGCAACGCAGGTGACGCAGGCGACACAGGCGACACAAGCGACACAGGCGACACAGGCGACACAGGCGACGCAGGCGACGCAGGCGACGCAGGCGACGCAGGCGACACAGGCGACGCAGGCGACACAGGCAACACAGCACAGAGCAAAGGCAGACATCCTGTTGCTGAATTGAAGTATAGTTTGAACTTCTCTTTCATTTGAAATTGTGAGGCAGTACAACTAGAAACATTTCAAGTGAGAGGGAAGTTTAAACTGTTCTTCAATTCAGCAACATGAATTCTTCCTTTGTCCTGTGCTGCGTGGCCTGTGTCGACTGCGTCTCAGCTTGCGACTAGGGTAGCAGCCTTGGAAGGGTAACGATTACCTCAGAGTAATAAGCCCATCAGTTGTTACTTGGTTACCTGTCTAGAGAATTAAAAAGTAACGGCCACACATAATAACAAGATTAATGAAGATAGCTTGGTCAAGGTTGAGGAAGGCTTACGCAAGATCATAAAACATAATTGGCTTAGTATTATAGTAATTAGAGAGAAAATTGTTACAAAGGGGCCCATTGTTCCAAAAAAGGCACATAACAGTATTTGTTATCATATTTTCTTCGTAAATAACACAGAAGTCAAAGGTTTAAACGTTTTTATTTTCTAGATCGTACAGGAAAGAGAATATATCAATTAAAGATACTGCGAGACGAACTTCAAAGAAGACAGTCTCCCTACTGCCCCTTTAACTCTTCATCCCCCTCACATTCCTCTTTAGGTGCGGGCCCGAGGGGCTAGCACTCGTTCCCCGGGCCGTGCCAAAGACTTCTGCCTATCGACTAATCTATATAATCTTGTGACAAGATGTGATTTCACATGTCTTGAATAAATGCCAACAGCCCAGTTAGATTACCAGGAATAATATTTTTGACAATGGTCGCTGGGGGAAAATAATGAAAGGTGAGGGTCTGTCATCAAGAAATGTCATCATGTCTCATCGAGCCAGAATCGTATCCACTGTGAAGCAATGTCATTTGATTCCTTAAAGGTACTGGACGAAGCAGTGAGGACCCCTATGACATCTCTGGAGAATGTGGCTCGTTGTCTGTATATCTCTACATGAACATTCGGTGCTGGTGTTAAATCCTCGTTTGTGAAGGTTGTCTTTAGTTTTGCTTAAGAACTATGAATGGACATAACAGGAAATGAAAAAAAAAATGCAGGGATCTGCAGAAGTCCCATTTTGGGAGAAATCTGAACGAGTGTGAGGTCAGTCGGCATATTTGAGTGACCTCCGGGAATGATTTGTATTCATGTACGTATTATGTGTGTACATGGAGATTCGTACCATGTGTACACATATTTTCTCACCAAATATGAATGTTTCAAAGCTGCTGAACAGAGTTTTAACAAAAGGCTGCCATATTATTACAAAGGATTACAAAGGCGGAGCATGCCGAAAAAAATTAATAATGATAAATATATAAATAAAAAATAGATAAATAAAAACTAATATAAATTAAATAATAATAATGATAATAATGATAATAATGATAATAATAATAATAATAATAATAATAATAATAATAATAATAATAATAATAATAATAATAATGATGATAACAATAATAATAATGATAATAATGATAACAATAATAATAATTAACAATAATAATAATAACAATAATAATTATAATAATAATAATAATAATAATAATGATGATGAGTAGAGATATTCTTTCGTCCAAACAAAATCAGCAGCCAAAATGAAGCATAAAGGATATATATATGTATATATATTTATATATATATATGTATATATGTATATATATATGTATATATATATATATATGTATATATATATGTATTTATATAAACATATACACTGTATATATATATATATATATATATATATGTACATATATATGTATATATACTCTATATATACTTATATATATATTTATATATATATATATATATATATATATATATATATACCAGAGTTACGCAGCACTCCTTTATGATAGACTTATCTCCACACAAAGCAAAACACTGATCAATTTACGGTTTCTACAACCTCTCCGTTCTTTTGATATCCTCCTTGGATCTTTTTCTCCTAAACTTCCGTCTCTTCAGCGCAATATTTCCCTACGAATAGAAGCGCTGGTTATCCCCGACGGGATACTAATGCTCTGGCTGTCGCCAAGCGATTTTATTCGGCTGAGGTGAATTCATATTAGTAGCGAGGGACTTCCATCGAAGCTTGACACTTATCCACCCCGTCCTCGGCCCCGAATTGGCGACCTCCCTTGGCGCATAAAAAGTCGCCTCAACCAAGAGGTCAAAATCTAAAAATCGATTACTCAATCTGCGTTCTCGGATCTCACCTGCAGGGCATCCGCGGCCCTCAGTTATCCGGCCACAGCCTCCAGATAGGCTCACAGGTCGCTCAGGAAAAGGAACTGTTGATCGAACTGCATGAACAACGTGTCCTCTGTGGAAAAAAGATCACCGTTACCGGGTGCATTCTGCATTGGTGTTGTTTCAGTATTGAGTGTGTGACCTGTGGGTATGGTGGAGTTTTTGCTCGGTGTCTGAGTCTGGTTTTTTCAGTGAGACACCGGGGATTCTAGCTTAATGGTCACCAATGGTGAGAAATGTTACTTTTTTTGTGAAGGGTGACGCTTTCATCCTGTTTTACGTCAGCTCTTTTTCCGATCTTTGAGGTACGTTTGTGTGGTCTTGGCACCACCAGAGACCGATTGGGTCCTGTCTGTGGTCGAATTTGTAAATGTCTGGTGACCTCCAAGGACTTCTACCTTTCATAACACTGTCTGGTCTCCTTGCAGATCACTTCAACACTGAAAGAGAAGAAAAAATACAATTAACCCACCAGATACTAATATATTACTTTCTATGTATTTCCTTAGAAGTGCCTATGCATTTCTTACTGGTTCGGAACATTATACATTCACCATCCCACTCTCACGTAGTGGGAAGTGAAAAACCCCTAGTAAGGCTAGCCTTATCAGTTGCAGCAATTTTACTTGTTAATTAATGAATTAATTGATTGATATATTTATCTACTTAATTAATTGATTAATTTATTTATTTATTTATTTATTTATTCATTTATCTATTTGTTTATTTATTTATTTGTTTGTTTATTTATCTATTTATTTATTTACTTTTTATTATTATTATTATTATTTTCTATTTATTTATTTGTTTATTTTTTTGGTTTAGGCCGAGGTTGGGTTGCCTCTCCGCCTGGTCAGGGGTGTCTAGAACCAGCGCAGGAAGCTCACAGAGGGTTCCGGGAATCGAACTCACGACCACCTTCTCATGAATTCGACCGGTATCCACTGGGCCACCTCACGGCCTTTTGCAGTATCATAGTGGCTCCTGTCTGTCTCATTGCTGGTAACACTGACTTGATTACTCAGTGATGAGTGAATCATCAATGAAGCAAGCTTCGTGTTGGTTGAATTCTCAGGGCAATGATATCATAGTGTCAATTCTTCAAGAAGAAGAAGAAGAAGAAGAAGTAGAAGAAGTGGTAAAAGTAGTAGAAGAAGAAGAAGTAGAAGAAGAAGTAGAAGAAGAAGTAGAAGAAGTAGAAGAAGTAGAAGAAGAAGAAGAAGAAGAAGAAGAAGAAGAAGAAGAAGAAGAAGAAGAAGAAGAAGAAGAAGAAGAAGAAGAGGTGATTGTGTATGTGGCGTTTGTTTCATAGTCAGTCCTCACTATCTTATAGGAAACCTAGTAGTTGGACATTATTCTAGGCAACAAATAACCTTTTCAGTGAAATATTTGAAGGAACTGATATATGAAATTTGGAAATTTGGACACGAAAATCCTCATCAAGTATAAGATGACTATGCGAAAGAGAAAGGCATCTGGCGACAAGCGAGCCAGGAAACCCGCTATAAGAGGACGAGGCCTACTGGGCATACAACGTTTCGTTTATTCATTCGCGTACTCGACAAAGCTCAAATGAACGAAACATTGCATCAATAAAGTCTTTGTCCTTTTTTTTTTCTTTTTTTTGAATGACTATCTGTTTCCTTCTCCTTCTCCTTCTTCTTCTCCTCCTTCTCCTTCTTCTTCTTTCTTCCTTCTTCCTTCTCCTTCTTCCTTCTTCCTTCTTCCTTCTTCCTTCTTCCTTCTTCTTCTTCCTTCAGCTTTTTTTTTTCTTTCCTTACTTTCGAATTACAGATTGGAGTCCCATCGTAGATGCATTCCCAGAGTAGCAGCCCTAAAGCACCCTGAATCACCAAGATGCCTTGAAGGTGACGGCTTCGGCCGCAGCTGCACACCTAACTTAGGCTCTTCACCGTCTTCTTTTTGGAGTATCTGGAAAGATTGGGATGTCATACTCTCTGAAACGTAGCCTGGGAGTGATT
>NC_134800.1:55394521-55397021 GCF_046742065.1 Oratosquilla oratoria
TTCCCCTACCTCCTCTTCCCTCTACCTCCTCTTCCCCTACCTCCTCTTCCCCTACCTCCTCTTCCCCTACCTTCTCTTCCCTTACCTCCTCTTCCCCTACCTCCTCTTTCCCCCTACCTCCTCTTCCTCCCTCACCGTCCCTCCTCTTCCTCCCTCCCCCTCCCCCACTCCCTCTCCCTCCTCCATAGCAACTGAAGATGTCGAAGTGGAGAGGCGTGTGGCGGGCGTCTTGGATTCAACGCCCGGCGGGTTTCCGTCCATGCACGTACACCCTCGACCAGAGAGGGGGGGAGGGGGGGAGAGAGGGAGTGGGGGAGAGAGGGAGGGAGGGAGAGAGGGAGGTAGGGAGGGAGGGAGGAGAAGACTTCATTACCCTCCTGGATAAGCAAGCTCGCCCTTCGAGGTCAGGAAGGCGCTTTGAACCCCTGCTGAGGATTGGCACTCCCCTGGGATTCAATTATGTTGAGGCATAAAGTCTTCTGTTTGGTTCATGTGGGAACTGACATGGGTATCAATGTCACCGTAATATGCAGACTTAGGAATATTGTTATTCACATACATACATATATATATATATATATATATATATATATGTATATATATATACATATATATACATATATATATATATATATATATATATATATATATATGTATATATATATATATATATATATATATATATACATATATATATCTCTCTCTTTTTCAACCACATATCACTTTTAATTACATACCATCGCAAACGAGACTGAGAGTCGCTCGAAGGAGGCATCCGTTGCAAATTGAAACGTGGACGAGCCGAGGATTCGAACACAGCTAACCCGTAACAAAGTTACATTGACGTAAACCAATACGCTATCAATGTAACTTTGTTATGGGTTAGCTGGGTTCGAATCCTCGGCTCGTCCATGTTTCAATTTCCAACGGATGCCTCCTTCGAGCGACTCTAAGTCTCGTTTGCGATGGTATGGAATTAAAAGTGATATGTGGTTGAAAAATATATTAATTGATCACTGGGAACCATTCAGTGTGTATGTATATATATATATATATATATATATATATATATATATATATATATATATGAGAGAGAATGTGGATGGGGAAGGGCAAACGAAGATGTGTTAGGAATAGAGTTTATTGCCCTAACGTTGCGACCAACTTCGTCTTCTTATATATATATATATATATATATATATATATATATATATATATATATATATATATATATATATGTATGAATGTATTTGTGTGTTTGTGTGTATATATATATATATATATATATATATATATATATATATATATATATATAAATATATACATAATATGACTACGTGTCAGATTAGATTCACAATTAACATCCAAAGGAATACCTATCTGGCAATATTAAAGTCAATTATTCCTCCAGAGTAGTCCAGGGTTTACCTCTCAACTGAATAAAAATTTTTGTTGGTATACGCAGAATAAACACTCGCAATACACACAGCGTGTGCGTTAGGTAACAAAGCATCGAAGAGACATGAGTTACTAAAATCGCTGCATGACTATCACCTCGACCCCTTGGCTTAATAAAACAGCGCTTCCCAATCTACATGGCTGCATTCCTCCCCCAACTTATGTAACGCTGTTTCCTAACTCCTGAAGATCGCTTCATAAATTGCATCCACTAACCACTTTTTTCCATTATTTTATTTAATTATCTGTTAATCTGTTTACTTGTTTATCTGTGTATTGGTTGATTTATTTGTGTATTTATGTATTCATTCATTCGTTTATTTATTCATTTGTTCATTTATTTGTTTATTTACGTATTCATTTATATATTTGCTTACTTATTTAGCTATTCATTTATCTGTGTGTCTATTTAGCTATTTATTTATTTACTTATTTATCTATTTATTTATTCATTTATCTATCTATGTGGTCATTTTGTAATACCCTACTGGGAACTTACTTCCTCACTTATGGAGTGCTGTTCCTCGACTCCTTTGAGATGATTTCATCACTGAAGAAAATCGTCAGACATTCAGTAATTAAATGGCACTGGGCTTTTGGTTTGTGGTTCTCCAGATCCCAGAAGTAACTGTTACCTTTCCCAAAACTTCAACCGCATAAGTGGGCAAAGGTGACGGCTTCGGCCGCAGCTACGTGCCTCCCCTCTCTATCTCTCTCTCTCGTTTTTTTTTTTTTTCTTCGGTCGATGTTGGGTCACCTACTTGGCCAGGTCTATCGGGAACCAACAGATCTAGCCTGCAGCGGGTCCCGGGAATCGAACTCACAACGATCTGATCATGAGTTCGACACAGTGTCCACTAGGCTAGCGCACGGCCCGTGCAGTAAATCTTATCCCAGTGCCTGTCCCGTTAGATAGCGCCGGGACTGATTCAAGTAATAAAAAGTCTAGTTCCTGAGCCCATTCACCCCTCCACTAGCGATAACCTTCATCTAGTTAGTATCAAGACTACCGAAAACTAAAGAAGAAACCTAGACTACATGC
>NC_134800.1:55437021-55447021 GCF_046742065.1 Oratosquilla oratoria
GTGAAGAAACTGGGGGAGGTCACCCGTATGAGCACGAACACTAGGAGAGATCACAGGTTGGCGGAAACAGTACTCGGAAAGGTCACTGTTGAATGGAGAGAGCGAGTGTCCCCAGAGGTACAAAGACGCCACGATTAGCGCCTTTTTCAGAAGAGCCCTCAGCCACTGTTCTTCTTGGAGTGACACTCAAAAAGAGTTTGATCGGGTCCACCAACTCCTTATCAACAATGGATACACGAACCACGAGGTCCAAGCCAATCTTCGCAGAGTGATCGACAATTGGTATACACAAACACTCCCCACTACAGTAGAACACGAAGGGACCGCAATTAAGGTGTTCTACAAAGCTTTTATGTCTACCAAATACAAGGAGGATGAGAAGATTATAAAAAACATAATCTATAGAAATGTGGTTCCCGAAAACGAAAGTGACAAATTGTCCTTCACTATCTTTTACAAAAGTAGAAAAACCTCTTCTCTACTTTTAAGGAACAACCCCGCACCAGAACCCCAGGAGGTTCGTCAATCCCACGTAGTATATAAATACACATGCCCAGAGGAGGACTGCACGCCCCTTTCAGTCTACGTGGGAGGGACGACCACCACATTATCCCGAAGAATCACCATGCACTTGCAACACGGAGGGCCTAAGCAACACCACTGGACCCAGCATCGATGCCACCTTGATAGGGAGACTATGGTAAAAAAAAAACACTGAAGTTGTGGCAAAAGAAGAATATCCACAGCGCTTGGCTATCTTGGAAGCCATCTGGATAAAGGAGCTGCAACCTGCCATTAATAGGCAAGTAAATGACTTCGCCCCCCTCCCTAGCATGAAACCTGTTCGGAGGAGCCAGATGGACAATTCCAAGAATTCGGGGTCTCCTCCACAGAGACTTCCCATTCCCCGCCAAAGTGAAGAACATCCTGCCATCCGTTGTTCCCAAAGACTGAGAAGCAGATTGGCGCCGAATCCGGGAGCGACCTCCCCGAGTACTGTTTCCGCCAACCTGTGATCTACCTAGTGTTCGTGCTCATACGGGTGACCTCCCCCAGTTTCTACACGGTGTCTTCTCCCCGTGCTTTTCTCTTCATTTAAAACATGCTCCCTTTTCCATTCTTATTCACATCAACTGAGGATGCAGAAAGATCTGCGAAACGTTTTGAAATTTGCATTTTTGCTGTATTCTTTGTCTTTTCTTGTATTTAGTTTACTGTGTGCTGTATTTTTTGTGTTCATTATAACTTTTGTTTCCTATGAGTTTTGGAAATTTGATTTACTCCCTTTCCCCCTACCAGAAATCTACTTTTCGCAAGCTTGAGAGCTCACGGAAAAAGTTAATTAATAATTCTTTTGCTGTCGTTTTTAACAGAATATATATATATATGTATAGATTTATACATACATATATATATATACTGTATATATATATGTATATATATAAATTTATATATATATATATACATATATATACAGTTTATATATATATATGTATATATATATATATATATATATATATATGTGTGTGTGTGTGTGTGTGTATGTATATGAATATGTATATATATATATGTATATATATATATATATATATATGTATATATATATGTATATATATACATATATATATATATATATATATGTATATATTTATATGTGTGTATGCGTGTGTGTGTATGTGTGTGTGTGCGTACGTGTGTGTGTGTGTGATTCACCTTGGTCTTTGGAACACGTGTTGGACTCGTGACCGACAGCTGTTTCCTTCCCGGAAGAGAGCTCAGAGCTCGTATGACCGATCTATGGGTAATGCCGTGACCTTACACACACACACACACACACACACACACACACCCATCTCCCCGCACACGAAAGTTGGAGTAACGATTCGAAGCGCAGCGATACTGAATTTATTTCAGCTCTGGGCCGGATTCGAACCCGGACCGCCGTGGTGACAGTCAGGGACTCTACTAACCGCGCCACCGAGTCGTGTGTGTGTGTGTGTGTGTGTGTGTATTTGTATGTATGTGTGTGCGTATGTGTGTATTTGTGTTTGTGTGTGTGTGTGTGTGTATGCGTGTGTGTGTGCGTGTATGTGTGTGTGTGTGTATGTGTGTGTGTGTGTGTGTGTGTATGTCTGTGTGTGTGCGTGTGTATATGCAGTAAATATAAAATATAAAACCTACTCAAGCAATTGTATCAGTCTTATCCTCTCAATATGTTTGTTTGGCACAATTTCTTTTTCTGTAATCTCAGGTGCTGTTTTCACTCTTCATATTCAGTTGAAGGTTAAAACCAATGTTGTTTTCATTTACTTTAGATTTACCCGTTACTATGTACACTAATCCACTTTGCGTGCCTATGTGAATGACATTTTCATTGTTCAAAGACATCTGTCATCTGATTCATCTGGTCTGTTATGTATTGTATAAAGTCAGACTGTATCATAATTTTACAAATGAAAAGAATGTATTTCTCTGTATTGTCGAAAATATTTGACATCCTATTAGTGACTTTTGGGTCATCATTGTACAGGTATCGATTCCCAAACGTCATGGGACTCAACACTGTTCCTGAGGGACTCCGCTTTTGTTCAGTGCCCTTCTAAAGTACTCCTCTGTACATACAATTCGCTCTGGTAAGGGCTTTGTACAACTACAGAATCCTAACCTGACTTGGCCCGTGGTCTACCAAATCTATGTAGAGGTATATGTCTTTGTTGTGGGTTTGTTTTCATTTTATATACAACAGCTTTTATACGATTAAAGCGGTTTTGCAAAAAAAAAGTGGTGTTCATGCAGTGGCAATGTATTAGTATACATGTTTTGTTATTACAACTAAAAGACTTGTATTCTCAATTTCTTCTTAGTTTGCATGACTTTAAGCAATCCTTCCAAAGAGTAGGGTTTTACAAATTTTGTTGTTGAACATATCTTTTTATATCAGTGTTATACTTTGGTAAATTTAACATAAGCAGTTAACGTAAACTGGATATTTCTCAAGATTCTTTATTAACACGAAGACAAAGGTTTGTAAACTGGATAACAATGATTTTCTAGTTTAAAACTGACTCAGTCCTGCTCACTAGTGAGGTTAGATTACGCCTGATTTTGAACTCATTTGGGCAAAATACGATTTCAAAAGACAATGAATGAGTTAATAAATGCCCTCGATCACTTTGCTGAGGGCCATCTCATTTCCAGGTGTTTTTACCTCTCATCCAATAATGATATCATTAAGGTAACTTAAAACTGATTTATTTGTATTCGCCCGGGTTCTACGTCTCGTTTACTGTCAAAAGCTCACGTTTGATTAAATCACCACTACCAATGTGAGAGCTATTTCTAATGAAGGATTTTGTGTAATTGCGACTACATCACCTACCAGATAGAACTTATCCAACCAATTGTACAAGTCTCACTTTGTCAATACGTTTGTCTGCCACGTTTTCGTTTTATGCAATCTTAGTTCTCCGTGCTGTTTTAACTCTTCACATTCAGTTGAAGGTTATGTCGTATTCATTTACCTTTGATTTATGGGTTACTATTTACACTAATCCCATTACTCTCATGTCCAGACATAATGGAGTATCTTCTTCTCACTTCTTTTCTGTGGTTTTACTAACTTAATTCCTTCTATAATTGTTTTGTTGGTGTTAACCTGATGCTGGTGCAAGCACTATCATAAAATTTATTTGTTTTATTTTATTTTATTTTATTTTAATATTTTTGTGTCCGTTTGGTCTTTCTTCAAATTGTGGACTCATTATCACACGCTATTTTGTGTCTATTACTCCCTCGTCCGCCTTGTCTCACCACGATCCTAAAATTATGATTTACATCGCTCTTTAAATAGGTCTGAACGATACAATAAAATTTGCTTGCTTGGGTCATTATTGTTTTCTCGATACCACTTATTTTATTATTATTTTTTTTTATCTAATCGTTTCCTTGTTTTTTTCAGATTTCAAACTGATGACGACCTAACTTGCCAGACAGGCAGACAATAGCGAAGATCCCTTAAAATGATTAAAACAACGTGGTATTCTGCATCTAGGTTAGTTAGGGGAGAGGCGGGCACCCTCTGGTTAAGTCTAGTTAAGCTAACCTCAGCTAACCTAACCTAACTAACCTAATTAACCTAACCTCATAAACCACTCTTGCTATGGCTGCCACAAGGCACTTCTTGCCTCAACATTTTTTTTTTTTTTTGTACAGTTGATCTTTTGCCTATCACAATGAGATTCCCGTTTTATCCACACCTTGTGACCAAAATCCCAATGTCCTCCTCTGAAATCTGATCACGTGACCAAACCTGTTCTCTCTTCCCACCCACTTTGTGCGTCATTAGGTCTCCCGCAAAGTGTATTACATGGCACTGGTTTAGATTTTGCATCTGAGTTTCTTCAGCTTACGATTTGTGACTAGCAGATGTAATCTTGCAATTGTTTTAGCTGTTGTTGTTGTTATCCTTCTCCTTCTTCTTCTTCTCTTTCTTCTTCTTCTTCTTCTTTTCCTCTTTTTTTCCTTTTACTTCTTCCTCTACCTTCTCTTCCTCCTCCTCCTCCTCCTCCTCCTCCTCCTCCTCCTCCTCCTCTTCCTCCTCCTCCTCATCATCATCATCATCATCATCATCATCATCATCATCATCATCATCATCATCATCATCATCATCATCATCATCATCATCATCATCATCATCATCATCATCATCATCATCATCATCATCATCATCATCATCATCATCATCATCATCATCATCATCATCATCATCATCATCATCATCATCATCATCATCATCATCATCATCATCATCATCATCATCATCATCATCATCATCATCATCATCATCATCATCATGTTTATCGTCATCGTCATCGTCATCGTCGTCGTCATCGTCGACGTCATCATTAGCAGCACCAGCAGCAGTAACAAAAGAAGAAGAAGAAGAAGAAGAAGAGGAAGAGGAAGAAGAAGAGGAAGAAGAAGAGGAAGAGGAGGAGGAGAAGGAGGAGGAGGAGGAGAAGGGGAAGGAGGAGAAGGAGGAGGAGGAGGAGGAGGACGAGGAGGACGAGGAGGAGGAGGGGAAAGAGAAGGAGAAGGAGAAGGAGAAGGAGAAGGAGAAGGAGAAGGAGAAGGAGAAGGAGAAGGAGATGAAGAAGGACAACAACAACAACAACAACAACAACAATAACAACAACAAGTGGAAAAGGAAGAAGAACAAGAGAAAGAGGAAGAAGAGACGGAAGAAGAAGACGAAGAAAAGAAAGAAGAAGAAGAAGAAGAAGAAGAAGAAGAAGAAGAAGAAGAAGAAGAAGAAGAAGAAGAAGAAGAAGAAGAAGAAGAAGAAGAAGAAGAAGAAGAAGAAGAAGAAGAAGAAGAAGAAGAAAAAGAAGAAGAAGAAGGAGAAGAAGAAGACGACGACGAAGAAGAAGAAGAAGAAGAAGAAGAAGAAGAAGAAGAAGAAGAAGAAGAAGAAGAAGAAGAAGAAGAAGAAGAAGAAAAAGAAGAAAGAAAAAGGAGAAGAAGAAGAAGAAGAAGATGAAAAAAGAGGAATAGGAAGAGGAATAGGAAGGTCAAGGGAAAAGATTCTAGCATGAATTAAAGTTGCACACGGGATGGTGGAGTGATGTTTTGAATGCAATGAAAATGAGGGATGGTACATGATACTGATCTCTGGAGATATTGAGCTATATGGCACCAGTATTGTTAGGAGCACTGCTATAGTCTATCTAAAATATACTTCAGTATCATGTATTCAGCTTTGCTTCTCTTTATATCTTTCATTTTTGAACAATTGTACAATTGTCTGATTCTGAGCATGAAGATTTGTTTTCTTAATTACATATTTATGTGATCCTTGAATAGTTACAAACGTTTAATGTAGTTATGATATTTGTTCCTCTTGCTTATGATATCTTCTTGAGATACAAGAAACAAACATATTTGTTAGGACAGTGAAAAAACTTCAGTCAGGGGACTCGTATGTAGGCAATCCAATCATTGCCTCTAGAGTTATCTAGAACCAGATGAAAGGAAGTATTGTTTGTTGATATACCCCTCATCCCATTTTACAGATTTTGTCTTGTGTCGTGTATATTTTCTTTTTTCTTTTTTATGATGCCACTTTGTATTCAATAAGTTACAAGAATAAACTATTTTCATGGTTCATATAAATGGTAGCCTTATTCTAGTGCTTAATTTGTAAGATTGTTTAAAATACAAGCGCCGGCTTCGCCATGGGCGCTTGGCCTGCGGCATTGCTCGCCTCGCGAGCGGGCGCTTCGTGCCCTGCCCTTCGGGCTGATTTTAATTATATTTGTGTATTTGTATGTAAAATAATTAGGACATTAAAAGCATGGGATTTTCATAATGAGTTTTATTTGGCAGGAATACAAGTTCTTAATTGCTTTGCCGGGATCTTTTGAGTGAAATGGGCATCAGATTCTTCATAGAGATCCCGTTAATAACCTTACGGAAGTGTGCCCCCAAACACCGCCACCACTGAAGTCATTTCCAAGTCACTCTGAGTTTTATTTCTACTTGTATATTGATGTTGTTGAATAAATGTACATCTGTTTCTGTCACATTAAAAGATGAAAAAGGAAGCAGTTATTGGAGATCAATTCTCCTTATGTGAAATATTCTAGGAAAAACAATTAAAGTTGATAGATCATGGCCCCAGTCCAGAGATCATTTGTTGTTGTTCTTGTGTTGCACCCAGGGCAGAGCTAGTGAATCTTAACCCAAAGACACTTAGACTCTCGGACTCACAAACTCCTGTCTATTCTTTGATAAGTCAGGGACTCTGGCCTGGAGTTTCTGCCTCTTCTTGGGAAAAGAAATAAGTGAATGACTGACTGACTGACACACACACATACACACACACTCACGCACACACACACACACTCATACACACACACACACACACACACACACACACACACACACACACACACACACACACACACACACACACACACACACACACACACACACACACACACACACACACACACACACACACACACACACACACACACACACACAAAGTGCAAAGTCACAAATCTGAAATCCACCTAGAGTCTCATAATCTCAAATTCGTCTGGGCTCCACGAACAAGCCTTTGGGCCTGGGGTCCTCACGTGTTCTTCAAAGTGCTCTGTGTACTACTCTCTCCCTGTGGGGCAAGTCTGTACCAAATCGGCCTACCTGGCCTTTTGGTCAAAATCCATGGGTTTTGGTGGTCATTTTAGCCTATCTCTCCGATTAGGCCATTATCTCAGCCACTGGTCCAGGGCCACGAGACCTCCTGTTGATTTCACTAGGAAATCCCTAAAGCCAAAGGCTCGGACGCCAGAGGCACAAATGTGAAATCCACCGAGAACCTCAACTTTGGCTGGACCCCACGCACAAGCATTTGGGCCCGGGGTCCTGACATGTACCTCAAAGTGCCCCATGCACAACTCTCCCTGTGGAGCAAATTTCATACCGGGTGAAAGGGAGTCTACGTTTCAAGTATGGCAAAATGTACGTAAAGCGGTAGTTTAAAGATATTCAGTGTGTGTGTGTGTGTGTGTGTGTGTGTGTGTGTGTGTGTGTGTGTGTGTGTGTGTGTGTGTGTGTGTGTGTGCGTGTGTATGTGTGTGTGTGTGTGTGTGTGTGTGTGTATGTATGTGTGGTGTGTGTGTGTGTGTGTGTGTGTGTGTGTGTGTGTGTGTGTGTGTGTGTGTGTGTGTGTGTGTGTGTGTGTGTGTGTGTGTGTGTGTGTGTGTGTGCACGCCAAGGGAGTGAGGGAGGGTGAGGAAAAAAGGGAATGTGGTTTTTGTCCTTTTATGATGGCTATGATTTTTTTTTTTTTTTTTTTTTTTTTTTTTTAGGGGCTAGATGGAGAAATACCTCAAACCAAAGAGGCTAATGATAGAGGGAGAATGTTGAGAGTCCCGGACCTAGAGTGACGAAGGAGGAAAGGTTTGCGCCGCTTTGGTAGTTGGATTTACTAGGCAGGAATGATGTTGCTTTAGGACAAGTTACTCTCATGAGACTTACTTAACCAGCGCTTCTATCCATGTGGACCATCTCGCGTTCTTGTGATGCCCGGAATGGTGACGTAATAATGAATTCATGATTATGGTGAATCGTATCGATCTTATGGTGATTTCATGTCACCATATGACTATGTATTGTGTATTATGTATTGTGAAGACTCGGATCAGTAGACAATTGTGTAATTCATGAAGTAATGAAGGAAGACATTGTTACAGAGGTAACCCATTCCTTTCCATTTTCTTTAGTCTAAAAATGAAAATACATTTTTCGCTGCTTAGTGTAAATTATATTACAGAATCATTGCTTTATAAGGTATAAGGTACATACACATACATATACCAAGGCTTTTTCCCCCTTTCAAGGGAGGTAGCCAAAAAGGGAAAGGCATAAAAACACTCCCACCCATTTCATCCCTAAATACACTCCACACCCCTCCCACCCTCCCTCTCATCTGAGCACCTCCTGGATGACGGGTCATCCCTGCACCTAGCCCACCGCCCTGGGTCAGAAGCAGTGTCGCAAGACACAGCACATCCACAGCAAGGCCGCTTCATTTAATCGGCGACCCCCCCTCTCCGTCCCCCCTTGCATATAAGGAGAGGACGGGGAGAAATCCCTTCGGGCTGCGTCAAAATTTACTCACACATACTACCTCACCCCCCCCCGCCCATTCCTCCTCATGCAATCACAACATCATCCATATACAACCATTCTCCACTCACCTCTGTCTTCCGTCCTCTCCCTTCCTTCCTCTTCCCCAAAGCCCCCTTCACCCCATCCATCCACCTCATCCTAGGACGTCCCCTCATGTTCACTCCCTCCACATCTGCCTTCCATACCTCTTTTACTAGTCTTTCTTCACTCATTCTTTCCATGTGTCCAAACCATCCTAATATTCTTTCATCAACCCTATCTCCCAGCTCCTTTTTCACCCCTGTTCTCCTCCTCACCTCCTCATTTCTCACTCTATCCAGCCTAGTAACCCCCACCATACTTCTCAGACACCTCATCTCAAACACATTCAAATTCCTTCTCTCTTCTTCTCTTATGTTCCACGTTTCTGCCCCATACAGTGCTGTTGGCACAATCACTCCTTCATACAGTCTCCTCTTCGCATCCATTCCTAAATGTCTATTCCTCATTACACTCTTTAATCCACCAAGGCATTTACTCGCTTCTCTCAATCTACATTCTACCTCCACCTTCACTCCACCTTTTCCTGCTACACTTGCACCCAAGTATCTAAAACTATCCACTTCCTCCAGTCGCTCTCCCTTAATGTTCACTTCCAGTCTACTGCCACTTTCACCCCTTGTACATCTCATCACCTTACTTTTACCCACATTTATCTTTAGCTTTCTTCTATCACATACTCTCCCAAGCTCTGCCACCAGCTTCCTCAATCCCTCCTCCGACCCTGCCACAAGCGCAGTGTCGTCCGCAAACAACAGCTGTCTCACCTCCCACTTTTCTCCATTTTCTTTAACCATCTCCAATCCCTGACCCACTACCCTAGCATTCACCTCTCGCACCACCCCATCCATGTATAAGTTGAACAGGCAGGGCGACATAACGCATCCTTGACGAAGTCCCACCTTTACTTCAAACCACTCACTCTCTCCATTTTTAATCCTGACACAAGCTCTACTACTCTCATAAAAACTCTTGACAGCTCCCAAAAGCTTTCCTCCTATCCCATAAATCTGCATAACCTCCCACAGTGCCTTTCTGTCTACCCTATCATAAGCCTTTTCCAGACCCATAAAAGCCCAAAAAAACATCCTTCCCCTTTCCTATAGCTTTCTCACATATCTGTCTTACCACAAAGATCTGATCTACACAACCTCTACCCGTCCTAAATCCACACTGTTCCTCACCAATTACTCCTACTGTTCCTCTCCTAATCCTCTCAATCAAGATCCTCCCATAAGCCTTCCCTACTACACTTAACAAGCTA
>NC_134800.1:55459521-55462021 GCF_046742065.1 Oratosquilla oratoria
ATAAATAAAATAAATAAATAAGTGCATATGTATAGTTAAATAGTAAACAAACAGGTAAATATTGAATAATGATAAATTGACAAATAACTAAGAACAACTTTTTAATCAAGCAAATAACAATAAACAAACAGACAAATAATAACAAGTAAATAATGTCCCAGGGTTCAACTAATTATTCTTCTCTTTACGACAGATTTAATTTTTTTTTTGTTATCCCAGTTAATTACATGATCATTATGTATATATTCTAATGTTATATTTGCGCGAATGCAGTGTGGATAAAGATGTCTTGGTCAAGGAGAAAATAAGAAAGATGTTTTAGGTTAAAACAACAGTTTCCCCTTCGTTTCACTATTCCTTGTCCTTGTTTTGTTTGCTTACTTCGACTTTCTCTATGAACTCTGAAGATGTTTGTATAGACGAAAATGTTCGAAAACGCTTAAAGGATTTGTCTTTTTATTTCCAAATATTTCTATCGATACACACTCATGCACGCACAGACACACATACACACACACACAGACACACACACACACACACACACACACACACACACACACACACACACACACACACACACACACACACACACACACACACACACACACACACACACACACGCACACACACACACATTCATATATATATATATGTATATATATATATATATATATATATATATATATAAGACAGAAGGTGAAAGAAGTAGACGAGGAGTAATGGGAGAATTTCATGCTTTAACGTTTCGACCCGCAGGGTCTTGATCACAAAGCTAACAACTCAAACGTAACAGGATGTTTTATACACGGACGGGTCAAATAAAATAAAATAACAAGCTCTCCGAAGCGTCCCATGAGATGACCCGTCCGTGTATCGTGAAATTCTCCCATTACTCCTCGTTTACTTCTTTCACCTTCAGTCTTATTTGTCATAATATAGTCGATATATATATATATATATATATATATATATATATACATACATATATATATATATATATATATATATATATATATGTATGCAGAAAAAACACTGGGAAATAAGAAGCTTAGTCCGAACGTTTTCGTCTATTCAAGACATTATCAAGGAATACACAGTTACAGAGACAAAGGTGGATATATACATAAAGTAAAAGACAAGCTAGGAACATGGGAAGTACACACAAGATGCTTCACAATCAGGTAGAGCCGATGTTTACATATACGGACGTAAACATCGGCTCTACCTGATTGTGCAGCATCTTGTGTGTACTTCCCATGTTCCTAGCTTGTCTTTTACTTTATGTATATATATCCACCTTTGTCTCTGTAACTGTGTATTCCTTGATAATGTCTTAAATAGACGAAAACGTTCGGACTAAGCTTCTTATTTCCCAGTGGTTTTTTCTGCATATTATTTTCAAGTGTGCCTTGTGAATTACTGCAATATATTTATGTATGTATATGAATGTACAGAATCTGTCACAGGTGGAGCGTCATCCACAAACAACAGATGACACACTTCCTCATTCTTTGTTCTTTCACTACCCAGACACATCCCTGCACTACCCATACATATAATTTCCTACTCACATAAACTTTAGCCTACTTTTACCAATGTCTCTCCTTCCATACACTTCTAACACATGTTACATTTCTGTCAAAGCCTTTCATATATCTTCTTGAAATCCATGAACACGAAAACTAAATTCTTGCTTTACGCTAAAAGCATGATCCACCTAACCTCTTACTCATATATACTTTATCAAGAAAAATTTATGTTTATATCTAACCATATATATATATATATATATATTTATATATATATATATATATATATATATATATATATATATATACATATATATATATATATTTATATATATATATATATGGATATGTATATGTATATGTATATGTATACGTATATGTATATGCATATGTATATGTATATGTATATGTATATGTATATGTATATGTATATGTATATGTATATATATGTATATGCATATGTATATGTACATGTATATGTACATATCCTCATATATGTTGTATTTGTATATCCATATGTATAAGCATATTTATATCCATATGTACATATATATGTATAAGCACTGGTAAAATATACACATACCTACAAGTGAATATACACGCATTATACATATGAATACATACATGCATTTATATATAGGTATATATATATATATATATTTTTATATATATATATATATATATATATATATATATATATATATATTTATATATACATACATACATACATAGATATCTTATCCAGGAAAATATGAACCAATTTGTTTTAGCAGAACATTAATTACTTTATTGCTTTACAAAACTATATTGTTGAGTAAGTAATTGCCGAGATTTCTGACTACAGGATAATTACATCGACTTTGCCTTCCAAGGACCCAGCACCCCCGCCGTTCCATGTCGAATTGCTTTATCCAGGTAGGTAAGAATTGAACTCTCTTCTCTCTCTCTCTCTCTCTCTCTCTCTCTCTCTC
>NC_134800.1:55464521-55474521 GCF_046742065.1 Oratosquilla oratoria
AGGAAGAAAGGGAGGAAGAGAAGATAGAGAAAGAGGAGAAGGAGGAAGAAGAGGAAGGGATGAAGTGGAAAAGGAAGAGGGAAGGAAGAGGAGGAAGAGGAAAGGTAGAAGGAGGTGAGAGAGGAGGAGAAGAGAAAGAAAAGGGGAGGTAAAGAAAGAGGAGGAAAAGGAGTACGAAGAGGAGGAGAAGTGAGAGGAGAAAGAGGAAGAAGAAGAGGGGGAAGTGGAAAATATGGAAGAAAGAAAGAGGAAGAGGTGGAGGATGAAAAGTAGAAGGGGGAGGAGGGGAGGAGGGGAGGAGGAGAAGTGGGACAAGGAGGGAGAGGAGGAGGGGAGCAGGAGGGGAGGAGGAAGGGGAGTTTGAATAGGAGAAGGAGAAGGAGAAAGATGAAGAGGAGGAGGAGGAGAGGGAGGAGGAGGAGGAGGAGGAAGTGGAAAAGACGAAGGAGGAAAAAAGGCGGAGGATAAAGACGAGGAGAAGGAGGAGGAAAAGGAGGAAGAAGAGGGTGAAGAGGAGGAAAGGGAAGAGGAAAGGGAGGGAAAGGAAGAGGGGAGATGTGGAAAAGGAGGGAAGAGAAAGAAGGAGGAGGAGAGGAGGAAGAAGAGTAGCAGTAGTAGAAAGAAGAGGAATAAAGGTGAGACCAGAGAAAAGAAGAGGAGGAGGAGGAAGAGGAGGAGAGGATAAGGTAGAGAAGGAGAATGGAAGAAAGAAGAAGGGGGGAGAAGAGGAGGGAAGAAAGAAGAGGAGGAACAGGAGGAGAAAGAAGAAGGCTAGGAAGAGAAGGAGTAGGAGGTGGAAGAGGGTGAGGAGGGAGACAGTGTGGAGGAATAAAAAGGAGAATTAGTGGAAGGAAAAGAAGAAAGGAGGAAGAGAGGAAGAGGAGAAGGAAGAATGGGAGAGGAAGAGGAAGAATAATATAAGAGCGAGGAAAAGAAAATAGGAACAAAGAGGAGGAGAAGGAGGAGGAGGAGGAGAAAGAAGATGAGAATGAATAGGAGGAGGAAGAGGAGGTAGAGGAGAAGGAAGAGGAGGAAAGTAATAGAAGACCAAATAGCTCCAGCAGGATGAGTAAGAACAGTAAAAGATGATGCTGGATCATAGGTAGAGTCTCTTGCAAACACTCTCTACATTGAGGTAGTCGTGGATATTTGGGATCAATTTACACTGCAGTCGTGTTATGGTATGGCTTGACGACTGACTTGCCACCTGCAAACCTGAACTACCATAAAGTTATCAAGCCACTGTACGCGACTTTTGCCTTGTTCAAAAGAATGTAGTCGGGAGGACAAGAATCACTGATGAGGTACAAGAACATTCCCGCCTCTCATTTTTAGAAGACATATATATCTTGACAGACTAACCTACCCTGTGATCAAAAATAGGGGATTACTAAATACATATATACATATACCAAAGGCTCTTTTTCCCTTACACGGGAGGTAGCCAAAAGACAAAGGCATAGAAACCACTCCCAACCATTGCATCCCCTACATACTCCACTCCCCTCTACCCTCTTCCCTCCTTCTTATCTTGGCACCTCCTGGATGACGGGTCATCCCTGCATCTCGCCCACTACCCTGGGTCAGAAGCAGTGTCACAAGACACAGTACGTCCAATGCCGCTTCATTAAATCCACGAATTTTATTGAATTGTACGGAGTATAAGAAACGTGCATAAGAAAATAGATAACACAAAATGTGCTTTAGCTTTGGTTACACCAATGCATGCATGTATTTAGATATTCATGTATGTATGAATGTATATATGCATGCATGTGTTTGTTTAAGTACGCGTGTAAATGTATGCATGCGCGCGTATGTGTGTGTGTATCTCAACATGAATGTATGCATATGAGCGGAAGCATCTATGAATGTATGGCTATGTGTACAGATAACCTACATCTACATCAGATACAATTATCAGGAATCAACATACATACATACATACATACATATATATATATATATATATATATATATATATATATATATATATATATATATATATATATATATATATACCAAAAGGTCCTTTCTTCCTTATAAGGGAAGTGGCTAGCCAAGCCATACAACCAATCTTCACCCACCCCACGCCCATCCACCCTCCACCCATTTGTTTCCCCTTTTGTCTAAGTTCGTTGTGGATGAGGGGCCATCCCTGAACCCCGCCCCACTGACCGGGTCAGAAGCAGCGCAGCGGGACACATCATTTCCCCCATCAATCCCGACGGCCGAAGCCGCTTTACCCCACCGCTTTATTTCCATGGCGACCCTCTCCATCATCCAGTCAAGAATTTATAGAGCAAACTAAAAGAGATCCCTTTCGGTCGCGTCAGTCATTCGTTTATAACCATTCTCCACCCACATCTACGTCTTCCCCTCTCCCTTCACTGCTCAACAGACATTCCCCTGAACCCAAGGCCACCTTCGTCCCGCCCATTCATTCTATTCTCGGTCTCCCCCTCAAGTTCACTCTCTCCACCTTTACCTTCTCCGCTCTTTTTTGCTAACATCTATTTCACTCATTCTTTTCATATTCCCAAACCATTCCAGTATTCTTTGATAAACCCTATTTACCAGCTCTATTTTCGTCTCCACTCTCCGCTTTACCTCCTCATTTATAACTCTATCTATTCTTGTAACCCCTACCATAATTTTAAACACTTCATCTCAAACACATTTAATCTTCTTTCCTCTTGAATTCCAAGTCAAGTCTTTGCCACATACAGAGTCATAAGAACATAAGAATGGAGGAGGCTACAAGAAACCATAAGGCCTACACCAGGCAGTTCCATGTCCATTACCACCTGTCATCTCTATCCATAAAGCTATTTAATCTTCTCTTAAAACAACCAATTGTTTCAGCGTTCACTACATGGTCACTAAAGGGCCATTTACACGGTCGAACAGTTTGACAAACCCGGTTTGTCAGGCAAGTGTTTGAAGTGATGTTTGACCGTGTGAATGGAGTATTTGGTCGTCAAATACGTTTGTCGAACGTGTTTGACAACCAAATACCCTATTCACACGGTCAAACATCACTTCAAACACTTGTTTGACAAACCAGGTTTGACAAACCGTTTGACCGTCTAAATGCCCCTTAAGTCTATTCCGTTCATATGGACTTTGAACTAACACATCGACATATGGCAACATGCAAGATGGCCGTCAGAGAGAATCATCTCCCTTCTGCCCGTTTTCAAAACCAATCAACACCGTAACCTTCATCTGGAGGTGCAACCTCGAAGGACTGGCACACGGTGAACGGAACGACCCCCCCCCCCACAAGAATTTCTCTGTATCAACATCAAATGTATTTCTTCCACTTTTTCACATAAGAACAGCCAACAACCGACGATTAATCCATTCCTCTTCC
Organism: Oratosquilla oratoria; assembly: GCF_046742065.1. Lineage (NCBI taxonomy): Eukaryota > Metazoa > Arthropoda > Malacostraca > Stomatopoda > Squillidae > Oratosquilla > Oratosquilla oratoria. The sequence goes on from NC_134800.1 coordinate 55,467,898, forward strand.
TTCTACTATAACCCAGTGGGACAGAAAGAGTCCTGTATGAGTACAACACGAACAACAGACCAATATTTCTTCCCAGAGACGTATGGGAGAGCAAGGGATCGTTGTCATTGACTTTAAAGATGCTGAGTTAGTGAAACTCGCGGGAAGCATTAATTATTATCACATACCGTCCCATCTACCTACCTACCTACCTACCTACCACTTCGATAACGTTAAACGGGGTAACAATGAATATTTTTCCGTGAATCATTGAAAGAAAAAAAGAAATTAGCCTGCACGCTCTCACAAGAAAAACTATTTGAGGTCAACAGAACCACATAAGTCAGGATATTTTGTATGTAGAATTAAAACAAAAATAATAATAGTGTCTGATCAATGACCATAGGAGAAGAGATACAACATAGACACCAAATTCACGATATTATGATAGAATGCCATGATGACACTGGTGAACATTCAACAAGTATGTGCACATTTTTAATGTATATAGTATATATCTATTATATATATATACATATATATATATATATATACATATATATATATATATATACATATATATATATATATACTAATTACCAAATAAACTAAGGTGATGATGATGATGATGATGAGGAGGAGGAGGAGGAGGAGGAGGAGGAGGAGGAGGAGGAGGAGGAGGTGGAAGAGGAGGAGGACGTTGATGATGGTGATAATGACGATGATAATGATGATGACGACGACAACGACGACGACGATGACGACCACGACCGACGACGAGGAGGAGGAGGAGAAGGAGAAGGACAAGGAAGAGGAGGAGGAGGAGGAGGAGGACGAGGAGAAAAAGGAGGAGAGGAGGTGGGGTGGAACATAGAAATCCTCTGCCAAGAGCGAGAGAGTAAATTAAGGAGTGACATGGAGCAAGGATTATATTTCCTTTCAATTAAAAATTAACAGTACAGTAAGATGAGATTTCAATCTCCCAATAAGATGAATTAAAAACTGGCAGAGCACCTGGATCGTCAAGCTAGCAAGATATGGAATGTAAAAGTTTTGGGAATCTAGACAAAGATGTAGACAAGAGCAACGAAAGTTGATATACGATGACCAATGTCTAATGAAATTAGGCAGTCACGTTGTATAGCAACACTGTGAATTAATAGAAATGAAGTTCTTGTAATAGACAGTCTGTTGTCTTGCACTAATCGTGAGAGAACTCCCAGAAAGGAGAAACGAATCTCCTACAGACCAGTGCCTCAGTATCTGACAAAGATTAAACCTTTTATTTTATTTTTTATTTTTCATTTTTTTCTAATTGCAATTGCTCTCAGTTTGGGACAAAAGGTCCCTTCGCTTGTATGTTCTATCACTGTATACCGCTGCATTCTTCTTTTCCTGTTGACGTTTCCCATTTTCATACGGGGTCGCCGTTCCTCGCTAGTCGTTTCCTCTGGTTTCTGTCCATCACCTGTTCCTCCTCCTCCAGATGTTTCTCCTTAAGGTCCTCTTTCAGTCTGTCCTTCCAGCGAAGCTTGGGTCTCCCTCGCCTGTATCTCTCCTGTACCTCCATCTCCATCACTCTCCTTCCCACGTAGTCCTCATCACTTCTTCTGCATTGTGTTCCATTAATTGGAACCAGACTTAGGACCTGTGAGCGGCGTTTCAAAGTCTTCCAAGAACGTTAGAGTCTAGGCAGGAACCTGTAGGAAGGTCACAGGGTTAGAAGAGGGACCGCAGAAGGAACACGAAGACTCGATGGACTCCTGGTGTCTTGGGTGAATGCTAAGAAGGGTAAGGGGAACTCCATAGTCAGGTGGGAGTGGGGAGGGGCTTGGAGTCGTTAATAAAGGGCCCTGGGAAGGAGTTTCAAGGGAAGGAAGGGTCTTGAGAACCAGGTAAGGTTAACGAGGGGTTTTCGTAAGAAGGAAACATTAACCACAAGTTGTTATGAAAAGGAAAAGACCCTGAGGAAGACTTAAGCATCATAAGGAAGCCTCAGCAGATGAGGAATTGGGTGAAGAAGACCCAAGGAGTGTGACAGTAAAGGCACAATTCGAGAAAGACCAAATTCAAGAAGATTGCGGAGGTTCATTGTCATTCAGAAGAGTTGCATAAGAGAACTGATGGAGGAGAGGCGGGGGGAGGAGAGGCGAGGAACATGAACATAAGGTACTTAGACAGCACAGTAATGTTACCTTGTTGCAAGGTCACGTCTGTGCGTGCGTGTGTGCGTGTGTGTGTGTGTGTGTGTGTGTGTGTGTGTGTGTGTATGTGTGTGTGTGTGTGTGTGTGTGTGTGTGTATGTGTGTGTGTGTGTGTGTGTGTGTGTGTGTGTGTGTGTGTGTGTGTGTGTGTGTGTGTGTGTGTGTGTGTGTGTGTGTGTGTGTGTGTGTGTGTGTATGTGTGTGTGTGTGTGTGTGTGTGTGTGTGTGTGTGTGTGTGTGTGTGTGTGTGTGTGTGTGTGTGTGTGTGTGTGTGTGTGTGTATGTGTGTGTGTGTGTGTGTGTGTGTGTATGTGTGTGTGTGTGTGTGTGTGAGTGTGTGTGTGTGTGTGTGTGTGTGTGTGTGTGTGTGTGTGTGTGTGTGTGTGTGTGTGTGTGTGTGTGTGTGTGTGTGTGTGTGCGCGTATGTGTATGATTATAGTAATAAAATAGATATAGGTGTGATTTTTGTAGATTAATCTGGAGCGTATTATTTAGGGTACAGGGGGAAAGGGGGTTAAAACGTGATGAAAATTTAAAGATAAACATTCCCTCTATACTTTTTGTGATGACTATGATCACAGTGAATCGACTCCTAACGTAAGCTGTCACCTAATTTATTCAAATATGAACATAAATATCTGCCTCTCGCCCCCTCCCCTCTCTCCCTTGCCTTACTATCAAAATTTCTGACAACGCCCTGACAGATTGTTCCAAATCTGCCATAGGTAAACTAGAAGTGTCTTGCTTGTTTTCAGGTAGACACATCCCTTATGAAATATTAAGATCTCAACATAGAACAAACTCATCTTGTATTCATTAATCAGTACCAGCTGTTGGTCCTTACCCTTAACCCCGACATACCCTGAAGATGACGCACCTTGGACAAATTACGTAACATTATTTCTTTGTGTCCTTGATATGATACAAACATTCAACGAAATCACCCCGGATTCAGTATCTACTGTTTGTGTCCCGTATCCCGCAAACCACGCCCACCCCCACCCCCACCCACCTTTGTCCACCACTTGAAACCCCTTATACTGGGTCGAGACCCCCTGAAGGGACCCAACGTAGTACTGGTCTCTCATGCAGGAGGGATTTGAAACCCAGGGAGGTCTCGTGAAGTCTCACGAGGTCTCACGAAGACAATAACAGGAGAACGAAAGGTTTTCTTCAGTCTCGAAATAGGCAATAACTGGTTTACCAGCTGAGTGGTTAACAAATGGGATAGTCTGAGTAACTATGCAGTATCGTTGAAACTATTGTTTTTTTTTAAGAGAAGGTTTCTATGGATGGGGGTGACAGGTGGTAAGGGACATGGAACTGCCGAGTGTAGGTGTTATGGTCTCTTGCACTCTCCACCATTTTTATATTCTTATGTTCCTATGTTCCTATGTTCCTATGTTCCTATGTTCCTATGTTCCTATGTTCCTATGTTCCTATGTTCCTATGTTCCTATGTTCCTATGTTCCTATGTTCCTATGTTCCTATGTTCTTATGTTCTTATGTTCTTACGTTCTTACGTTCTTACGTTCTTACGTTCTTACGTTCTTACGTTCTTACGTTCTTACGTTCTTACATTCTTACATTCTTACGTTCTTATGTTCTTACGTTCTTACGTTCTTACGTTTTCATGTTCTCATGTTCTCATGTTCTTATGTTCTTATGTTCTTATGTTCTTATGTTCTTGTGTTCTTATGTTCCCATGTTCCCATGTTCCCATGTTCTTATGTTCTCATGTTCTTATGTTCTTATTTCTCCATTAGCCATTGGTGATTGCCACTTGCCATAGCTGTAAAAGCACATAAGGTTAGGGTTGGGGGTCTGAAAAAGTTCTTGATGGAGTGAGTTGCTCGCCTCACTTGAGCCCGAAAGAAAAGAATTTTGAAGAAGGATTGATTTTTATCTTAATTTCTACTATACAAATATATATTTCCAAGAACTGAAAAAAGGCAAAAAAGGAAATTACAAGGGCAAAACGCCCACAGAGATTCGCTCCGGTAAGATGAATAAAGTGTTTCAGTTCAGAACCGAGAGGAAATGAGTGACCACAAGTGAGTATAGTCAGGAAAGTCTAGGAGGACATCTTCCGTTCAGAGCCTTTCTTAGGACAACTGAAAGAAATAATATTTAAGGAGCGATAACAAACAGTAGGTTATGAGAAGAAAGGATTTTGAGTGAGTGAGAGAGTGAGTGAGTGAGTGACTGAGTGAATGAGCGACTGGGTGAGTGATTGAGTGAATGGATGAGTGAGTAATTGAGTGAATGAGTGAGTAAGTGAGAGAGTGAGAGAGTGAGTGATTGAGTGAATGAGCGACTGGGTGAGTGATTGAGTGAATGGATGAGTGAGTAAATGAGTGAATGAGTGAGTAAGTGAGAGAGTGAGAGAGTGAGTGATTGAGTGAGTGAGTGAATGAGTGAGTGAATAAGTGAGTGAGCGAATGAGTGAGTGAGTGACTGAGTGAATGAGCGACTGGGTGAGTGATTGAGTGAATGGATGAGTGAGTAATTGAGTGAGTGAGTGAGTGAGAGAGTGAGTGAGTGAGTGAATGAGTGACTGAGTAAGTGATTGAGTGAGTGAGTGAGTGAATGAATGAGTGAATAAGTGATTGAGAGAGTGAGTGAGTGATTGAGTGAGTGAGTGAGTGAGCGAGTGAACGAGTGAGTGAGTGAGTGAGCGAGTGAGCGAGCGAGTAAATGAGTGAATGAGTGAGTGAATGAGTGAGCGTATAAGTGAGCGAGTGAGCGAACTAGTGAGTGAGTGGGTGAGTGAGTGAGTGAGCGAGTGAGTGAGTGGGTGGGTGAGTGAGTGAGTGAGCGAGTGAGCGAGTGAGCGAGTGAGTGAGTAAATGAGTGGATGAGTGAGTGAATGAGTGAGCGTATAAGTGAACAAGTGAGCGAACTAGTGAGTGAGTGAGTGAGTGAGTGAGTGAGTGAGTGAGTGAGTGAGTGAGTGAGTGAGTGAGTGAGTGAGTGAGTGAGTGAGTGAGTGAGTGAGTGAGTGAGTGAGTGAGTGAGTGAGTGAGTGAGTGAGTGAGTGAGTGAGTAAGTGAGTGAATGAGTGAGTGGGTGAGTGAGTGAGTGAGTGAGTGAGTGAGTGAGTGAGTGAGTGAGTGAGTGAGTGAGTGAGTGAGTGAGTAAGGTGCATAACTGCAGGCGAAAGCTGCCAGTCATTCAACTTCTTGTTTAGAAAAGAAAAATGTAATTCCAGGAAATAAACAGACTGTAAGTGGCCATTAAAGAACATTATTCTTTGACTGTAGATTAATCTCCATTTATAAACGAATAGTACGTGACGCTGATCCGCAGGGGAGTTACCAAAATTCCACTGAAGTATAACCAGCATAAAGTATATGTAGTTTACATCCCAATATAGGGAGGAATGAAGGAATAATTTCATTATATCTGTAGTGGAATAATACTGATGACCCACTTTCGGAGAAGAATAAGCGAAGATATAGAGGTCTGTATATTTCGATCACTTACTGTGATCCTCTTCAGCAGATATTCAGCAGATCATTCATATCTGCTGAAGAGGATCACAGTAAGTGATCGAAATATACAGATATCTATATCTTCGCTTATTCTTATCTATAGTGGGGTTTCACTACAAAATAAAAATTTAACACTAAAACGTAGTTCTCTGGGAGTGATTCATTGAACTCTCTCCACTATTTTAGTTACTTTAAGTGACACCTTTATGGACCAGAGCCTCGTAGCATTATTTTATAGTTGAAAATTGATCTCCACATATGAAGGAATGCTGTTCACTGTTAACGTCTACTATCCCTAATTTCTTATAATCTCTTTAAATCTCTCCTTTAGTCTCTTTCTTTAAATCTCTCTTTTTAATTTTTTTCTCTTTAAATATCTCTTTAAATATCTCTCTTTAAATCTCTCTTTAGATATCTCTTTAAATATCTCTCTTTAAATCTCTCTCTAAATCTCTCATTATATCTCTCTTTTAAATCTTTCTTTAAATCTCTCTCTTTAAAACTCTCTCTTTCATCACGTCCATGACTTCACCTCTTTAATTTATTTTTGCCTCCAAAGATAGAAACGCTGGTTATTGCCAAAGAAACACTAAAAAAATATCTGTCGGAGGTTATATTAGGAAGTTGTTTGGCTTTGCAGTGAAATAGTTTGTGTAAAGAAGAAACTCATTTTCAGTTTATCCTAATATTCAATCAATTTTCCCTTTCGTCCCAAGGAAGGACATACAATACTCCTCTGTTATTTTTTGTTTATTTGTTTATTTACTTATTTATTTATTTATTTATTTAATTATTTATTTAATTATTTATTTATTTATTTATTTGTTTATTTATTTATTTATTTATTTATTTATTTATTTATTTATTTATTTATTTATTCATTTATTTATTTATTTATTTATTTATTTATTTATTTATTTATTTATTTATTTATTTATTTATTTATT
>NC_134800.1:55504521-55509521 GCF_046742065.1 Oratosquilla oratoria
CCATATTTCCTTTTTAAATCTAAATTTGTCCAATTTGAATCCATTTCTGCGAGTCCTGCCCTATTGTTTTAATATGATGACCTTATTTGCGTCACCCTTGTTAATGCCCTTGATCCACTTGAACACCTCTATAAGATCACCCCACACTCTGCGTCTTTCTAGAGAGTGAAAGTTAAGGTGCCTAAGCCTATTCTCTCAGGTAAAATTCTGAACCCATGTATCATTTTAGTCATTCTCCTCTGTGCTGATTCTAGTGAACTGATACCCATTCTATAGGACGGAAACCAAAATTGTACCGCATAATCAAGGATGGGTATAACTAATACCAGATAGAGCTTGACAATTACCTTTCACATCTATTCGTAACCGTCCTAGCAATGGAACCTAATGCTCTATTAGCTCTACTCCTGGCGCTAATGCACTGTCTCCTGGATTTAAGGTCAGGACTCACTAGAACTTCCAAGTCTCTCTTGCACTCAGTTTTCTCTAAAAAAAGAAAAAAAAAAAGATTATCTAAGCTATACCTGCTTTCTGGGTCGTGTAAACCTACGTTTAACACGCTGCACTTTGAGATATTGAAGTCTATTTGCCACTTCACCGACCATGTGATAAATTTGATAAGAACTTCTTGCAGAATCTCGGCGTCTTCTCCTGACCTAATTAGGCGTTCTATTAAGTGTCGTCCGCAAACTTACTAACATTACTATCAATCTTATTGCCCAAGTCGTTTATATGCATAATGAAGAATAAGGGGCCTAAAACCGAGCCCTGGGGTACTCCTCTAGAAACACTCCCCATTTGGATTTTACACCAAATGGTTAGAAATGAATAAATAAATGGATAGACAGATAGATAGATAGATATATAGTTAGATAGATAGATAAATAAATAAATAAATAAATAAATAAATAAATAGATAAATAAATAAATAAATAAATAAATACTGAAATGAATGCAAATATATTCCCGGGAGGGAAAGTGACCACGAGATGCTTAAGCACGACCTGGAGGCATAGACACCTCAAGGTCGAGAATCGTTTGGTACTCGGCAGGGAAATCGCCCTTAGGGGCACTGAAATGGAAACGGTGTCGCGGTTCCAAGTGTCGACACATATTTCACCATCGCGGCCAAAGCCAATCCGCGGTTTGTGCATATGTCAAGGATAGAGGCAACCCCGCCGCCAGCATTGTTTTCGAGCTGGAGGAGGAGGAAAACCTTCATATAATTCTTGCTGACGGGGAGGTATGGGTGCCAATAAATAAACACACACACGCATGCGCCCGCGCGTATATATGTATATGTATATGTAGATATGTACTCACTGTATCTAGAAGCAGCTCTATCATATTGACGATGATGATGATATGGTTTAACGTCCCAAATTCTACCCCCACCCCCCACCCCCACCCCCATCGGAAGGCTAGGACGGTACCCCTCACAGAGGGCTTTGTAGCGTGGATTTTAATGAACCATGCCCTTGGTTCAACTTCACCGGTGGCAGTATTCGAACCGCCATCCCGTCGACCTTCGCCGCAAATAATGACGCCCTAGCCCGCTCAGCCAGCGAGCTTCGAACTCTTATCATATTACTTGAAGAAAAGCATCCCTGTGCTTACTCATAGACGTTTTAAGACGTGTGTGCATGCTTCCACATACAAACAAACGTGCGCGCACACACACACACACACACACACAGAGACACACACACACACACACACACACACACACACACACACACACACACACACACACACACACACACACACACACACACACACATACACACACAGACACCCATAGACGTAAACACACAAACACACACACACACACACACACACATGCACATACTCACATACGGTGGCATGATAGCTTGAACACACAAACACACTTATGCGCCCGTGCGCACGCAGACAAATTTGTGCGTACATTACTGTGTGTGTGTGTGTGTGTGTGTGTGTGTGTGTGTGTGTGTGTGTGTGTGTGTGTGTGTGTGTGTGTGTGTGTGTGTGTGTGTGTGTGTGTGTGTGTGTGTGTGTGTGTGTGTGTGTGTGTGTCTGTGTGTGTGTGTCTGTGTGTGTGCGTGCGTGTGTGTGTGGTGATATTTTGTGTACGTAGATGGAGTTTGTGTATTTTTCCTAATCTTGTGTATACAATTCTGTGTTCGTATATTTTCTTAGAAAATCCCTAACAATGAAGTCCCTAGACTATAGCCAGAAAATCCCTAACAATGAAATCCCTAGACTGTAGCCAGAGAATCCCTAACAATGAAGTCCACAGACTATAGCCAGAAAATCCAAAACAATGAAGTCCCTAGACTGTAGCCAGAAAATCCCTAACACTACACTGAAGTCCCTAGACTGTAGCCAGAAAATCCCTAACAATGAAGTCCCTTGATTGTATTCAGAAAATCCCTAATAATGAAGTCCCTAGATTGTGGCCAGCAAATCCCTAACAATGAAGTCCTTAGACTGTAGCCAGAAAATCCCTAACAATGAAGTCCCTAGCCTGTAGCCATAAAATCCCTAACAATGAAGTTCCTAGACTGTAGCCAGAAAATCCCAAACAATGAAGTCCCTAGACTGTAGCCATAAAATCCCTAATAATGAAGTCCCTAGACCACCTCAAGCCAATTGTGCTACCAAGTGTACTACGGGGTGGATGTCAAAAGAGACCACTTGTCCCCCCGACATTGTGTTCTGTTTCTTCAAGTACGGACCCGATGGAATAGACTATGATACTAGAATACGGGAAGCTGTTGTCGATAGACCGAGTATTCCCCTTTCGTACACCCATCCCGTAGTGCAGTTAGTAGCGCCCTAAGCTTGAGACGGTCAGGTGCCACACGATCTAAGGTTTGAATACCTTAGGCAGAGCTGTTTGGTATGAATATACATTAGTTTTACTTGGAAGAGGCGTTTCCATCACCACAGGGTTAAAAGTTAGCTTTCTAGATCAAGGAAATGGTACAGACGACGCATGGCTTCGTTGTGACGACCTCCATCGACCTTGCGAAAACCGGCGTATGACCTGACCCTGCTCCTGTCGGCAACCACAGCGATGTTGTGGTCGGGTGAGACGGCGCTGACGGAAGGAGTGCAAGTAAGGACGCGGCGGTCGATGGGGAGGGAGGGAGGTCGTGCCTGTTTGCGATGATGAAGAAGGAGGTACAGGAAGAGTTGGAAGGTAAGGAGGAGTTAAAGAGCAGAGTTAAGTTGGTGGTAATGGTGACGGAAGAACTGGAGAAATTTGAGGACAGAGAGGAAACGGAAACACGAGAAGAGCTTTGAGGTAATAAAACTCAATTCTCTTCTCGTGTTTCCGTTTCCTTTCTGTCCTCAAATTTGTCATGATGAATAATCAACTGGAGGAATGTTGGAAGCGTATGGAGCTGCAGCTCTTGGGATTTTGAGTAATGGAAGACGATAGTAGTGGTTGTGGCTGTCGGGGTCAACTATGCACATTAAATTGAGCGTTTCCCCACTTTTTGTTTAAGCATTTAAGGGTTAGTAGATTGATAATGATGGTGTCGAAATTTAGCTACAACTGCAATCAGAATAAAGAATAATTTTTTTTAGAATGAAATGGAAATTGTGATGGAACCATTCGACTGGAAATGATTGTACTACATTCTTAAGTCCACCCCCCATACACACACACAAAACTTAAAGGAATTTGATCAATTTCTTCTCGTTAATAATTTATAACATTTTGTACACTGCAGTCTTAACAGCACTAAGCCAATTGAAGAAATGTAACGAAGTTCTGAACAAGTGCTATGAACATCTAATGTGGTTAGACCACTTTTAGCACAAGAGGAATGTTTTCCTGGATACACACTCGGAACAGTAGAAAGCACATACTGAAGCTGGCTGCCTATCTTTGAAACTACACCTTAACAAGATTCGGCAAGAACCTCAAAAGATCCCTTCATCGTATCACTCAAAACTACTTCACAGCCTTCCCTAGTAAGAGCGCTGGCGATACAAACGGAAGCGTGATTCCTAACTGTGCCTGTTTATTATCTGCCCTCAATAGTCCCTCAAGCGGATGGGGCAAAGATGGCAGTTTTGGGTGTAGCTGTACGGGTCTCAACGTACACTCTTCACCTTTGCTTTCTTCCCAGTGACGCACAATCCTTCTATAAAAAATAATAATAATAAAAAAAAATGAATTACTTTAAAGTTTACGTAACTCGACCCTAAAGTAAGTACGTGCATAAATTAAATAAACCTAAAACTTTCTATTATTCCCAAGCCGTGCAGTATCCCTCCTCAGTTCAGGTCACCATCCAGCATTAGAGCAACATCAATGGAAAACTAGCCTGGAATAGTCTTCATATATCACGAAGGAGAAGGAAATATACAAAAGACAGAACACTACATTTCACACCATATATCAACATATAAACACACACACACACACACACACACACACACACACACACACACACACACACACACACACACACACACACACACACACACTTATACCTCGTGTCGCAGTGGTTAGAGTTCCCGGCTGCCACTACGGCGGTCCGGTTTCGAATCTAATAAAGTAACCCCTATCATGGATGCCCGTCAGAAGCAGAGATGCGTCATTGAATTCTTTCACGCAGAATAACTGAAACCAATCGATATTCACCGGCGCTTAGTGAACGTTTACGGAGCCGAAGTAGTTGATGTCAGCATGGTCAGGATATGGGTTCGTCGATTCTGGAGTGGCGACAGAGATGTGAATGACAAACCGCTCTCTGGACGGCCTTTGCTTATCGCAAATGAAAATGCATTGAGAAAAAAGGGAGATCACTTGAAGATATAAAATCTGAAGAAAAAATGCCCGCTCATTTTAATGGTGCCACTCCCGTATTCGTAGCTTTTCAATCTTTGAGTTACGATTAAAAAAAAAAAGGGGCATTTCTTTTGGAATCACCCTCGTATGTGGCTATGTATGCATATATATAAATATATATTCACACAAAGTTAATGTACACACACACACA
>NC_134800.1:55514521-55517021 GCF_046742065.1 Oratosquilla oratoria
GAAACCGGGTCAGGAAATAAACTCGGAACGAGACCCGTTGACTCTCTTTTTCCACCTTTTTCAACCTGTCACAATGTCTCTACATATATATTATATATATATATATATATATATATATATATATATATATATATATATATATATAGCAAACATTATTGGGGCCAGAACTGTTCCTTGTGGAACTTCACTAATCACTTTATCCCGATTAGAATGTTTATCTCTTATCACCACTCTCATTTTTCTTTCATGTAAGAAGTCTTCCATCCACCTCAGCAGTTTGCCCTGTATTCCTCCTGCAAGTTTCTAATTTCTTTGGCAATTTCTTATGTGGCAACTTATCAAAATATTTTTTCAGGCCTAGAAATACACAATCAGCCCATCCATCTCTTTCTTGTATTACATCTATTAGCCTTGAATAGAAACACATCAAGTTTGTGACGCATGATCGACCTTGTCTAAATCCAAAATGCCTTGAATTTAGTACGTTTTTTTTTCTTTTCCAAATGCCTTATCCATCTAATTTTGATCATTCTACCACAAATATTAGCTACCGTACTTGTAAGAGAGACCGGTCTATAGTTAGTAGGGTCTTCCTTGTTTCCTTCTTTATATATTGGTAATATATTTGTTCTTTTCCAATCTTCTGGATGTTTTCCTTCTTTCAATGAACTGCTTATTAAACTATGTATTTTGTCTGTTAGTTCGTTCCAGCATTCTCTCAAAATCCAGTTTGCCATTTCATCTGGTCCATGCGATTTTCTGATATCGAGATTACTCAAGTGATTCATTATTTCATTCCTTGTTACTTCTATCTCTTTCATAGAGGGGACTTTCTCCTCCCACTCGACATCTCTAAGTTATATGTTCTCTCTCGTAAACACTTATTTAAAATGATTGTTCGTAATTTCTGCCATTTCTACTTCCGCTGTGTATTCAATTCCTCCTTGTCGTAGTTTCACTAATTCTTGTTTTTTTTTTCAGTTCGTTGTTTACAAATCTATAAAATAGTTTTGGTTGATCTTTACATTTTTCTATAACATCCTTTTCGTATTTTCTCTTTTCTTCTCTGCGCACTTGTACATTTTCATTTATATAATTAGTATATATTTTCCATTTTTCAGGTCTTTTGTCTTTCTTCCATTTTATCCAAGCTTTATCCCTTTTGTCTTTTAACTCCCTACATCTTTTGTTGTACCAACACTTTACATATCCTTTTTCTTGTTTTTGTCTTGGAACATACTTTTCCACTCCTTTATAAAAAAAAATTCAAAATATTCCATTTCTCTTCTACTGTTGTTTCCTCCTTCTGTATCCTTTCCCAGTCTGCTTTTTGAAAGAATTCTCTTATTTTATATAAAAAAAAATCCATACATCAATCTTCCCTTTCTTTATTGTTGTTGTTTTTTCCGTGTTTTTTTTTTCTCATTTAGTTCCAGTTCAACCAATATGTGGTCACTTTTACTTATTGGTGTCCTATATTCAATCTTGTCCACTATTTCAGGTTCTGATATGATTATTAGGTCCAGTCTCGATGGTTCTTCCTCATTTCTATACCGAGTATTCTCTTGTATCCATTGCGTCATTGTATGTTCTATAATCATATCAAGTAGTACATTTCCCCATAGGTCATCTCCACCCTTCAGTGTCATCTCTTCCCAGCAGATTTCGTTACAATTAAAGTCACCCATTATAACTATTATTCCTCCATCTTCCATTACATTTTTGTGTTCTCTCTCTTCCCACGAAGCCGTTTTAGGAGGCACATAATTTACTACAAACTTCCTGCTCTTCTTGTTCCTGTCCTCTATTTCCATTATAATTATCTCTATTCTTTCCATATGTAACATTCCTCACATTTATATCTTTCTTAGGAACATAACTCCACCCCCTTATTTTACTTCTCTGTTTCTAATCCAATAATTATATGCGCCATGTCCTACACTGTTGGGTGGTAATGAACCTTTCCATGTCCGGTTCCTTTTCCTTCAGGTAATCATTCAGTTCATTCAAGACTGTTATTAAGCCATCTATATTTGTGAAAGACACTTTCAATTTTCTTTTGCCTCCATCCTGTTTTCTGTTTCCCTTCCGTTTTTGTCTGCTATGAACCATTTCCTCACTTTCATATCCACTACTCTCCAATAGAATTTCTCTTTATCTGACTCTGTTCTTTTCTCGTTTTTCCCCTTAGCTTCTATTCTTTTTGTTTTCTCTTCCTCTCTTTCCTCTTTATTCATTTCTCTTTTTATCCATACCTGTTTATACTGATCACTTTTTGGTAGTTTTCCTGTTTTTGATAAGATATTTTCTGCTATCGTTTGTGACCTGAATTTAACTTTAATTGGTCTGGTCTTATCTATATTGTATTTCCCTAGTCTATATATTTCTTCGGTTTCTTTCCCTATTTCTTGTTCATCTTCTTGAACTATTTTTAATACCTTATTTACTTTTTCCTTCTCGTCCTTTACTTTTGTAGCCCTATTTGGATTATGCTTCTCTT
>NC_134800.1:55519521-55527021 GCF_046742065.1 Oratosquilla oratoria
GGAAGGTTACCATGTTGTTGCGGACTACTACCATATGTCTTATCTACGCAAATGTATCTATCAATACAATACTCATCCCAAATCAAAATTGTACCATTCTTCTCGCCATTACATAACCACTCAATCGTACAAACCTTCTTCTCCAGTTGATTAATCAGTTATGTTGTAACAAAAGACAGATTTGTACTTTTTGCCTCTGTCATCCTTCACTGTTATAGGAAAAAAAAATTGAGAGTTGTTGTAGGTTTATGGCAAACCCCCACTCCATACCCTTCCCAACAGCAATTCATAATCTCCACCGTTCTGTACCAGCTACATGATTGTAATATGGATGTAGTGTTGTAACAAAAAACAGAGTTTGTGTGTTCCTTTGTTTCAGTAAGGAAAAATATCGAGAATTCTCGTAAGTACATCCGAACCCCCACTCCATACCCTTCGCAATAGCAACTCATAACCTCCACCGTTCTGTACCAACTACATGATTGTAATCTGGATGTGGCGTTCTAACAAAAAACAAAGTTTGAGTGTTTCTTTGCTTCTCTATCATCCTTCACTATTGTAAGGGAAAATATTGAGAGTTCTGATAAATATATCCGAACCCCCATTCTATACTCTTCCCAACAGCAACTCATAGTCTTCACCGTTCTATACCAGCTATCTGATTGTAATATGAATGTGGAGTTGAAACAAAAAACAAAGTTTGACTGTTTCTTTGCTTCTCTATCATCCTTAACTATTAAGAGTTCTCGTAAGTAAATCGGAACCCCCACTCCATAGTCTTCCCAACAGCATCTCATAATATCCACTGTTCACTACCATTGTGCTCTGGATGTAGAATTCTTGCTTCTTGGTGGGATCTCTGCAAAGACAACAAGTTAGCTTCTAATCTAAATCTAGTTTTTATCTTCCTTTTTCCCAGGCTTCTCTAATCCACGTTTTATAAGTAGAATCGAAATCTCCTTGTCCGCTTAGCTATGCATTGAATAATGTACTGATTATTTCCATCTCTGTTCCTAGTTTAAGTTCTGTATTTGTTTTTTTCTGAATTACCTCCTTTATTCTAATTAACTCATAATTCCTGCTCTTTTTTCTCTATTCATTTATTTATTATTTATTTTTATTTATTTATCTATTTATTCATTTATTTAATACTTTATTTATTTATTTATTTATTTATTTATTTATTTATTTATTTATTTATTTATTTATTTATTTATTTATTTATTTATTTATTTATTTATTTATTTATTTATTTATTCATTTATTTATTTATTTATTTATTTATTTATTTATTTATTTATTTATTTATTTATTTACTTATTTATTTATTTATTTATTTATTTATTTACTTATTTATTTATTTATTTTGTCTCTCCATAACACATCTCGCTCATTTGGATTTCACTACATCCCCATTTTCCCTTAAAAATTTAATAACCATTATGTATCTTTGTAATTAATGTTCTTTTGACACTTCCTTCATGGTCATAATCCCTCTTTGCATGGTTCTATACATATATAGGTACGCATATATATATATATATATGTGTGTGTGTGTGTGTGTGTGTGTGTGTGTGTGTGTGTGTGTGTGTGTGTGTGTGTGTGTGTGTGTGTGTGTGTGTGTGTGTGTATGTAGTGTGTGCGCGCGCGCTTTGGGACACTCCCGTCCAGTGGTATTCATCTAGACATTGCTGTCAACGGTTTTCTTCCAGGCACTGCTGTCTTATGACTTTCGTTTATGTACTGCTGTCTTCGCATGAGGAGCTGGACCCTGCCAATCTCTTTTACAGTCATTTTGCATTTTTCTTCCTATTCCCTAATGCGGTTTTCGTTATGGTTCGTCATTACATCGCTTTGGCTCCTTCTTTTCTCTCCCTGTCTTTTATTAAGTCCCAGACTCCAAGGCTGACCTTCCGGTACCAATTTTTTGTTTCCAGGAAAACCCTTCCAACTTCTCTTCTATTTTCCTGATTTGAGTTTGATTGTTTCTTTCGCTAATATTTTTCCTCCTATTCTTGCAGCTGTTTCCTCTGTTAGATTCGCTTACTTTGCTTATTTATGTTTGTTTTTTAAATTCCTACCATCTTCTGTTTTGTTCCTATAGACCTGCAAAAGTTTTGTTGATATATGTAAACATACATGTAAACATATTCATACGTTTTTGAATATGTATTTTCATATATCTATATATAATGTATCCATACATAAATACCAATATCACAACATGCCTACATACATATACGTATACGCGCACGCACACATACATAGCATTACCCATAGATCGGTCATACGAGCTCTGAGCTCTCTTCCGGGTGTGAAATAGCTGTCGATCACGAGTCCAACACGTGATCCAAAGACCAAGGTGACTGGGAGCAGGGATGACACTATCCACAAGATAGGAGGGACAGCAAATGGAATTTTTGGATGGGTGGGGCATGGGTGAAGTGTGGGTGTATGCTCTAACTTGGTCACTACCCTTCCCCCTTTATGGGAGGAAAGGGTCTGTTAGTATATGTACACACACACACTATATATATATATATATATATATATATATATATATATATATATATATATATATATATGTCACTCACTTGTCACGTGCTAGCGAAGGTTCGAGTCTTTGGCTGTACCACGTTTCAATTTCTGGATGTATGCCTCCTCGAGGTTCTCGATGTTGACGGCTTAGAATTAAAGTATATTGTGGTTGATAAATGTAAATCTGTTCACTGGAATCCATTCAGTGTTGTACTTATATATATATATATATATATATATATATATATATATATATATATATATATATATATATATATATATATATATATATATATATATACTCATATATTGAAGCCAAAGGAATAATAGGCGGACCATGCAACTTCAGTGTTTTGACCGACATGAAGAAACAAGTAGCTAGTAAAGATATAATGGTGATTTTGATAATAAGATCGAATTTCGTCTTGGTGTATAACTTTGATTAATTTTGGTTTAATCCTGGACTCATTCCTGTTGAAAGCAGTGCTGAGGATATATTTGACATGTACTACTACAATAGTGAATATAAGAATAAATTAAGTCTAAATGTAGCAGTCTGTTAATGGAAATTATAGTGTAGTTTATAAAATGTCCTGTAGTAGTTGGTCTTTCTCCTACTACGGAAACTCAGGACGTGAGATACAGGAATGTATAACCCAAAAAAATAACTTGGTAAGAACCCAGAGATCATACAATGGTTCATGTTGATAAGCATAGCTATCTTACAAACTGAAATAACACTATGACATTTGATAAATATTGCAGAAAGATAATGAGATAAAACGAGAAAAGACGCTTCCATAGATATTCATAATTACATTTTTTTTTTTTTTTTTTTTTTTTTTTTTTTTTTTTTTTTTTTTTTTTTTTTTTTAAGGTTGGAAAGCCACGGAGTGTTGCAGACACTCAGAGAGATGTCCCGGGCGTCAACAGAGGCACTCACAGATGACCCACTTGTGGATATCATGTTCCTCTCTTCCAACGGTTGTCAGGTTTGTAAACAAAAGTCTCTGGGTGGAAATGTTAGAGAATGATAACTATTCCCCTATTTTTTCATCCACCTCTACACACACGTGCGCGCACACACAACACACACACACACACACACACACACACACACACACACATACACGCGCGCACACACACACACACATACACACACACACACACACGCACGCACACACACACAAACACACCACACACACATACACACATAAACCCACACACACAAACGCATACACATGCATTCATACATACATATATATATATATATATATATATATATATATATATATATATATATATATATATATACGCACAAACACACACACACGCACACACATTTACATGTAGATATACATGTACATATGTATACGTACATGCACATATCTATGTATGTGTGTGTGTGTGTGTGTGTGTGTGTGTGTGTGTGTGTGTGTGTGTGTGTGTGTGTGTGTGTGTGTGTGTGTGTGTGTGTGTGTGTGTTAAACGCAGTTGAGAGAGAGAGAAAAGATAGCTGGCCGCTAACACGTCCCGAGGCCTGTATCCAACGATAGTAGGCCTGATAAAGAATAGCACTGTGGCGTGCCTTCAGGCAAAGCGGTGCAGTATCCCACGTTGCATGTGGGACGTCCTTTATCACAAACCGTCCACGAGGAACAATAACGAGGAGGGGAAGAACAGGTCCGGCGACAAAGAGATCCTTGTCTCAGATAACTGAGGTCTTCAGCATTGAGGTCATTGTCACCACCCCGGGCTTGACCTGTGCTGCTGCCGCGCCGAATGGCGGACACTCGCCAATGGGCGGGGCTGGTTGGACACCGGGGGAGGGGTGGGGTGGGGTTGGTCGGACACCGGGAATGGGGTGGGGTTGGTCGGACACCGGGAAGGGGTGGTGGGTGGTCGATCGGACATCGGGGGAGGGGAGGGGTTGGTCGGACACGGGGAACGGGTGGGGTCGGTCGGGCACCGGGGGAGGGGTGGGGGAGGGGTGGGGGAGGTCGGACACCGGGGTAGGGGTGGGGGGTCGATCGGACACCGGGGGAGGGGTGGGGTTAGTCGGACACCGGGAGAGGGGTAGGGGAGTTGGTCGGACACCGGGGGAGGGATGGAGTTGGTCGGACACCGGGGGGAGTGGTGGGGTCGGTCGGACACCGGGAGAAGGGGGATGTCAGTTTTGTTGGTGCAGTGAAATGGTAGACGGAAGCTGTGGGTATAGGAGAGAAATCGAAGAAGAGCAGAAAGGAGGGATCGTGGACATAAAGATGTCACGACTATTCTTAGTGTAGAGATAGTGTCAGGTCATAAAGTGGTGGGGGTACCAGGTAAGGGTATTTGGGAGACTGAGGATCGGAAAGAAGGTAGAAGGATCATCAAGTTTTTTTTTTTTTTTTTTTTGTGGATGGAAGGGGTGGGCAGAGGAATGGATGGATGGAGGAGCTTATCCCAGTTATGGCACAAAATAGCTGTCGATCACGAGTCCAACACGTGCTCCAAGACCATAGTGAATCTCTTACACACACACACACACACACACACACACACACACACACACACACACACACACACACACACACACACACACACACACACACACACACACACACACACACGGGAGTTGGGTGTGTGTGTGCGTGTAAGGTCATAGCATTACCCATAGATCGGTCATACAAGCTCTGAGCTCTCTTCCGGGAGGGAAATAGCTGTCGATCACGAGTCCGACACGCGATCCAAAGACCAAGGTGAGGTGAATCACACACACTAAAGGTGATAGATTTCATTGATAGAAGAGATCTGATTAAAGAGGGGAGGGCTATTAGAGGCCAGGGGGTAACTTGTTTTTGTTTTGTCATCATTTGTCTGTTTGATTCTCATTATTAGTTATATGTCAATTTATTATTATTTACTATTTATCTGTTTGTTTATCATTTAACTATACCTATGCATTTATTTACTGTATTCAATTTGTTATTTACATTATTATAGTTTTTATTTATTCATTTATTATTATTTTGACTTTTTTCGCATCCGACCTAGATATGGACCAAAAGGTCTCCTGTCGGTATGCTCCGCCTTTGTAATCCTTTAAAAGACCATATGTCTAAAGTGTGTGAAGAAATCCAGTTTTCCCTATAGATGCATAAATACCTGGAATAGCTTGTGATATAGCCTAAGTTCAAACAATACACGAGTTCACATTCAAATATGATCACTGGAAATCAAAGAAATAGGTTAAGCTGGAACCGCACATGAATTTTTACAAAGGATTACAAAGGCGGAGCATGCCGACAGGAGACCTTTTGGTCCATATCTAGGTCGGATGCGAGAAAAAAAATCATAATAATTATAAACAAATAAATGAATAAATGAATAAATGAAAACAATAATAATGTAAATGATAAATAAAATAAATCAATGCATAGGTGTGTTAGAAAATCAGCGAATAGGAGACGGGACCCTACGAGTGTTGCTTCTCTCCTGTATACTACAATTAGGTAAATAAACACACACACACACACACAAATTCACACACACAGACACACGCAGACACACACACACACACACACACACACACACACACACACACACACACACACACACACACACACACACACACACACACACACACACACACACACACACACACACACACACACACACACACACACACACACACACACAGTTCTTTGTTGACTTGATTCTCATGACTGACGAACGTATGAGTTTGTATAGCAAACGTCTGATTTGAACGGCGTGACTTGATTGTGACTGGCGTTTGACGTGCGTGTCTTACGTATTGTCTGGTCTTGGCCTATACGTTCTAGATAATTTTATTGCGGTGCATGTACATACATGTATCTATGTACCCATGCATACATACATACATACATACATACATACATACATACATACATACATACATACATACATACATACATACATACATTCATATATACATATATACATGCATACATACATATATACATATATACATGCATACATATAGGACATACATACATATACACATACATACATACATACATACATACATACATACATACATACATACATATAGTACATACATATATATAACTATACATACATACATACACACATACACGCATACATACATACATACATACATACATACATACATACATACATACATACATACATACATACATACATACATACATACATACATACATACGCACATACATTCATACATGCATGCATACATACATACATACATACATACATACATACATACATACATACATACATACATACATACATACATACATACATACATACATATAGTACATACATATATACACACATACATACATACATACATACATACATACATACATACATACATACATACATACATACATACATACATACAAACACACATACATACATACATACATGCATACATACATACAAAGGATTTGAAACATTAAGTCAGAAGGTAACAGTATTCAATATTCACTTGGAAATAACAAGAGCTTCCATCTTTGGAAGTAATATCGCACCGAAGAAACGAAGTCATAGAAATGGTAAAGGGATGATACATACCCCTTACTTATGTGTTGCTGTCTGCTAGCCTCCTGAAGATCACTTCAGCTCTAAATAGAATCAAGAGGGATTCACTAAATACCATTAGGGTTTATTTTGTGACCTCGATTGTAAGCTCCGTGGTTTCACAGGGGACCGGAGACCACGAGGGGCCGGGGGGGGGGGGGAATGAGTATTTGTTGTCTACTACATAGCACGGGTTCGAGAACCTTTCGAAGTGTAGCGAGACAAAGTTCTTCCGACAACGGCGCCAAGAATTGCCTCTGGCTATCACTGGGAGCATTCACATTGTCCATTAAGATGGGAACGAACGCACGCACACACACACACACACACACATACACGCACACACACGCACACACACACACACACACACACACA
>NC_134800.1:55539521-55557021 GCF_046742065.1 Oratosquilla oratoria
ACAGCCACTATAGACAACAACACAGCCACTATAGCCACCACCACAGCCACTTCCGAAGCGATCTTGTTCCTCATAAGACGTCTCCAGTGACTTCGAGTCCCGTTGTTTTGTCTTGTCTTGTCTTGTCTTGTCTTGTCTTGTCTTGTCTTGTCTTGTCTTGTCTTGTCTTGTCTTGTCTTGTCTTGTCTTGTCTTGTCTTGTCTTGTCTTGTCTTGTCTTGTCTCGTCTGCGGGGTTCCTTGGCTGTTGAGTCACTCGGTCTAAAAGAGATTAATTTTTTTCTTGTCGACGTTTTTTTCGCCATTTTCTTTCCTCTCCTTTTTTTTTTTTTTTTTTTGTCCTTTTTATTTTATCTTTCTGGTACTTGTTTATCTTTTCTTTTTTTCTCTTTTTTATTTTCTTAGTATTTTTCTTGACTTTTTTACTTTTTCTTTACATTTTTTATTTTTCTTGTTTTTTATGTTTTTCTATTTCATTGAATTTTTCTTTATTTTATTTTTTATTTATTTTCTTGTTTTTTTAATCCCTTTTTGTATCGATCACGCCATTTTCCTTCAGGATATTGTCTTATTCTATTAACTAATCCTCTATGCTATTATATTCTTCTAATTTCATCTACAAAACTAGTTCTCTCTCTCTCTCTCTCTCTCTTTCTCTCTCTCTCTCTCTCTTTGTAAACGTAAATGAATTAATAAATAACTAGATGATAAATAAATAAACAAGTAAATGTATTGATAGATAAGCAAATAGATGAAAAAATGAAAATCAATGAATAAGTAGATAAATAGATAATTGAGAAAACTGATAGATGAATGATATAATCTGAGATGTCTCCCATCTACAAGAGCGTTTGATTCTAAGATTCAGTTGAAATGGGTTTTCCGCACCAATTCCTATTCCTCCTCCTCTTCCTCTTCCTCCTCTTCCTCTTCCTCCTCTTCCTCCTCTTCCTCCTCTTCCTCCTCTTCCCCTTACAAAGAATAGCTCTCTCAATTTTGCTTCCATCTTTCCCTGTTTTTTTATTTTCTTTTTTTTTGGGGGGGGGGTGAGGTCTCACTTTGTCTCGTCCACTTTTTCTTCTCTACCTCATTCTGCTCTCTTTGTCATTTTTCTTTTATTTTGTCTTTTTTTTCGCCCTGTTGTCTATTTATTATCACTGTCTTATTCTATTGTCTGTTGCTTTTGTCCCTGTCTCTGCCTTTTCTAAATTTAATTATCATCAAACCTCATAAATCTTACGTTCAGATATACAGCTTATTCCAAACAAGTCTTATTATTCATTTATGAATATCTAAAGTCCAAAGAATTAAACAAGTTGTTGAGGAGGATGTGTGTACCAAATAGAGTCGGCGTGTCAAATTTTGGGAAGATTTTTTTTTTCTAATCAAACTGAAGGAAGGGACATATAGAGAGATAAGAGGAATGTATGCAGAAGAAAAATTAAACGAAGAGAAGGAATGGACATATGATACCCAATCTCCCCTTCTCCCTCCTCTCCCTCCTCCCTCTCCTCTTCCTCCTCCTTCTCTTCTTCCTCCTCTTCCTCCTCTTCCTGTCTGGAGCGGAAGGGAGGAGAGAGGGTGAAGGAAGGACGTGAGTATGGACTTCAAAGGGGAGAAGGGCATTTGTGGAAAGAGAGGAACGCTTGATAATTCAAATGAGATTTGGCCTTTCGCTGTCTTGATTTTTGCTTAATTGTGCCTTTTATGATGTTCTGTTGCATGTCGGTGGTGTGTGTGTGTGTGTGTGTGTGTGTGTGTGTGTGTGTGTGTGTGTGTGTGTGTGTGGGTGTGTACCGTATGTGTGCGTGTATCGTATGTGTGTATGTGTGTGCGTGTGTGTGTGTGTACCGTATGTGTGTGCGTGTCTCTGTGTGTGTGTGTGTGTGTGTGTGTGTGTGTGTGTGTGTGTGTGTGTGTGTGTGTGTGTGTGTGTGTGTGTGTGTGTGTCTACTCACCTTGGTCTTTGGATCACGTGTTGGACTCGTGATCGACAGCTATTTCCCTCCCGGAAGAGAGCTCAGAGCTCGTATGACCGATCTATGGGTAATGCTATGACCTTACACACACACACACACACACACACCCAACTCCCCGCCCACGAGAGTCAGAGTAACGACCCGAAGCGCAGCGATACCGAAATAATTTCGGCCCTGGGCAGGATTCGAACCAAGTACTACGAGCACCACCATGCTGGTAGTCCAGCGCTCTACCAACCACGCCACCGAGTCGTGTGTGTGTGTGTGTGTGTGTGTGTGTGTGTGTGTGTGTGTGTGTGTGTGTGTGTGTGTGTGTGTGTGTGTGTGTGTGTGTGTGTGTGCGCGCGTGTGTGTGTGTGTGTTTGTGTGTGTAAGTGTGTGCGTTTGTAAGTGTGTGTGTGTGTGTATGTGTGTGTGTATGTGTGTAAGTGCGTGTGTGTGTAAGTGTGTGTGTGTGTGTGTGTGTGTGTGTGTGTGTGTGTGTGTGTGTGTGTGTGTGTGTGTGTGTGTGTGTGTGTGTGTGTGTGTGTGTGTGTGTGTGTGTGTGTGTGTGTGTGTGTGTGTGTGTGTGTGTGTGTGTGTGTGTGTGTGTGTGTGTGTGTGTGTGTATGTGTGTGTGCATGTGTTGATATTGGTGTTGGTGTTGTTCTCGTCCTTGTAGTTCTTGTTATTGTTGTTATTTTTGCTATTTCCGAAGTTATTGGTGTACGCATTGATGTGTACATACATGTACGTATACGTACATGTACTTAAATTTTATTTACCACGAGCTAATAATTCAAAACCACTACTACTCCCATCCCTTGGATTACAATGAACTTTACTTCAGGCATTTCCAGATCTTCCTGCTCGCCCTTCCCAAACCCACCTCTTCCTCCCTCCCACCCTCACCTTGGCTCTTGCCCTCACCAATCCCCTGATGGCGGCAACTGATTCTCACGAAATAATTATCATTTTCCTTCCACGTGAGTCACACTTACTTCGAAAACAAGAAATCATCCTTCAGGACGGCTTCCACGAAGTCTTCTCGAAGTCTGATATTGACTTTTTACACCCTGGAGTCGCGCAGTGATTTATTAGTATGATTAGCCGTGGATTTGAACGCTAAGTTCCAGTCCTCTTCTTCTCAAGTGCCGTGTCATATCTATTCTATTAACACTCTTCGAGGAAGTTTCTCTCTTTATTTCTCTTTATTTATTACTTTATTCTCGAAAACTTGAAATGGAGATTGATGAGTTCAGCCTGAGATCTCTTTGGAGAGGGTGTGCATAGCTTCAATTTTTTTTTTCTTTTTTTTTACAACGTTTTGACCCCCCCCCCCCCCCCCCCCCCGGGCTCCGTGGGTCTCTGGAAGGTCCAAAAAATCTCCAAAGTGGGACCACGAGCTGATAACTAAAGAGAATTAGTGAATGTTTAGCGATTAGCGATTGAATTCAGTGTAATGGTCTCTAGAAGCCTATGAACAGCAAGACATAAATCGCGGAATACACGAGAAGCAGAACTCTTGAAGCTCCCACGAAGTATTCTTCTATAGTATCCTGAATGAGTAACCATGGCAACGAACAAAGACAGAAGATTCTTCGGTCCACAACGAGGTTGGACGCAGAAAAAAAAAAAAAAAACATAACATACAGAAACAAACACCCAGAGAGGCAAACAAACAGGCAAACAGAAGAAGCGTTTGGCAAGCAACGGAGCATACCGCTTACGCTGTTTACTCAAGCAAGGTGCGAGTCTTGTAACTGTACTACATTCCATCACCTCCAAAGGAAGTTGACTCAGTTCATTCACTACGTGGTTGGCGACAATGTTTCTTCTTACTTCGAGATCTCTCTCCTCTCAGCCTAAGCCATTGGGCCTCCCCTAGGGGACATGAATGTCCCTAAGGGGTCCATGAGAAGAATCTAGGGGTGACAGGATCTGCCCTTACGATTAGGGCGTCGTTACTTGCGGCGAAGGTCGAGTGGATGGCGGTTCGTACCCCGCCACCGGCGAAGTTGAACCAAGAGCATGGTTGATTAAATTCCAGGCTACAAAGTCGTCTATAAGGGGCGCCATCCTAGCCTCACGGTAGAGGGGAGTTTGTGACGTTAAACAACAACAACATCATCATCATCATCATCATCATCATCATCATCATCATCATCATCATCATCATCATCATCATCATCATCATCATCATCATCATCATCATCATCACCATCATCACCATCATCACCATCATCACCATCATCACCATCATCACCATCACCATCATCACCATCATCACCATCATCACCATCACCATCATCACCATCATCACCATCACCATCACCATCATCACCATCACCATCACCATCACTGTCATCACCATCACTGTCACCATCATCACCATCATCATCATCATCATCATCATCATTATATAATATAGCGTGGTGATGTAAGTTAAGCATATCACAAAAATTGTATATATATAAGACAATTATTATTGTCAGCTTTGTGATCAAGCAAAGTTTTTTTTTTTTTTTTTTTTTTTTTTTTAGGGTGAGATTTGGGGTATAAATGAAAGGGAGCTACACAAATGTTGGGAGACACAGGACTGAGCCCAGTACTTGGATGATGGTCATAGAAGTCAGCATCTGAGCCAGTTTGGAGTTCTCGATGGTCGTGACAAATTATCTAGTATCAAAATTCAGAACAAATTTCACCAAGCTCTCTATCGTGTTCGACAATCACCGTTTCTGTCCCTGGGAATAGTGCAAATATAAACACCACTCAGAAGCTAAATAATCTCAATAACCTACTCAAATTTCCAGACCCGTGTAACTGGTTGGTAAGACGAATATCAATCAACGTATATTCCTCCCCTTTTACATCTCTCTTATTATCCGAATTTATCTTAGTTCCAATATAGTTGTTTATATCTTTTGTGGCCATGGTTCGCTACTGCCTTTGTACTTCGTCTGCCTTAACCAGAGCTTCTATCCTTAAGGACCCAAAGATTTGGAGTCTTCATGAATGCCCGGAATGGGGGGGGGGGGCAAAGGGGGTAATGCCCCCCCCCCTAGAAATTCAGGATATGTTTGAGGCCTTGCCAAGTCGATACATATAACTTTGTTCGTTTTCTTAAGTTATAGAATATCATTGTATGATAGATAAATGCCAAAACACAACTCATGTAAATAATGTAAA
Organism: Oratosquilla oratoria; assembly: GCF_046742065.1. Taxonomy (NCBI): domain Eukaryota; kingdom Metazoa; phylum Arthropoda; class Malacostraca; order Stomatopoda; family Squillidae; genus Oratosquilla; species Oratosquilla oratoria. Next base: position 55,544,670 of record NC_134800.1, read on the forward strand.
TATATATCTCTATGCGGCCCAATTTGAAGTATCTTGATATGACACAATACTATTAACCATACATGTATAATATCTTTAATTTTGCTCCCTCCTCCATCTACAAAGATTCATGTGGACATCCCTAGGGGTCATAAACTTGGGAAAGGAACAGCAGAACATAAAGGATAGCAAATGTCAAAAGTGACCAGCACACTTCTCTAAAGCTACGTTTTGCTCAATGACGATCGCTTATGGCTCAACGATGATCGTCAAACGAATGTCTAGAGCACTATTTTTTTTTTTTTTTTTTTTTTTTTTTTTTGAATGGCTGGGCTGCTTTTCTTTTCCAGCAACTGCCACTAGAATCTCTATAAACAAAGAATTTGTGTTCTAGGCAATCGTTTGACGATCATCACCAGTCCGCGAACGATCATCGTTGAGCGGGTAACGTACCTTAAGTGGAAACTAGTCTCCAACTATGAAAGAATACTGGCGTTGCTCTGATCCGTAGAGGTGGCGTGCTAGGGTCAAGAATGTCTTGTGGGTGTGAACGGCGAGTTGTTTTTACTCAGGGAAACGTCCATCAGGTCGCACGCACGCACACACACACACACACACACACACACACACACACACACACACACACACACACACACACACACACACACACACACACACACACACACACACACACACACACACACACGCCCTCAGGAAATACTGATCCCCATGGATTAGGAATGATGAAAGACCTCCCGCAACATGAACAGAACTCTTTCCCAACAGGTCCCCTTACCGACTTTGGGTCCCTTTCCAGACTTTGAAACTAGTGAACTAGGGTAACCGAACCTAAATCTAGCTTACACCTAACCTAAATCTAACCTAAACCGAACATAGCCAAAAACCTAACCTAAACATAATCTAAACCTGACCTAACCTATACCTGACCTAACCTTAACCTAGCCTAAACCTAGTTTAAACCTAAATTAAACCTAACCTATACCTAACCTAAACCTAAAGTAAACCCAATCTAAACTTGACCTAAACCTAACCTAAACCTAACCTAAACCTAACCTAAACCTAACCTAAACCTAACCTAAACCTAACCTAAACCTAGCTTAAACCTTACCTAAACCTAACCAAAATCTAACCTAAACCTAATCTAGACTTTACCTAAATCTAACCTAAACCTAACCTAAACCTAACCTAAACCTAACCTAAACCTAACCTAAACCTAACCTAAACCTAACCTAAACCTAACCTAAACCTAACCTAAACTTAACCTAAACCTAACCTAAACCTAACCTAAACCTAACCTAAACCTAACCTAAACCTAACCTAAACCTAACCTAAACCTAACCTAACCTAACCTAAACCTAAATTAAACCTAGCCTAAAACTAACCTAAACCTAATTTCAACCTAGCCTAAACCTAGCCTAAACCTAGCCTAAATTTAACCTAAACCTAACCCAAACCTAACCTAAAACTATAAAAACTTAAACTAAACCTAACTTAAACTTAACTTAAACCTCATCTAACCAAACCCAATCTAGCCATATTTTCTATGACATACGGTCAAAAACTATTACGGTGCATGTAATGTGTAGCCAAAGAAAACATCAAAATATCGGGCGGGGGGGGGGGTATGACGTCACCCGAATTTTAGTTCGGGGAAGGAACATTCAGGGAAACAAATCTATTCTTGACCTGCCGCCCTCAAGAGTCACGTAAAATATGTAAGTTTTGGTTGGGAAATGTTTGAGTTGGACTGGGTTGAATTGGGTTAGATTGGGTTGGGTTGGGTTGGGTTGGGTTGGTTTTGGTTGGACTGGGTTGAATTGGGTTAGATTGGGTTGGGTTGGGTTGGGTTGGGTTGATTTTGGTTGGGTTGGGTTGGGTTTGAGTTTGGTTTGGGTTGGGTTGAGTTAGGTTTGAGTTTGGTTTGGATTTGGGTTTGGGTTTAGGATGGGTTGGGTTGGGTTGGGTTGGGTTGGGTTGGGTTTGAGTTTGGTTTGGGTTGGGTTGAGTTGGGTTGGGTTTTAGTTTGGTTTGGATTGAGTTGGGTTGGGTTTTAGTTTGGTTTGGATTTAGGATTGGGTTTAGGATGGGTTGGGTTGGGTTGGGTTGGGTTGGGTTGAGTTGGGTTGGGTTGGGTTGGGTTAGGCTGGGCTAGGCCAGACTTGACTAGGCTTGGTCAACCTAGGCTAGGTTAGGTTAGTTTAGGTTAGGCTACGTTAGATTAGGTTAGATTAGGTTAGGTTAGGTGAGATGAGATGATATAAGATAAGATAAGATGAAATAAGGTTATACTAGGTAAAATTAGATTATGTTAAATTAGGGTCGGTTAGGGTCGTTTACTGTAAGTTAGGTTAGGTTAGGTTATTTTAGGATAGGCTAGGTTAAGCTAGGTTAGGTTAGGTTAGGCTAGATTAGACTAATTTACATTACATTACATTACGTTAGGCTAGGTTAGGTTAGGTTAGGTTAGGTTAGGTTAGGTCAGGTTAAATTAGATTAGATTAGATTAGATGAGGTTAAGTTAGCAACTAGAACTTTTATGGGAGTTTTTTCCTGTAGCTTTTTTCCTAGACTCATGGCTGGAACACAATCACCAGTGGACATGTGACAGCAATTCTGGAAGAGGAAATTATTTCTATTTTGAGTAAATTTTGTGTATCGGGACCGTTATGCTGCCAAGAGGGGTGGCATGATCCTGCCCCGAGGTGCAGCACGTTCGATGTATAACGGATTAATTAAAAAATGTCCGGGAGATATGTTTCTGTAAAATTCGGTCTGATCGCTATGTCCGGCTGGACATTGCCACCAAGATCCAGAAGACAAAGAGAACTCTGGACCTTTATTTATTTTCATTTGTTTGTTTGTTTATTTTCGTTTCGTTTTTTTTTTTTTCTCTCACGGTATATTCTTGAGAACTCTGGATTTTCTCCTCCCTCCTCTTCCTCCTCCTCCTCCTCCTCCTCCTCCTCCTCAGATTCCTCCTTCTCCTACTCTTACTCCTCCTCTTTCTCATCTTAATTTCTCATTCCTCTTTTTTACTTTCATAATTTGTATAATTCTTCCTGTCAACTTAATACCTCTTTCGTTTTTTTCCTATCGTTTTTCCTGTCCATATAATATCTGTTCTTTGTTCTATGTTCTCAGTATACTAGTTAGTTCTACATTCAGAACTCTTCTTCCTTAAGAACTAAAAACGAATAAGAATTCAACGCCTCACCCTCTTCTTCAGCCTCACCCCATCTTATGCAAATCTCAGTCCAACTCCTAAATTCCTTTCGTTGAGCAAAAAATAAAAAATCCTGTAATCCCGCCCAAGGTGGCGGGGAAAAAAAGCGAGTTAAGGGGAAGAACCTATTGGCGAAACGAGACCGCAAGAGACCTTGAGACTACAAAGAAACCCAGGGTCCCTCGGCCGGTTAAGGTCAAAGCTCCGAAGTCTCCTCCTGGAGGACGTCTTCTGGAGGTCAAAGGTCAACGAAGACATAGAAGCAGCCCACGAACCACCACTCCCGGATTGGTGGACGGGGCAGAAAGAACCACGCCGAATGTTGGTCTGGAAGAGATTCTTGGATGGATCGAGGCCCAGCCTGAGGACGTGACCCTGAAGAAAAACGTGCTGTGAACCCAAACCCCATCACAAAGACATATCTTATAGATTCTGTTCCGGGGAAGACCAGAAGAATTGATCAAGTTGAGGGAAGGGGCCCTGGCCTGAAGAGACACTGGATAGATCAAGACACTTCCAGAGAGGAGGAATTCTTGCCCCTCAGCCAAAGCACCCAAACGATTCGGACTTGAGTCTTTGTGCCGCTTCGGTCCGGGAGACACAAATTCCGGGAATCGAAGTTCGTGTTCTTTGTGATTACAAAGAACAGACAAGGGACGTGGCCTCGGTAAGTCTATAGTACGTACAAGTGGTGCCAGGTCATCATCTCATAGATGGGTACTCTTCGTGTCAGTGAAATAACCCTGGTTTTCTCGTGACGAGGCTGATTTCACGATCACGCGGACATCAGTGGGACTATGCTATGTGATGACCTGCGGTTTTTATGGTGGACACTTACGAGTACGTTCGTTCTTCTTGTGTCCCACAGCTTTTAAGAAAGGAAACACCAAAGACATCTACGGATATATCCGAAGAATTTAGAGAACCTGTGGTTCTGTAGTTACTGTTCTCTGTCTCTTCCTTGTTCCTTCTCTTGAAATATATGTGTCATCTTTGGATACGTAGAGTTGGTTGGGTGGGAAGGAATGTCTTTTGTGGGAGCAAGCGATTTTTTTTTCTTCTTCTTTTTTGTGTGGGGATAAATAAGGTAATTCTAAAAATTTTGAACTAGCAAGCTAAAAGAAAAATGCTTTCTCACAGAAAATGTTTTAGGGTAAATACGGTTTATACTGAGCGAGTTTTACAATTTCACTTAGTTGTGAGTCCAAACAGAAGATGATACAATAATCAAAAGCCTGTGTTTGTTCTAGTTTTTGTTCAGTTACTGAATTACATCTAGATACCATGAGTTTTTTCAACTTGCGGTCTAAAGACCTAAATTCACAATTCAAGCCTCCAGTAGCGATAGGTTTATCTTATTGATAAAGACATAATACCTGAATCTATTTACCGTGAGCATTCCTTTTGTCGACATATTTCTCTTTCTGGGGAATGGTTCCTGAAGTAGAACTGAAGCCACCTAATTTCCTGAAAGAGATAACGAATAAAAATTTCTGAAATGCCTGTCGTGGTTTTCTTGATGACATACAGTAGCGTCTTCAAGGAAATCATGAAAACAAAAACAAAACAAAAAATTTCATGACGTCATTAAAGAAAGAAAAAACAAGGAGGAAAGTAACCCAGACTAGTAAATGTAGCAACCTTGACCCTTGATGCTTTGGTGGTAATCGTTCGTGGTTTTCTATATTTGGTTCTCCCAAGATTGTTAAGCACAACGTGTTAACTAAGTTTGAGTAATCGATACACCATACTATGCGGAATTAGTTTAATTTTCTTTTCGCTAAGTTAAGCATTTTATATTAGAACCATGTGCTCAAGTTGTTCAGGTCACTGATACCACATTGTAAAATACAGTAACTTTTAGTTTTCATTACACACGCGCACGCACACACACACACACACACACACACACACACACACACACACACACACACACACACACACACACACACACACACACACACACACACACACACACACATGCACACATACACACACAGATATATATATATATATATATATATATATATATATATATTCCTCTGAAGAAGCATAGAGCGACACCGGTCAGGAATAAACTCAGTAACTCGGAACTAGACCCGTGACTTCTTTTTCCACCTTCATCAACATATATATATACATATATATATGTATATATATTTATATATGTATATATATATACATATATATATTTATATATATGTTTGTGTGTGTGTATATATATATATATATATATATATATAACGCTGTATTATGTCATAAGCATTATTGTAATGCGCCCAGACTTTTGTTGAACATTTGTTAGAGGCGCTGTTTGTCAATTGTGGCGACCATTACCAGTTACCTGCATCCAGAGGCCCTTCAAAGTGAAAACCAAAACTGCTCATTTTTAAAACCCGTCAACTTTCTCAGCTCTGCAGGAGGTGGAGCCCTGTGAGGCTGACACTTCGTCTCCGTTCTGGGTTTAACATCTCACTCAAAAAGAGCTGGTAAAATGTTCTTCTTTCTCTACCACTTTCTTTCGGTGACAGAGAAACAGTCCCGCGCTGATTCAATACAATACAGACAACTATAGACTTAATTTTCCAAAGGAGGATATATAGGAGGACCTGGGTGATTGTTGCCAGCCACAATGGGGCCGCGGATTCCACAATTAGTTAAAACAGAGGGAAGTGTTATTGTTATCATTTGTCCGCACATTTGTCCGCAGTATGTGTCAGGCCCGGTGAATCCGGTTCGGGGCTGTTTTCTTCATGTTTGCCACATGTCTGCGACACGTGAGGATTCTCTGGTGTTTTGCAAGACAAATGATCTCGCCTTAAGCTCCCGTTTCGTTACTAATTGCCCCCGTGATGTCTTCTGACTTTCTTGGTGTACGAACGCTCGTTCATCAAACGTATCGAGTTTAATACCAGTCCGCTTGGTGTTGATTAATAGCCTCGTATCTTATCGTCCTCTGGTAAAGTTTTAATCGTTCATTAAGGGCACTTAAACCACATACGGGATAGTCCCTTGGGTAAAACTGTATCCAGAGGCGCTTAGTCTGAAGATAAGTTAAAGAGAAACGAGGCTACATTTGCACGGATGAAATATGAGAGGGGAATTAAGTGTTCAATATGTCATTTGAATATCTTGTGATCTGTGTTTTGCGAGATGTGTCAACAGATTGCCTCAGAAACTGCTTAATGGTCTGAGAGTGAAGGATTGTTTTCCCATATCCTCGTTACTAACTTTGAGATTTTTTCTACGCTTGCAATATAGTTTCTGATGCTAAGCTTTCTTGATTCACTTTGAGATTTCCTCTACGTTGGCACCAAAGCTTCTGAAGCAAAGTCTTCCTATCTAATGAGCAGATTGGGAATTAAATGTAACTGTATTTCAGAATGGTCTCCAAGGAGTTAATGAATACACAGCTGTGAGCTTGTCTACTAGAATAGAGACTCCCTTTAGCCCATAACAATAAGAACTATATCAGACCAAAATACCCAATTTTTACCGTCACGAATTTTAATCTCTTGTATGACGAGAGAAAAAGAGATAATAGAATGATGAAAAAGCCTATTTGATATGTATATTCTTTTAAACCAAGATTTATATGGAGACCATGGGGATGATGTATGAAGTTTGTTGCCAGGTCCAGAGAATGGGATGGGTAGATGGCTGGCAAGATAAGGATTAAGGAGGGGAGAGAAGGCAGGAGGTTGAAAGGTTGCACGAGTATAGCCCGTGATTAGTCGCTTTTTTATCTTTGTTCATGCATATATGCATGCAAACATACATACATACACAAACACACACACACACATAGTGTACATACATGTATACATGCATATATATATATACATATATATATATATATATATATATATATATATATATATATGTTTTATCAACCACAATGCACTTTTATTCTAAGCCATATAGGCGCATGCAGAAATTGTAACGAGGGACGCCCAAGGACTCGAACCCCTGCGGCGAGAACGTTACAAGTGCCGCTCTCTTGATGGTGTATTGGTTTAAGTCACTCGGCACTTGTAACGATCTCGCCGCATGGATTCGAGTCCTTGGGCGTCCCTCGTTATAATTTCTGCATGCGCCTATATGGCTTAGAATTAAAGTGCATTGTGGTTGATAAAACGTATCTCTAAACACTGGGACCCATTCAGTGTCGTACAAATATATATATATATATATTATATAATTATATATTTATATATATATATATATATCTATATATATATATATATATATATATATATATATATAAAGACTCGTTAAGACTTCTTCATATCACCGAGCCTTAAATATTCAGAGAGAAAAAAGAGGGAACAATTAATAAATAGATAGGTAATTAAATAGATATGTATACAGATATATAAAGAATTATATACACAAATAAAGGAATACATAAACAAATAAATAAAGAAATAGACAAATAAATAAACAATTCAACAAATATATAAACAAACAAATAAATAAATTAGTAAATAAATAAATAAATAATTGGATAAATAAGTAAATTATATATATATATATATATATATATATATATATATAGATAGATAGATAGATAGATAGATAGACAGATGAATAGATAAATATATAGGTAAATCAATAAATTGATTAATAAACAAGAAAATAACCAAATAAATTAAATGAAAAAATAAGTAAAGTTGTCCATAAACTCCTGACAGAAAATTTTGATAAATATATTACTCCCACATTTTTGTTGTTGCTAATTTGTGTGTCATTTGGACCAGAAGTCCTCGATCTTTCTGGGTACTCTCCTATCGCACCACGAAATGTCATTCCCTCTTTTCATTACTACAATCTACACAGGCAAAACATATGTCATTTATAATTAATTTTGTACCATTCAAACAATGAAACATACATATTGTAAAACCTGTACAACTGCAGTTTACGAAAGAAAAATGAAATTAAACGACAACCGCTCCAGTATGGTAAAGATATTTGGTCTTCATTATCTTTCAACCTTAAACATCTTAAAATTTCAACCCGTATAAGGCAGGGTAAGGGAACAGGACTAAGGGGATAGGGGACAACGGGGGCTGGACGGGGGAGGAACTCTTGTAATGTTTGGTTACTACATATTGGTGAAGGTACACTTCAGTAAGAGAAAGGCATTATTCAAACTCCAATTCTTTCGAAACTGTTTATCAAAAATATAATGTGAGGTATACACAAATAAGCCCGCTGTCTTGGCAGTGGAACAATAAGGATATACACAACATTTTATAGCACCACGAATAAACTGGCTTACATAATACAATTTAAACTAGAGCCCCTTCCCAAGATTCGAAGGAGGTAGGCATTCCGAACTGAGGTCATCAGAAGTCTTCCCAGGACAAAGTTGGGTGCAGTTGAAGGTTAGCACATAGCGAGGGACCTTCGAGGAAGCTGGCATTGTATTTCTGTCTTGTTAGACCGATCACGGGTGGGGTTGCATACACACATACATAGATACATATATACATATATACATACATACATACAAAAATACATGCATATATACATACATACATACATATATGCATACATACATACATACATACATACATACATACATATATTTGTAGTGTTATGAACGAAGCTTCAAGGTGTGACCTAGCTACACGTACATACATACATGCATACATATAAACATACAAATATATCTAGATACATACATACATACATACATACATACATACATACATACATACATACATACATACATACATACATACATACATACATAAATACATACATGTATACGTATATACAAATAAGTGTATACGTATAATGCAAGGACCAACTCCAAACCTGTATACAATCGTAAATTTTACATTAATGCATTAAAAACAACCACACCTTTCCTGTAACCTTGGGTAAAGGAATACTTGGAAGGCTCACACCTGTGAAACCTGACGAACCAAAGACGAAGTTCGGGACTCTGTACTTCGAAGAAAGACGCTCTCGGTTTGACTTCGAGAAAAAATGAAGAACTTTCAGACGCCTCCATCAAGGTTGGAAGATGAGACTTTTTAGGTACTTAGAGACATGAAGAGTGGAACCTCCCTTATTTTAGGAATATATATATATATATATATATATATATATATATATATATATATATATATATATATATATATATATAGTATATATATATACATATATATATATATATATACATATATATATACGTATATATATACAAATAAATATACATTTATATATTTATCTATATACAAATATATATTTATGTTCATTTAAATACAAGTATATATAAATATATACATATATATACATATATATATATATATACATATATACATATACGTGTATATATATTATGTATATATATATGTACATATATATATATATATATACATATATATATATATATATATATATATATATATATATATATATATATATGGTAACAACCACAATACACTTTAATTCTAAGCCATCAACATCGGGAGACCCGATGGAAGCTAACGTGGAGAAATTAAAATGCGTTACTGCCAATGACTCGAACCCGACTAGCGCATAATAAGTTCTGTAGTGACTTACCGATTACGCTATCAAGAGAGATATAATTTGAGCGCAATTTTTCTTATATATTTGTATGCTCGAGTTACATACACATACACGAAATTTTTTGATCAACCCATCTCCACTATGATAGTGCAAATGGTAAGTATACGAACGCGGTAAAGTATTTGTACAAAATGAAGGAGCATATATATATATATATATATATGTATATATATGCATATATATATATATACATATATATATATATGTATATATATGCATATATATACACATATATACATATATATGTATATATAATATATACATACACATACACACACATATATATATATATATATATATATTCTTTTTAAATATTTAGTATTATAAATATATATGTATTTATACATTGTGTTCTAATTTTTGTATTCATTATTTCTTTCATTCACAATAAAATTTATTTGTCTGTTTATTTACATGTTCATTGATTGATTCATTTATTAATACATGTCTATCTATTTATACCTTTTGTATATTCATATTTCTTTTTATCCATCTCCTTCTCTATTTATCTATTCATCTTCTTATCTATTGACCTATCTATCTATTACTTGTTTATTATGTATTAATGTATTCATCTATTTATTTGTATATATTTCATATATCTATAAATTTATCTTTGTTATCTATTTGTCTATTCATCTATTACTCAATCTGTTTTCTTATCTATTTATATTTTCATCTATTTATTTATTTTTTATTTTCCTATTTTCCTATTTTCCTATTCATCTTTTTACCTATTTATATATTTACCTATTAATTTATTCATCTATTCATCTATTACATATTTATCTACTGATCTATTTATCTATTTATGTATTTCCTATTTACCTATTTCTGTTATATATTTACTTATTTACCTATTTTTCTCTATCTACTTATCTATTTACATATTTATCTATTATCTATCTATCTACTTATTTATCTATTTATCTATTCATATATCTATACATTTATCTATTTATCTACTTATATACTTATATATTTATCTCTTTATCTATTTGTCTATTTACCTATTTACATATTTACCTGTTTACCTATTTACCTATTTATCGATTCACCTATCTACCTATTTATCTATGTATCTATGTATCTATGTATCTATTTATCTAATTTATTTATTTATCTATTCATCTATCTATTTATCTATTTATCTGTTTATCTATTCATCTATTTATCTATTCATCTATTTATCTATTTATCTATTTATCTATTTATCTATTCATCTATTCATCTATTTATCTATTTATCTATTTATCTATTTATCTATTTACCTATTCATCTATTTATCTATTTATCTATTTACCTATTTATCTATTTATCTATCTATTCATCTATTCACCTATTTATCTATTAATCTATTTACCTGTTTATCTATTTATTTATTTATTTACCTATTTATCTATTTACCTATTTACCTATTTGTCTATATATCAATATGTCGATTTGTCTATTTGTATGTTTGTCTACCTGTCTATCTGTCTGTCTGTCTATCTGTCTATCTGTCTATCTGTCTATCTGTCTACTTGTCTACTTGTCTACTTGTCTGCTTGTCCATTTGTCTATTTGTCTATTTGTCTACATGTCTATTTATCTATATACCTGTTTATTTATTTACATATTTACATATTTGCATATTTATCTGTTTATCTGTTTATCTGTTTACCTGTTTATCTTAGTATCTGTTTATCTGTTTGTCTGCTTGTTTGTCTATTTGTCTATCTATCTGTCTATCTATCTATCTATCTATCTATCTATCTATTTACCTATTTATCTACTTATCTACTTATCTACTTATCTATCTATCTATCTATCTATCTATCTATCTATCTATCTACCTATCTATCTATCTGTCTATCTATTTATCTATTTATCTATCTATCTATTTATATGTATGTCTATTTATCTGTTTATCTATTTACCTTCGTATTTATTTTGTGTTTACCTATCTATCTACTTATATACTTATCTATTCATCTATTGATCTACATGACTATTTACCTACTTATCTACTTATCCATTTATCTACTTATCTACTTATATACATATATAAACATATACTTATACACTTATATACTTATATACTTATCTATTTGTTTATTTATTTATTCATTTATCTATTTATTTGTTTATTTATTTATCTATTTATTTATTTATGTATCTATTTATCAATTTATTTACCTGTTTATCTCTTTATCTATTTATCTTTTTATTTGTTTTTTGTCTTTTGAGACCAAGCATCCATTTCTTTCTATATTCTGTTTCTCCTCCAGCAATACATGTCAGGGTCATCTGAGTGTCTCCCTATTCTTTCCCTCAGATTTGGAATTATACCCAAAAAGTTCCAATTATAAGGAATTTTGTGCACTTGCGTGTTTGTTTTTGTGTGTGTGTATGTGTGTGTGTGTGTGTGTGTGTGTGTGTGTGTGTGTGTGTGTGTGTGTGTGTGTGTGTGTGTGTGTGTGTGTGTGTGTGTGTGTGTACATATGTGTGTGTGTATGTGTACATGTGTGTGCCTGTGCGCGT
>NC_134800.1:55562021-55567021 GCF_046742065.1 Oratosquilla oratoria
AATATACACATGAATTATTGCCTTCTACATATGTACAAGTACACTTAGGCATATATTGTAACAAATATGCCTGATTGCATGTTTACAAATATAATTTGTATATACATACATATACGTATATACATACACACACACACATACACACACACACACACACACACACACATATATATATATATATATATATATATTATATATATATATATACAAATTTATATATATATATATATATATATATATGTGTGTGTGTGTGTGTGTGTGTGTGTGTGTGTGTGTGTGTGTGTGTGTGTGTGTGTGTGTGTGTGTGTGTGTATATATATATATATATATATATATATATGTGTGTGTGTGTGTGTGTGTGTGTGTGTGTGTGTGTGTGTGTGTGTGTGTGTGTGTGTGTGTGTGTGTGTGTGTGTGTGTGTGTGTGTGTGTGTGATCGTGTGCATGTGTGGGAATATACGTGTGATTAGATGTTTTCATAGGCCAAACCCCCTACACAAACGATTGCAGTCGTGAATGTGCATACATGTGCATGTATGCACGTGTACACATATGAACAATTCCAGTTTGTATCGGTCGGATCAAATGTGAAAAATGTGTCGTCCCACCTTAATCTTTCCTTCTCCTTGACCCGCGTTTGGATTGCATGTTACTGACGCGTTGAAATTTTCTCAGTCTCCCTCCTGACCAGAAGCCAGCCCCGGCCTGTGATACTTGAGATTCAGCCCGCAACCACACTCACGCTATAAATACCTTACTTGGAAGATTGCCAGGGTGTGGAACCTAACTGTTTCATGTAGCCGTGGGCATGTCAGCGGCCATAGGCCGTAGACAAGGACGACACGACCTGGGTGTGGTGTTGTGGAAGTAGATTAATCATCTCATTTCATTCCTTTAACTCATTCTTAGAAAAAATATATCTAGACAATGATGGATCATTTCAATTTACCTAGTGGGTGTAATTATTGTTGACAAAGAATAGTAAGTGTGAACTAAAATGTCATTTGCCAACAGAATGGTCAGCGTAGACGCCATATGAAGACAGAAACTTTAATAAAATGTACGATTCAATTATTGAAGATTTTTAAAGTTCACAGATGCAGAATACAACTTCAAAGATATTTATACCTTTCAGAATAGATGAAAAAGGGACGCTATGGTAAAGCATTCCACGAAGTACCACTTAAAGTCTTCCTAATAACAGAAATTAAATTAATTAAAGGGGGTGTAATATTCAACATGCCTCTCTTTTGTTCTATAGTGTTTGGACTCTACTCTGACCAATATTTAGTGTCTTACTGAAACTCTTGAAAAGAATATTTTAACTCCAAACGCTTCGGTTAAACCAGTGGTTTCCAAATTGGGGGTAAATTACCCTCGGGGGGGAGGGGAGGTAACAAATTTTCGTAGGTAATGGAGGGGCGATAAAAAAAAATCAAGAAAACATTGTGGTACCTGGCATTAGGATTAATGTTAACTTAGTATGTATACTTGTAAAGCTGAAAAAAAAAAATTTGGAGCCACTGGGTTAGACGAACAGATCTTTCAAGGACAGTCTATTCCATTACATTGGCTGCATGATTTCCAAATATGTATATTTATGTCTCTTTCTATATTAAACCTATGTCCTAACAGTTTTGTGTCACTATATATCTTGTGGCTAGTGTTTAGTGCAATGGTTCTTAACCTTTTTCAGTGCTTATAACTCTTGATGTCTCAAAACGTTTTCTCGTACCCCCAACCAATACAAACACAATGCAAACATATGAAAATGATCAGTGATACAAACCTTGCTTTGCTTTCTCATGGTAAATATATAGTTCCATTGCAGTGGCTATCATGTCTCGTACGCTCAGGTTTAAGGTCTCGTACCCCTAGAGGGTACATGCACCACTGGTTTAGCGCAAGAATAATCCCAATTCTGATTTAAAGTATCTAAGGCCCGTACCAAGTTATCTTTGTTGTATTGCTTTTGACCCAGACAGTGGGTGTGGACAAAGAAATCTTTTCGTCCACAAAGAAAAGGAAAAACAAAAGGGTGTTGGATGGGTGCAGAATGGATGGATGCGTGTCATAGTTTGGCACCTTTCTTATAAAGGCGAAGAGATTTTTTTGTATATGGGCAGATAAATAGACCAAGACCCGTGCACTCCTTTTTTCAAGGAAATGGGTTTCGGTATTTCTTCTTGGTCCATAAGCTTCGAGATAGACTCATCATGTAATATCACGGGTTCCCGTTCTGATAATACTGATGTGCAATTATCTAGCTCTTCCAAACCATTCATCTCACCAACTGGATTAACTAAAAAAAAAAAAAAAAAAAAAAAAAAAGAGAGAGAAAAAATCAAAACTTGGTGAGTATTGCAACTTCCTAAATTAGATATTTTGGAAAGGAAGAATGTTGTTCACTGAAGATGCATGATGTATAAGGTTCTAAAAAATCATGGGAAGGCTTTTGCAAAAATATCAAGTGCTACTTTCTTAAGCGCAGAAACTACTGGGAGGCTGGAACCATGTATGATTCTCAAATGAAATGATTAACCTTTACATTAAGAAAAAGTTATCTAATGTAGCACAATGCACGTAAAATAGATCAAAAAATTTGTGGAAAAGGGGCAAGCCAGATGATTTGGTCAGGTCATAAGAATTGAGAACAGCAGAAAGCACAAGATCTGTTACCATTGGCAACCAGTAGAGTATTGACCGGTGAGAAGATCAACAAGACGAAGAGGCATTAGAGAGAACGAAATCACTGGAACAGAAGAGGAGAAGTTTATCAAGATATAATCTGATTGAGAAACTTTATACAGGTAGTTTAAATGACAAGTTTACTGTAGAGATTAACAAACGTCTGATGAGAAGTAAAATAGCACAATCTGAATTTAGATAAGCTATTCATGCAAATCATTGTTAAGATATATTATAGAATCACTGAGGAGAATCTATGCGGTGAACGAATGGAATAAACGTCTTGATAATGACTTTAAACTTTTGGAAGCCATTTGAATATCTGCATGACGATTAGTTTCTTTTTTTTTCAGAGCCGACTTTGTCCTGAGAAATATTCTTGATAATTGTTTCCATTCATTTCTCTGCTGTTCATTGTGCTGGGTAACAGACTGCTTTGCATAAGAATAACTTGAGTTCATAAATATTTTCCAATTGTTCATAAAGGTCATTTGCCTTTATCCATTCACCATCTAATAACCAGTCCCTTTCCAACTATCCATTCATTGATCACGCGACCACAAATGTTAGACATGAGAGGACTCGTAGATATGGATTTACTCGTAGATTCGACAAATTTAGGTTTAATAAGAAAATAGACAAGTGCTGGTTTACCAACCAAGTGGTTAACGAATAGAATATTCTTAGTAATTATGTGCTGAACACTGAAATAATTGATCATTTTAAGAGAAGACTAGATAACTTTATGGATAGGGATGGCAAGTGATAAAGGACATGGAAGTATCAAGTGTAGGTTTTATGGTCTCTTGTAGTCTCTTCCATTCTTATTTATGTTCTTATGCCGTCTACCCTAACCACTGCCATTGGCTCTACTAAACCAACCTTAAACTTGAATATAGCCTCTGATACTCATCCACCATCCACAGCTATGATCCACCTTTTACTATGAGTCTCCCCATAATCCTGGAGCGTTCTTCGCCAAAAACGAAAAATTCTATTCTTAAATAGACACTTGAGACACTGAAACTCGACCCATGCTTCATCTCTTTCCCAGGCTCTAACTCTGCAAGTCACTGGCCCAAACCACTGACGCTTACCCAGGCGTCCAGTCACCCCATCCTGCCATCAAGTCTAGGACCACAGTCGAACTGTCCTCAACCCAGAACCCAAGACACCTCAAGACCTTGTGGTTCCAGTCACCAGACTATTACTCAGTCCTCTTCTTGACGCGAACCCTAGATACCCGGACAGAGATCTCATCTTCACCAATTTCATGGGCTTTCTGACATGCACTTGATCCTTAAAGAGAGCCCCGACCTTCAGTAAGGTTTCTGGTGTCCAAACAACGAAAGTGTCCTCATGAGCCCCTCCGACAAGGTGATGACTGTTACATGTTTTATTCAAAGTTGAAACAAAGGATCTTAGTCCGCTGAGGAGTGACCTTAGCTAAGAAGTTGGCACTCAACCAGGTGACCTTTATTCAAGTCCTTAATCCGTACTCAGCCCTTAATTACGTTCATCTCAAGCCATAGATATCAATAGGATTAAGGGAACATTACTTCAACCCTTTGAAGTTAAAGGATGAGTATGTTTTCATTCTGGTTAGCGCCATACGGTATAGATAACCTTTAGAGACGATTTTCAATCCCAGAGAATAAAGCATCGTTAAGTCCAATTCCCTTCCCACGGTATCTGGTATGGTGTCCTGCAATAAGGAACAATTGCACATGGAAACCACTCATCTCCATTTGCGATAAGTACATTAATGTAAAAATATGATGTATAATGATGTTAAGGAAAATCCGCTCTCCCAATTAGTAAGATTAATAACTCAACCCTGAAACCCTTATAAAGATATCTGATAAAGGTCCCTCAAAGTCCCCAGGGCTCAATTCTTAACCAGGTTTTCAATTATTACCCAAGTCTTTAATTCTCAATTTAAGAACTTTTTTCCGGGTTTGAAGTCTCATCCGGAAGGCAATGCTCCACAGCAACCATCTCTTTCTCATCATCAAATCACACCAAAAATTCACCTTTATCCAATTCTCTGAATCGTCCCCGATTTTCTTACCTTTATCCCTGACCTAGATCGTATCCAGGTTCCAAGTCTCTGCTAAAATAAGTAGCCCTGATCCAGACATCCGCTTCTTTTTGCAACCCTTAATCCACATTATGACTTCAATCCTTATGCAGGCTTCAACCAGGCCTATATTCTTGCCCAGGGTTTATCGAGGCTATAATTCTGAACCAGACCTTACCGAGCCTTTATCCTTACCCAGCCTTCAGTCATGCCTCACTTGGATCTTAATCCT